>NC_133328.1:294495761-294867011 GCF_042186555.1 Aquarana catesbeiana
AACCACAAGTTCATTTAAATGGGATTTGACTTGTTTTTTTCCTTTTAGAAATGTCATTTTTGCTGCAGCATGTTCTATGCATACGACAGATGCACCACTTTACAGGTAGACTAAGAGGACCCCCCAGGCACTATATTTGATGGAATTTCTCATTTTTATTGTGCACTTTAAGCATCATTAAAAGCACTGCTCCTGAAAAAACTATTGTTTTTTTTTTTTTTTTTAAATGTGCTTTAATACATGTCTCCCAGGGCAGTACCCAGACCCTGCAAACCAAACAGGGGTGGTGTTCGGCCCATCTCTACATGGCACCTCAACTAAATAAGAAACCTGAAAAAAGAAAACCACGCACTTCAGAGTTGATTGTGACAACATAAAATTAGAAGGCAGCTTCTGCCTCCTTTGGTTAATTATTAACAACAAAGGATCAAGCAGTCAAAAATTATGATGTAGACTGGAACTTTTTGGAAGATCAAGGATGAAAGAAAAAAAAACTATACAATTATGCTTGGAAAATGATGTGTGAGTGCCATTTAGTACAGTGGTAAAGTGAGGATAGGCTGCCTGAATAATCTAAACTCCAGGGGCATATCCATGAGAGCCTGAGCTCAGAGGAAGAGGATGTGGAATGTTGCTGGGTTTCATTCAATCAAGTTGACCGACAACAACTAGTGCAAGGAAGGAATTACTGTGGAAGACTGGTTTGAATTAAAATTTTGCAGCGAAGGTGGCTTCACTATTTTTTAATAAGCTATCCATTTTTTTTTTAACTGAATGTGTTTTAAGTTTTAGAACCTGCCTTCTGTTTAATAACAATATCTATATTTTAGTGAAATTACTCTTGTAGAAAGCATATGATGTAATAAAGGATTATTACTATTTACTTGACGACTTCAGCCCCAGAAGAATTTACCCCTTTCCCGGCCAGGCCTTTTTTTGCGATACGGCACTGCGTTGCTTTAACTGACAATTGCATTGTCCTGCGACGCTGTTCCCAAACAAAATTTACATCCCTTTTTTCCCATAAATAGAGCTTTCTTTTGGTGGTATTTGATCATCTTTTACATTTTGCGCTATAAACAAAAGAAGAGCGACAATTTAAAAAAAACACTATATCTTTTACTTTTTGCTATAATAAATATCCCACATTTTAAAAAAACAAAAACAAATTTTTTCCTCCGTTTAGGCTGATATGTATTTTTCGACATTTTTGGTAAAGAAAATCGCAATAAACGTATATTGATTGGTTTGCGCAAAAGTTATAGCGTCTACAAAATAGGGATAGATTTATGGCATTTTTATTATTATTTTTTTTTTACTAGTAATGATGCGATTTGTAGTAGTACTGCAATATTGCGGTGGACAAATCGGACACTTTTGACATTTTTGGGACCAGTGACATTTATACAGCGATCAGTGCTATAAAAATGCACTGATTACAGTATAAATGTCACTGGCAGGGAAGGGGTTAACACTAGGGGGAGATCAAAGGGGTTAACTGTGTTCCCTAGGTGTGTTCTAACTGTAGGGGGGATGGGACTGTCTGGAGAGGAGACCGATCAGTGTTCATATTTAGTAGATCTGTCTCCTCTCCCCTGACAGAACCGGGATTTGTGTGTTTACACACACAAATCCCGGTTTTCGCTCTGTCACGAGCGTTCACGGGGGTGCCCGCTGGGCACTCGCTTTGGCTACTAGGATACGCTGCGGGCGCAAGGGCACACCTCCTACAGCGTCTTAAAGAGCCGACGTACAGCTAAGACGGCTCGCCCAGGAGAGCCAACCTGCTGCAGTATAACTGCGGCGGCTGGTCAGGAACCGGTTAATATGTACTTGTTATTACTCACTAAGCTACTACTACTTTCATTCATTATGCTTAGCCAGCCCAATAATTTGAATGGGCTGCCAACTTCACCAAAAAAGTTGCATACACTATTTTTACCAACATGGTAGTGTGTAGAATGTGTGTTCCTGCAATGTAACAGTGTGAATCTAGCCTAGGTGTATGTACCTTTACTGTTATCTTAAACATCTCATGTTGACCCAGTTAACTTATCATATTTAAGTTTAAATACACTTATTTCTCTCTCAATATAGCAGCAGAGAAAGAATAGTAATTATTCAATACAAATTTGTACACAAATGCCATTTTTTGTCACGGTTTAAAGGTAATTTGGACTGTTACATGCAAAATACAGCAACTGCTTCTTGCTGCCCCCTCATCACAGTGTTTGGCCCTTAGAAATAAATATAAGGAACGTCCACCTTGGTCCAGCAGGCAGATGGCCCTTCAGGTAAATTCTAATTGACCAGGCCCACACTAGAACAGGAGCACCAGATTCTAAAGGTTTTCTGGTATTTGTACTATCCTCATCTTTAGATTCATTCAACTTCTAGAGCCTAAATGCAGCCAAAATCACAAACATGAAATGAGCGCAAGGGACATAACTTCAGTAGGATGTGTCCCTTGTACCGATTCTTCTGTGAAACCTTTCTCCATCCTGCCCTCCCAACCCAGCCGCTGTAATCTTCCGGTGTGGTGGGGGTTAGTACAACTAAAGACGGCCATAGACGGAGTGATTTGCTTTCCTACAACTGAATCTCTAAAAAAATGACATTTGCATCCGAAAAACAAATTGAAACAAAACACACAAGTCTATTTAACTCTAACCCCTCCATATCCATCCTCCCACTCTGTGACCAGTATATTAACCACCTGCAGCCAAACGATATACTGGTACGTTGCAGTAGTTTGGTTATACCGGGGCCATGGCTGCAGCTGCAGTCATGACCCCAGTATCTTTTTTTTATTTATTTATTTTTTTTTAGAGCCGGCGATGCCCTACAATATAAAAGAGATCCTAGCAGCTAATTAGCACTAGTTAGGGGTTGCCCCCCCTCCTGTCACCCTCCAGTGCCTCCCTGGATACTCCTGTCCCACCTGGGAGCCTAGGAATGAAGCTGGAGGTTCACCTGATTGATCATAGAGCCGATCGGGAACCGGAATGTCCCGATCATCTGTATGGTCTAAGAGCCTGAAAGGGATGAGTATTTTACGGTTTGGGCATAATGTAAACAATCCCTTTTTGGATTGGGAAAGCAACTGTTCAAACTGATCCTGGGTTGATCAGATGAGCAATGATGTTTTTAAGGGCAGATGAGCAATCTGGGGTCTAACAGACCCCAGATGTCTCAATAAAGAGGACCTGTCTTGCTTCATTGCTATCACAAGGGATGTTTGCATTCCTTGTGATAGCCATAAAAGAAACAGTGTAAAAATGAAAAAGTTCAAATGAAATAAATAATAAAATAGTATTTTTTTTAAGCACCCCGTCCCACTGTGCTTGTTTGCAAAGACAAACACACACTTTAGTCCTGCACCGGTACTTAAATGGCAATCGCATCACACATGAGATGTAGCCGCGAACGTCAGATCGAGAGCAATAATTCTAGCACCAGACCTCCTGTGTAAATCTAAAGTGGTAATCCTGTAGGCTTTTAAAGCATTGCTGTCCCATGGGCCTGCGCATATTTAAAGCGTGACATAATATTTTATCATATTTCATCTATTTATATTTGATGCTAAGACCAACTTTTTCTTTTTTACAAAAATGTTGGCCTTTTTTTTCTTTGTATTGTATTCATCTCAGTACAGAATAGAGGTACTGTGTATAGCCACCCATAGAAATTAATGGCTATGCGCAGTTGTATGCGGGTATACACCAGTACTTGCATAAACATGAATACAGCATACGGGTATGTGACAGGGGTTTTTGGAGGGGACTGCAGGGTACCCTCTTGCCTATTCACTATGAGCCCTGGCTTTTTAGGGGGCTATATTTGGAAGCTGTGTGCCTGGGGGACCTTTGGAGTGGTTTTGCTTTAGATTTGGGTCCATGCTTCCCGAAAACGCACAGACTGTGGGAACCTAAGACATGGATACAGATTTGGGGCCTCCTTGACTCATAGACTCTAAGCAAAAAATTCTAATCAGCTTCAAACATCCTGATGCTGGTGACTCCTGCTGTTATGTGTAATCTGTTTATTAAGGTGTCTTTCTCTCATTATATAATTCCCCATTGTGTGCCCCCTAGGTGTGAATCCCCATCAATTGAGTCACCTATTGTCTCTGTGTGTCTACTAGTCCTGTGTTCACTTCACCTCATTACCAACCTTTTGTGGGATGTTTGTGTTTATGTTAGCTGTTCATTATGAAAATGAGAAGGCAAGAAGAAAAAAGGCAAGGTGGGACATTATATGAGGCGGCGACCTTGTAAGGTCTAGTGCCTCCATCCCTAATCTAGTTAAAAAGGGAGGGGGTGGGACTTTGAATGAAGCACATGGGTATAAAAATATAGATTTATTAGTGTATATGGATAATATGATACATAATGGT
This sequence comes from Aquarana catesbeiana, assembly GCF_042186555.1. NCBI lineage: Eukaryota > Metazoa > Chordata > Amphibia > Anura > Ranidae > Aquarana > Aquarana catesbeiana. Next base: position 294,500,158 of record NC_133328.1, read on the forward strand.
AATCATGTCATATGATAATAACAGTCAATGTAAATACATATATACATACAATGGAGGCAATGAGCCACGTGATTGCACACAGTTAATCACACAATACTGAGCACAGTCTGGTAAAACATAAAATAGATTAAGACACAGCATATAAAATCTCTACTCGTTTCATAGATTGTTCTACTCTTCAGGAGCATGCACGTGGATTGAGTCTGAAATGTACTGATGAACTGAATAACTGTGAGATCTGACCCTGTCAAGGAAAAGGGGGGGAGTTAAAAATATTATGATAAAACTTAAGCTAGTATAACCCGCACTCTCTGAGATACTTACAGCTTTATGAAGTAATTAGAGAAAGTATAAATCATAGCTATGATTAAGCACTGACTACAGTGTGAAATACATTAGCTTTCCTGCATTTTTCTGCTGTGGCATGCATCTTTTTTATGACTTTTATTCAATAAAGGCAACATATCAGTTTGAGTGCGGCTGTCCAGGACTTTCTCTAATTACTTCATTGTACCACCATTGCCAGTACCTGTTGCTTCCAGCATGGAGGAGATGTTTGCTTTCGTTCGGCCTTCCTAGAGCGGTGATAATTTTCTCTTTCTGCTACTTCTGGATTTTATACTTACAGATTTAGCTAGATTATAGGGATGTAGCACTTGAGATTGGAGACCCCCTAAGGGCATCACCTTCGGGAGCTGAGGTATGGGCGACCTTGAGCCCAACAAGGAAAGCATCTGTGGAGGGCAAGTGTCCAGGAAGTGAGAATGGTCATTAGTGACCATAAGTGCTAAAACATCAAGAGAGGGACTGCGTAAAAAGGCATAATTATAATGTGTAATATATCCAATACTTGGTAAAGGACAGGACAGATTGGTAGGTAATGTAAATGAGGTTCAACCATAAAGGTTGAAAAGAATAGGATGGTGAAGGATAGAAATCAAAACACCGAGAGAGTAGGCAAGAGCCCACACCTGAAACGTGCCAATAGAAATAATAGTGCTAGATTACCAAGTTGTCTAGTGCTGGAATAGGGACCTAGAATCCAAAGTTGTGTGAAGTGAATCAAAAACGACAAATGAGACCACCAACGTAAATGAGCCATCCAAGAATGGAGCCTATAAGGGCACGGCTGCCGCACGCGCACCAATGTCACGTAAGCATGCATAGGAGGAGGGAGGCTCCTCCAACCGGGTGGGCAAGTCGGTCAGGATTGGCGTCAAAAATTCCTCCAATTAGCCGCTAGATGTGAAGACGATTGTGACACGGCACCTCCAGCGCAAGGGACGTGACGTTGATGCGTGGTGCAAGGACATCCACCCACCCTGGTGGGAGGGGGTAGGAAAGCCCACAGCACGCATTGCAGCTCCCATGACCAAGAATAGGGAAATGACTATTAAGCCTCATTAAGAGATGGGAGAAATCAATCCCATCCCTTAGGGATTAATCCTATAAGGAGCGGGGGGAATTAAAGAACTCATAAACCACAATAAAGAATAATAATTGTTATATGCAAACAGACCTATCTGGAAATAACCCACGTGTTTCCATCCATGTATTTCGTTTGAAAAGGAGAAGGTAAGAAGCAAAAAGCCAAAAGGCAAGGTGGGACTTTATATGAGGCGGCAAACTGGTAAAGTCTAATATCTCCATCCCTATCTAGTTAAAAGGGGAGGGGACGGGGGGGGGGTGGGACTTTGAATGAAGCACTTGGGTATAAAAATATAGATTTGTTAGTGCATATGGATAATATGATACATAGTAATCATGTCATATAATAATAACAGTTGATGTAAATACATTTGTACATAGAATGGAGGCAAGGAGCCACATGATTGCACACAGTTAATCACATAATACTGAGCATAGTCTGGTAAAACATAAAATAAATTACGACATGGCATATAACAGCTCTATGTGTTTCGTAGATTGATCTACTCTTCAGGAGAATGCACGTGGATTGAGTCTGAAATGTACTGATGAACTAAATGAACTAGTGTCTCGTACGCACGGTTGGAATTTCCGACAGAAAAAGTCCGATGGGAGCTTTTCATTGTATATTCCGACTGTGTGTATGCCCCATCGGACTTTTTAAGTCCAAAATTCAGACGTACTTAGATAGAGAACATGTTCTATATTTTTCCGACGGAACAAATTCCTATCAGGAAAATCGCTCGTCTGTATGCTATTCCGACGTACCAAAAATAACACGTGCTCTGATGCAAGTACGAAACATCGTACGTGTTGTCCCGTCATACGAGTTGTACGTCACCGCGTTCTTGACGGTTGAAATTTGGTGTGATCGTGTGTATGCAAGACAGCTTGAGCTGAATTCCGTCGAAAAACCTTCAGAGTTTATTCAGACGGCAAAACCGGTCGTGTGTACAGGTCATTGCTATTTATTAGATGTACTGTTATACGTACTGATGATATTATTGTTTAAAGTTTGCATTGTTTAGGACAATGTGATCAAGCTCTTGTCTGATTTTGTGTAGTATAAATTCTGGGTGAGTTTTCAATAAAGAGTTCCAGTTTGCACCTAAGCTAGTGCCGTTAGTTGGGTTTAACTATAATACCTTTCTGGTTCCAGAATTTGGTTAGCCGGATTGGGATCTACTTCCTCCCTATGGAGCAGTTCCAAACTACCACTGGGACACATCTTCGGGAAACCACTGCAGAGCAGTGCTGTTCCCCACATGGAAGCAGAGTTTCAGTGGCGGATGCAATGAGAGCTCACCCAGTTTGGTGGGCCTAGCTCTGTACGGAACGTACTGGTGTGGAGGGATGTCATGCACCAAGGGCTATGGAGAGAAGCCCTACAGTTGGAGCAAGAGCATTGCTGAAAGGATCTTGCTACCCCAGAGGAGCGATATTAGCTCCAGCAGGACTTACGGATGCTCTTCCTCAGTGAGCATCCCCAGCAGGAATGTGCGACCCAACTGGAATATCTGGTCTGCATCGAGATGATGTTGGATGAAGGATACTAAGTGCTTCATTGGTATGTTACCCAAGTTTGTCCATGGCTGAAGGATGATATGCCCATGAAGGGATATGATTTTGATGGCCCAGGACTATTATTTGAGAGAATTTAGGAAGATCCGGACTTTGGAAGTACAGCCAAGTGGCAAAGATATGACATCCAGAATTTTAGGGACATGGATTTTCCCAACAATCTACAATTGCAAGTAAATTTAGATATTTTAATACTGCAAGAGTGGGAGCTAAAAGAAGCATATAAAATACTGTTCAACGAAGCTCAGCAGTATACCCCAGCACCCATAGATGTTATGGATTATGAGTCACCCCAAAGCGCTGGCACTGGGCCCAAGTGCCGCCAATCCGTGCCCTGGATTTTCAGCAATTCCAGATACTGGGGATTTCATAGATTTTTCTGCTGAGGAGAAACAACCCAGCGAACCTGCAGCAGAGGAGCTTGCATTAAGGCAGAGTGTTGCTGACCCCTGCCCACAACAATTGGTGGCCCTGGAGGATATGTACAGGGCCACCAAATTTTCATTTTGTTTCCCAGTGGAAGAACTGGCATCAAGGCAGAGTACCACTTACCTCTGCCCAGTGCCCACAGCACTTCCAGAGCTCCAGGGAGCCAGAGCGGGCAGCCCTTCACCCAAGCAACAGGCCAATGCTCAAACTCGCAGCTGAAGTGCTGGCAACCGGACAGAGGTTCCAAGACCTCTGTCCCACACCCGCAGCAGTTCCTAATGCCCACGGTGAGAAGGTGGAAGTCTTCCTTCCCCAGTAGCAGTCAGAGAGGCAGGGAGGGCAGGAAGCTGTCCTGACTCCCTAGCGGCAGTCCAAGATGAAGGCAGATGCTCTAAAGCACCCCCCCATGTTTAGGGCATGTGGCCTGGTAACCAGGAGGGGGGGCTTGCTTGTCCACCCCCTTTCCTTGTCTGCCAAGCTGCATGCTTGGATAAGGGTATGGTATGGATTTGGGGGGGGGGGCACATATTTATTTTTTTAATTTTGCCATGAGGTTCCCCTTAATCCATACCAAACCCTAAGGACCTGGTATGGATTGGGGAGGGGGTCCCCATGCTGTTTTTGTTTTTTTTTATTTTTTCACTTTTTTATTGTCAGCAATATTTTTTTTTTTATTCAGTTGTCAGTGAGGAAGCCGATGACTCATCAGTTGTTAAGGACGCCATGGCGTTGTATGCTTTCCTGTGCTCTTAGGTTGATCTGAGAGCTAGGGGTAACCAGGCTGTAAAAGTTAATGCTTTTCCCACCATTTTCAGCCTGGTTACTGCCCCCTACAAGTCAATCAACATAAAAAGGAATGCCGCCAAGCCCCTAGGGCGATTCCTGGGGAAATAATGCCAAATTGTAGCTGGTTGCTCTGCTGGAGAGGTCACCCCCTTAGGGAGGGGTGGGGGATATAGGGGCCTAATTAGGTTTTCTGGAGAGGGTCTGGAACCTGGACAACTTTTGAACTTGTAGCTGCTAATCATGGACTTACGGCCTTTATGGATTACTCCCAGTCATGGACTCTAATGGACTTGTAGTGGATTATTGCCTTAATAGACTTTTCTCTTGAAAAGAATTGCTTTATGGTCTTGCTTTTCTTTATAAGGTATGAGCACTCTATGAAATGTTAGAAAAGCTCTGTACAGGAATTGTGTTGAGCTGCTCTTGAGAACTGTACTCTATGCAGCAATTACCTCAGTAAGGGATCTTGTTTGTTTACTTGCTTTGCCTAGTTTGAAGTTTCTTAAAGGGGTGCATGCACAGTGTATCTAAAGAACAGGGCTTGAAGTACAACAAGGAGGCTGAGCTAGAGGAAGATACAATAAATGGGTCTAATACACAGATTACTGTCCAGTGGAAGTTAATGTGTTGTTTCTAAGAACTACAGTTTTTGTGTCACGTCAAAGCAATCAGTCAGCCAGGAGACAGGTGTTTGGCAGGGGTGATGGTTCCTCTGGTAGTGGAGGGGATTAAGTGCTTAGTTCCTCCACTAGCAGACGGTTACCCACTCTGTGGGACCAGACCCGTGGCACAGAGTACCTAGGGATCCAGCCCAGAGCCACAAAAGAGAGTGTAAAGGGGGGCTCCAGGAGAAGAGAGCAAGCACGGAGGTTGGATAGAGAAATAGAGAGAGTTTCCTGTATTCCATTGAAACTATGGGATGGGTCACTGGGAGAGTGCTGGATTGGTGGAGCATGGTACAGGCTCAGTAGTACCGACCTCAAAATGCTGCACACCTGAGAGTGGTATTCTTTATGCATGAGAGTGTCTAACGTGTACAAGTGTCTTCGTGGAAAGGAGTCAGCACAGAGAGCAAGGAGTTAACAGTGTTATTGCAGCTCGCTTCTAAGTCTGGGAGACCTGCCTTAATGTTGACTGTCACATGAACGCCGCTCCCAGCCTGAAGTTCAGGCATTAGTGAGTGCAGTTTCACTTGTCCTACAAGGGCACCTAAGCCCCACCCAGAGACCAACATGTGAGCTGTGAACTCTTCTTAATTCTTAATGTGGCAAACACCTATGCTTCATCTATGGAGGGATTGCATACAGTGGATATAAAAAGTCTACACACCCCTGTTAAAATGTCATACTTCTGTTATGTAGAAAAATGAGACACAGATAAAGCATTTCAGAACTTTTTCCACCTTTAATGTGACCTATAAACTGTACAACTCAGTTGAAAAACAAACTGAAATCTTTTAGGGGGAGAAGTAAAAAAAAAAAAAAACTAAAATAATGTGGTTGCATGAGTGTGCACACTGTCTTATAACTGGAGATGTAGCTGTGTTTAGAATTAAGCAATCGCATTCAAACTCATGTTAAATAGGAGTCAGTACAGACCTGCCATCATTTAAAGTGCATCTGATTAACCTCAAATTAAATTCAGCTATTCTAGTAGGTCTTTCCTAACATTTTCTTAGTCACATCCTATAGCAAAAAACCATGGTCCACAGAATGCTTCCAAAGCATCAGAGGGATCTCATTGTTAAAAGGTATCAGTCAGGAGAAGGGTACAAAATCATTTCCAAGGCATTAGATATATCATGGAACACAATGAAAACAGTCATTATCAAGTGGAGAAATTATGGCACAACAGTGATATTACCAAGAACTGGACATTCCTCCAAAATTGATGAAAAAACAAAAAGAAAACTGGTCAGGGAGGCTGCCATAAGGCCTACAGCAACATTAAAGGAGCTGCAGGAATATCTAGCAAGTACTGGCTGTTTGGTACATGTGACAACAATCTCCTATATTCTTCATATGTCTGGCTGGGCTATGGGGTAGAGTGGCAAGTTGGAAGCCTTTTCTTACAAAGAAAAACATCCAAACCTGGCTAAATATTGCAAAAACACATCTGCAGTCTCCCAAAAGCATGTGGGAAAATGTGAAAATGAAACCAAGGTTGAACTTTTTGGCCATAATTCCAAAAGGTATATTTGGTGCAAAAACAACACTGCACATCACCAAAAGAACACCATACCCACAGTGAAGCATGGCGGTGGCAGCATCATGCTTTGGGGCTGTTTTTCTTCAGCTGGAACAGGGGCCTTAGTCAAGGTAGAGGTAATTATGAAGAGTTCCAAATACCAGTCAATAATGGCACAAAACCTTCAGGCTTCTGCTAGAAAGCTGAACATGAAGAGGAACTTCATCTTTCAGCATGACAACGACCCAAAGCATACATCCAAATCAACAAAGGAATGGCTTCACTAAAAGAAGATTAAAGTTTTGGAATGGCCCAGCCAGAGCCCAGCCCTGAATTCCATTGAAAATCTGTGGGGTAATCTGAAGAGGGCTGTGCACAGGAGATGCCCTTGCAATTTGACAGATTTGGAGTGTTTTTGCAAAGAAGAGTGGGCAAATATTGCCAAGTCAAGATGTGCCATGCTCATAGACTCATACCCAGAAAGACTGAGTGCTGTAATAAAATCAAAAGGTGTTTCAACAAAGTATTAGTTTAAGGGTGTGCACACTTATGCAACCATATTATTTTATTTTTTATTTTTATTCCCTCCACCTAAAAGTTTTCAGTTTGTTTTTCAACTGAGTGGTACAGTTTATAGGTCACATTAAAGGTGGAAACATTTCTGAAATGATTTATCTCTTCGCTGATAACTCCAACTGTGGCAGGGAGTTCCACATCCTTACCACTTTAAAAGTAAAGAACCCCTTACACAGCACATTTTAACTACAAAAAAACAAAAAAAGGGAAGGAGCAAACCCCTAGTGCATTATCCGAGTAAAAAATAATTTATTGATATGAAAAGTGACCAATAAAATGCATACTCACAAAGGTACACAGGTATACAACATGCACATGGAAGGCTAACATGAGGTAGAAAAATCCAATGTTTTTTCAACCTCACATGCACGCGTTTCAGGGCTCACCCCCTTCTTCAGAGTTGTACTAACCAATACCACCCAATGCTTCATGTTAAAATGCAGCAATGCACATCAAAATCCCCAACGAGGGAAGGGTGGAGTCTTACAAACCAAAATAAAAAGGGTGCTGGTACATTAAATGTATATGTGGACCGAAGCTATGAGATTACCTGCTGCCAATGTAAAAAACGGCAAGCTGTCATCTGGCTGTGGACCACAAGCCGCCAGAATCCCAAAAACAGAAAGTGGAGCCGCACTTTCGGTCTCGGGTGTACTGCTGCATTCTCCCCTGTGTTCCTCACGAGGCATGAAAGAGCAGAAACTGGGGGCACAAGGACCAAATACCAGGGGGAATAGCCGCAAGATCAGCAAGGATGCAAAGGACAACAACAATGATCATCCTTGTCTGCTGGCCTAATGACAACCGTGTCAATGTTAATAAGGGAGTCTAGAACTTTCCTGTCAATCTAGGACATGTGAGTCCAGTGCTCATTAGTGGCACCACTGCACATTTGGGTTAACTCCGAGTAGACTACTTCATAGAAGGTGGTAATGTACTTTCCTTTAGCCAAGTGGGGATGGAACACTTTTTTGGGCTTGAACTGAGTATGCGTGATTGCACAGATAATCAGACATGGATAAATTCATATGCGGTGCGCCCTCAGACCACAACTCCTCCAAAACTTACAGAATGTCTGGATCCACATCTTGGTCAAACGATTCCTGTGGCATGTCGGGAATGGGTGCATCCTCCACCTCCTTTTTCATTTGAAAATGATGCTTGATGGTGAGATTTCAGGTGATTTGTTAAAGTCTTCAAACAATTCGAACATGTCCAAGGGACTGGGTGGGGCAAAGTTGAGTCCCTTACATAGCAAGGCAAATTTATCCTCACTGAACATCACTAATGACAAGTTGAAGATTTTGATGATTTCACACCCAGCTGAAGTATTTTGCCTTTTTTGAGCTTCTTTCCTCCTCGTATTCTTCTCTTGGTTGTTCTACCCTTTTTTCTCCAATTGACTCCCTCCGTGGGTGGGGGTTTCTCTAAAAAAGAGGGTGATAGAGGTGGTGGGATGGATCTGGTGGAAGTACCTTACTGAGTGAAGGTATATGTTCTGCTATGTGGAAAAGGGAAAAATGGAAGCTGGGTGCCAAGTGTCACATCTATCATCATGCTGTGAGGGAGACATGCTGGACTAGATAAAGGACTTGACCCCTTGGACCTCTCTTCCTTCACTGTCAGTGTGATGGGGGCTCTTGAGGGCTTCTGCTACCTCTTGGTGAGGTTCTGGAAGATTACTCCTTACTAATGCTTGGTGATTATTGTGAACAGATTTTTTCCCTTTTAGTCCATGGGACCAATGGATGTCACTGGATGCTGTGGTCCCCAGACCCTTGGTGGGTGATGCATAGGTGTTGGGTGGCGGCCCTCTCTGATGACGGGGACGACACCTGCCTTAGCAGTGCCAGCTAGGATGACTCCCAGCCAATGACGATGCATGGGTAGAACCCTTATGCACTAGTTGGTCCTGGGGGGCCCCCTGTCTACCACCGCCCGGATGTCTATCCTTTCTTCATCAATGTTCTTGGCCCTAAAGGTAATCTTCCCTATCCCTTTCAAACTTGCTTGATTTCTTAGTGATAAGATTGACCTTAAAATCAATGATCTGGTCATTGATATGGTTGTCCCATGTAGAAAAGGTAGATAGATGGACAAAGGAGTTGAGCTCCTCTTTGACAGACTCCATCCGTGATCGAATGAGGGTGAAATTCCTCTCACGCTGCTGACACATGCCAGACACATGCCAGACACACATGCATGATCATTCATGTATAGATGTGTGTGTGTGTGTGTGTGTGTGTGTGTGTGTGTGTGTACATGTACATGTACATTTACTGTAATTACATACATACAGTACATCATTTTTAATTGTATTTTTTTTCCATTTTTATCCATTCATTCTTTATCTACTTATATTAAAATTATAATCTCAATTTATATTAATATTATTTTTTTTTCCTTTTATAATGTGACAAAAATTCAAAAAGTAGAGGAATGTGAAAATGTAGCGCTACAAGTGATAAACGGTAATAAATAACTGTGAAAACTCAAATCAATAACATTCTGAGTCCCATCTATGTGCAGATAAGAGAACAAAACAAGTCCCAGGTAGGTCAGTCCAAGCAGATGGCAAAGTCCACCGCGGCTGAGTCAGATAAGCTGAGTGTGTAAAATATCCAAGGAAATATATCATCCAATATGATAAGGTTAATTACTCTTACCAAAACCAATGGACCTGAATGTCAACGACAACAGGTCAATCAGGCATGGATATCTAAATCAGTGGATCCACAGGAAAGATCCAAGGGGTCCAGGAAAGTCCAGAGGACACTCGGTAGGATCTCGATAGTGAAAACAGCGACTGGAAGGTTGGTGACCAGATCAAAAGCCGAAAAAAGCTCACATCCAGGAAGGTATGTAGGGAACAAAAGGGAAGCTTCCAATGGTGCAGATCAAAAAGGTATATACAATGAATAAATACATGAATAAAATGTGATCACAAGTAAAAGCAATATGGGGAGCAATGAAACCAAGCCTGACACGTTTCATTCTACTAGGACTTCTACTGGGGCATCTAACAGCTCCCCCATATTGCTCATTTATATAGATAACAAGAAAATTGTAAAACCAATCTAAAAATGTCAATAAAAACATTAGTAATAACAAGGTCTGTGATTGGAGGGGAACTGGTCACATAGAGACCTGCATTCCAAGCCTCGATGCAGGGACCAATCATCAATCACAAAACCTTCTAGAGTGTATAACCACCCTGAAATGTCACCCGAAAGTTGAGTGGTCCACACTGGGTACAAACAATGTCCGAAAAGCCTGCGAAAACGGATATAATTCCTCACGTGACCGGCAACAGCCAACCACGATCGGAGCTGTGGACAAAGATCCGGGTTCGACGTCACTCGCCTCAAAAAGAGGCTTTGAGCGACGTAAGAAGACCAGCTCACGTGTTAATAAAGGCGGGCCTAAATGGACGGCTTAAGGCAATGGCATCATACGTCGGTGACGCCGGCAGCGTGACGTGTGTATCGCGTCAGGCGGCAATCGTGGAACAACGTACAGAGTCATGTGACATCGCATGTCAGAAACACTGGAGACACAGCGCGTATGACGTGCCAAGCGACTAGCAGGAAACCACGCACGGGGTCACATGACCAAATGGGATCCGCCTGTGTGACGAAACAGCGCGCCGTGCGGTCGGCATAATGGTAAACCAAAAAATCATGGGACTCACAATTGGCCAATCAGATCGAATGATTGAACATAGAACATCAATTAGCAAACTGGCACCAATAAATGACAATATGAATAATAGGGTACAAATATACCAGATAGCGACTGGAACATGGTGCTACAAAACTAACTAATATAATAAAAGATTAAATGATAATGATGACTATTATGTGGGAACATAACAGGAGCATCTAAGGAGGAGGGCACATAAATGGTGTAAATGACAGCAATGGTAATCCCACACAACTTGGAAAACCGAACCGTCACAACCCCCTAACCTATATACCCCCAATAGAAAGGACACCCAGCAAAAAATAAATAAAAATACATCAGAATCGAAAGGATACTAATAAAGAAAAAAGAAAAAAACAAAATAATGTAAATGTAAATAGAAGAGTAGATGAATACTATTAAGCTTTGTTGATAAATGAGTTAGCATCCCACTCGACATTCATGCAGAACGGCGAGTAGGTCCTAAGCTAATAGATCCAATAAGTTTCAAAGCGAGATACCCCGCGAAGGCGGGACTCGCCCCTCTAATGAGGGACAAACTTATCAATGATCAAAAATTGTGTTCCAGTGGGGTCTCGGTTATGGTATTTCAAATAGTGATGAGGAACGCTGTGATTAATCTTCCTATTTTTAATATTGGTCAGATGTTCATTGACCTGAGTGGAAAATGTTCTGATGGTATGTCCTATATACAGCTTGTTGCAGGGGCAAGTCAGTAAGTAGACTATAAATTTGGTGGCAAATGTGGTGAAATGTTCCATAGAATAAATGCGTTGAGTGATCAAGGATTGAAAAGTATTGCTCTTACGTCTACCACAAACATTGTGATGACAAACGTTACACCTTCGACATGGATAGTAAACCTTACATTGTTGAAACAAGGGGGTGTTTTTGGGGAGTCTATCACACTGGGTGCAATTTGCCCCTGTATAGACCGTGCTCCCCTAAATATAACACCAGCCCTTTCAGGGATAGCTACCGCGTGTAGACCACTCAACTTCCGAGTGACATTTCAGGGTGGTTATATACTCTAGAAGGTTTTGTATGATTGGTCCTGTTCCAATCACTGACCTTTTATTACTAATGTTTTTATTGACATTTTTAGATTGGTTTTATAATTTTCTTGTTGTTATATATATATGAGCAATATGGGGGAGCTCTTAGATGCCCTAGTAGAAGTCCTAGTAGGACGAAACACTTTAGGATTGGTTTCACTGCTCCCCATATTGCTTTTACTTGTGATCACATTTTATTCATGTATTTTGTTTTTTATAAATAAAAACCCCACCTTTTTGATCTGCACCATTTGAAGCTTCCCTTTTGTTCCCTACATACCTTCCTGGATGTGAGCTTTTTTCGGCTTTTGATCTGGTCACCGACCTTCCAGTCGCTTTTGTCACTATCGAGATCCTACCGAGCGACCTATGGACTTTCCTGGACCCCTTGGATTGTTCCTGTGCATCCACTGATTTGGATATCCATGCATGACTGACCTGTTGTCGTTGACATTCAGGTCCATTGGTTCCGGTAAGAGTAATTAACCTTATCATATTGAATGATATATTTCCTTGGATGTTTTACACACTCAGCTTATCATCTGTTTCCACCCGAGAACAACTACTCGGCCGTGGTGGACTTTGCCATCTGCCTGGATTGACCTACCTGGAACTTGTTTTTTTCTCTTATCTGCACATAGATGGGACTCAGAATGTTATTGATTTGAGTTTTCACAGTTATTTATTTCCACTGTTTATCACTTTTAGAGCTACATTTTCACATTCCTCTTGCCTGTGACACACTGCTGTGGGGACGCTTATGTGTTTACTGTGTGAGACCGGAAGTGACGTGCAGTGCCACTTCTGGTTTCCAGACAGTATACTGGAGCTCCTAAGTGCTGATGCTTTTATCATGTTTGTTGTCCTTTGCATCCTGGCTGATCTTGTGGCTGTTCCCCCGTCTTGGGGTCAATGGACAGATGACGGCTTGCCAGTCTTTGCACTGGCAACAGGGAGACGGAGCACAGAGGGGGTCCCCTGTGCTGACAATTCCTGCAAGGCCCTACCATCTGGAGCAGGTAATATCTCATAGCTTTGATACACATACACATTCAATGTACCAGCCCCCTTTTGTTTTTGTTTGTACGACTCTGCCCTTCCTGATGGTTGTGGCGGATTTTGGTGTGCATTGCTGCATTTAAACAGGAAGCATTGGGTTGTAGTTGTTAGCGCAGCTCTGAAGAAGGGGGAGCACCCCCAAATGTGTTAGCGTGCATGTGAGATTGCAAAAACACTTGAATTTTCTACCTCATGTTACCCTTTCATGTACATGCTATATACCTGTGCACCTTTGTGAGTATGAATTTTATTGGCTGCTTTTCATACCAATAAATCCCTATTTGTACTTGGATAATGCACTAGGGGTTTGCGCCTTCTCCTTCTTTGTTTTTTGTAGTTCCACATGGGATATCCCCATCCAAGGAGAGCTGCATCCACCGGGATGCCTATTGGATGCCTAGAAGGTGGGGAGGAGACACACGTCGTAAGTGAGGAGGAGGAGGAGACACAGGAGCCTCTGCCCAATGCCCGCCACAGTCTGATGTCCACCGATGCACTGATTCCCGCCGCTGCCCAATGTGCCCACCGCTGCCCAATGTGCCCACCGCTGCCCAACGTGCCCACCGCTGCCCTGATTCCCGCCGCTTCCCAATGTTGCCGCTGGTGCCTGATCCCCGCCACTGCCCAAGATGGGGTAAGTGCCGGTGGACCAGCAGAGAGTGAGGGGGGTTTGAGGTGCCTCAGGGGGGGTTGTTTGCCGCTCCTCCAAACAAAAAAACACCAGCCACCACTGCTACAAAATTATTCTTGCTAAAATCAAGATAGTTGGGACCATATCACTTTAAACTTCCAACACATTTTCTCTCTGGTTTGGTTTGTTTGCTTTATGGCACAACTTACATTTTTTAAGCAGTAGAAATGCAATAATTTGGTAACATTTTCTGCATTTAAAATTTTCATTTGATTGAGATGAATGTCCATGAATGCAAATGACTTTCAAAGCACCATCAACACATTAAAAACTGACAGGCTTTTGATTATGTTAGCTTTGAACAAAACTTAATTGAGAAAATGCCAAGGTTTAGAGAGTGAAGAGACAAAAACAAGATGGAAAAATATTTGCAGTCAGAAGCTAATATAGTAACAGATCTTTGGTGTAACAGTAAACAACACATACACTGTACAGAATCACAACAAAATCACAGTAATAGATATATTCAAGGACAGAAATAACAATGAGAAAGAAGCATGAGATACAGAGCGAAAAGATTTATAATGGTAGCATTATAATACACAAACATTGCAGTATTCAGACCAACATAAAATATGTATGTAGTGCTACCCCTGAAGAAGCCGTTTGATAATTTGGGCTCTCTGTTCTGCGCCTCGACTCCAATAACAACTTCAGCCCCTCTGACACACCTGGTTGAATGAAAGTTACTGCAAGCACTAGTATAGATACATTAACTTGGTTGTGAGTTAGTACCAGGAAATAGACACAAGACCTTTTAGTGGTAAATTAACTCAATGTATTGGTACGGGTTAAAATGAAATGTGGTTAGAGCATAAATGAGTATACAGAAGGTAGGCCCACACACAATCTGCTTGACCACTAGACTGGAATCAATACATAAATCAGCAAAATCAAAATTTAACAATGCATATAAGCATTAACTGCAAGTTGAATAATAATACTATACCTAGTTTACAGTGTAGCCTAGGAGAATGGCTAGTATATGGTGCAATGTCCCCTAAGGGGTACCTCTTAGCATAAGCAATAAGTAAAGATCACTGTTTAGCAGTTGTAAAGGAACAGTCTTTAGTTCTAACTCTTCATCCTATTAGCGTTGGGGCCCATTTATACTGTTGATGCACATGAAAACAGTACCAGTCAAGCCTGCAGGCAGCAATAAGACTACTAGATGGCTGTATGGTCAGTTCCTAAAGGGTTCAGTTTCTCTAGCAACAGTTAATAAATCTCCACAGTAGCAGTTCACCAGTTTCAGCAATATTGTAGCTTACTGCCCAGGCACAAACAGCAATCAGTCCACTCTCTGCTCTACACCCAGGTGACTTTGGATATTCGCACTCCCGAAACTGAGCACTCCAGATCCTGCTCAGGCCTCAGATATGCAGCAGTGAGGGCGCACACTGGACAGCAATTTGCACTCATTGGTCTTCCTCATGGCAAACAAAGGAAATTGTGTCCTGTACAGCCTGAGAAAATGCAGCTCTTTGCCCTCCTGGTAATCTCTCTTTGGGAAATGCAGTTGAAAAGCTATTGATTACAATAGAGTCTCTTTACTCTGAACTAAAGTTCATGCATTGCAGTGCTGCCTGAAACTATTGAACTTATCCTGCTCAGCAGTTATAGCTGTTAACCAGTTCAAAGCGTGGCCAATTCATATGTAGGTAATATAGTGTTACTCCCATAGGGGCTGCTGGTATTACTGGCTCTTCCCTGGACAGGCTGCCTGTCCCAGCAAGCATGAGTCCATTCACACTGGCTTCAATAATACAGTCTAAGGGATGTTTCTTCAAGATTTATCACTTACAACTTTGACAGGAGAGGGGTTAGGACATGATATATTTTAAACAATTAGTCTAATGCCCCATACACACGGTCGGACATTGATCGGACATTCCGACAACAAAATCCTAGGATTTTTTCCGACGGATGTTGGCTCAAACTTGTTTTGCGTAAACACGGTCGCACAAAGTTGTCGGAATTTCTGATTGCCAAAAACGCAGTGACGTAAACCACGTACGACGAGACTAGAAAAGGCCAGTTCAGAACCAAGCGCGGCACCCTTTGGGCTCCTTTTGCTAATCTCGTGTTAGTAAAAGTTTGGTGAGAGACGATTCGCGCTTTTTTAGAATCATGGTTTTCAGATCATTTTCTGCTGTTCAGTTTGTGCTTGTGGGTTTGTATCTGCTCTTCAGTGCGTGCAGCGAGTACCATTGACTTGTCAGTGTGTTCTTGTTCGTTCGTTACTGTTCTTCAGGTCGCTCTTCACAGGCCTTGGTGTTCTTCAGTGCGTTCTGTTACTGCGTTCTGAGCAGCCGACCGTTTTCTAGCCATGTTGCGTATACGTACTCCTCGTAGAGTTCGTGCTGTGCGGGGGCTTGGTGTTGGGGTCCTGACCTTGACACAAATCCTGTCCATGAACAGGGTGGGGAGGAGTTCATGGACCAAGAATTGGTTGCTTCAGCGTGACCAGTTCTGTCATATGCTTTTGCTCCGTGAGATCTGTGAGAATAATCCTGATGATTTCAGGAACTTTCTCCAGATAACGGACCCCGTATTTCACCGTTTGTTGGCTTTGCTGACCCCCTATATCAGCAGGCAGGATACCTGCATGAGGCAAGCCATCACTCTGGAGCAGAGGCTCGTCGCCACCCTGCGGTACTTGGCGACGGGGAGAAGCCTGCAGGACTTGAAGTTCTCAACAGGCATCTCCCCCCAGGCTCTGGGGATCATTATCCCGGAGACCTGTTCTGCCATCATACAGGTCCTGCAGGAGTATATTAAGGTAACATTTTTATCCTTTAATATCACATTTTATTGTATATAATGTTTGTTAATATATTGTATTTCTTTCCTCATTCCCTAATTACCATGATTGGAATATGCTGTGAATGTCCCCTTTGTCCTCATGCATGCTGGATTTTTATGTAATTGTTTTTTTGGTCCTTCATACTTATTTGCCTTCACTTACCTCCCCAGCATGGTCTCCTGCCCCTATATTCACCTCATGTAGTCACTTAACAATGTATTTTATCAGCTCCATAGTAGTGCTTTACCCCAAACACCACCTAAAATGTTTTTAAATGTGATTTGTACTTTAAATCCAGGCAGAGTGCCAGAGGCTTTTTTTGGGGGGTCCCCAAATCATTTGGAACCCTCCCTCCCCCCAACTGCTAAGTCAGCTGATACCAATTCTCCATCTATCCTCAATCATCTATCTGCTGACTTTGCCAAACCCATACACACTATAGCCATCTCTTTTGTGGTCAGATTTATGGATGAATTCCCCAAAGCATGTAGTGCAAGGGCCTGCCTGTATGCTTTCAAATGGTACTGTTTCAAGTTTTTGTATCCTATTATTATCTTGCTAGGTAATAGCAGAGTGTCCAAATGTGCTCAAATGTGTACAGTGTGTATTTATATCTTTGTATTATGACACTTCTTACCTGTCCAGTGGGCTGCCAATAGTGTAACTAAGGAGGGGCTGTTCCAAGTAATACACATTATTTACGCATTCAGCTCTCAATGAAGTGGAGAGGGTTACCTGTCCAAGAGCCCCCCCCCTCCCACCTATAATGTTAGAAATGGCCCATGAGAGGGGGGGAGGGGGAATATGATAGGTGTACCTTATACTTTGGTCTTTAAAAATTCCCATAAATCAATGTTATCTTATTGTTGGCCAAGAATGTTTGTGTCTAATCTGCTTTCCATGTTTATGTGCAAAAAGCCTAATTTTTTTTTTGTTTTCCTTAACAGTTTCCTTCCACGCCACAGGAATGGCAGACTGTGGCCTCCCACTTTGCCCAATGGTGGGACTTTCCTAACTGCGGAGGGGCAATTGATGGGAAACACGTCCACATCATCCCACCACCCAACTCGGGGTCGTACTATTATAATTATAAGGGCTTCAATAGTATTGTGATGTTGGCGGTGGTGTCGGCTACTTATGAGTTCCTGTATGTGGACATGGGGAAGAATGGCCGGATGTCCGATGGTGGAGTCATCACCCAGACGGAGTTCTACAGGCATCTCCAGAATGGCAGCTTGGACTTGCCACCTCCAGAAGACAATGTGGAAGGACTTCCATTCGTCTTCATTGCAGATGAAGCCTTTGCGCTGGGGGACCATCTTATGCGGCCATTCCCGATGAGGACCCTCACCCCGGACCAGAGGGTTTTTAATTACCAGCTGGCCAGAGCCAGAAGAGTGGTGAAAAACAGGTTTGGAATCATGGCCAGCCGGTTCCGCCTATTTCTTACACCCATTCATATGGCGGAGTATAAACTGAATCACATTATCCTGGCGTGCTGTGTTCTACACAACTTTTTACGGCAACATTCTGCCAACTATGCTGGCTCAGTTGGGCCTGAAGCCGGAATTCAAAATGAACCAACCCTGACGGCGCTTGAAAGTGGCCGTCCTGGCTTGCCCTCCCTGAGTGCCTGTGATGTCCGGCTAAGATACCTTGAATTCTTTGCGGGTAGGGGGGCTATCAATATGCCAGACAATGTGTGAAACCTTTATCAAATAAAAAAAACATTAAGCAAATCTTTGGTGACATTTACTGCTTGTGTTTGTTTTAGCTGACCCTGACAGAAATGTGTGGAGTCCTGAAAATGGCGTGATTGTGTAACCTTACAAAGCACTGTTGGGTGTTATTTACTAAAGGCAAAGACACTTTGCACTACAAGTGCAGTTGAAACTGCACTTGTAGTGCAAAGTGGATTTGCCCTTAGGAAATAACTCCCATTGTCACAGAAAGCAGCAATTAGAGCACAACAAAAGTGTTGGAGCGTTGAGACAATTATCCACACATTCTTGATTAACAATCTTTTTAATACCTGCACAATCACATGTGCATTTAGAAACGGTTTTTAAAACAAACCAACATGTTTGTTGTATAACAATTTTTGGGGTGGCATTAGAAAAAGTAGAAATGTCCATTTAAGATAAAACAGGCATGTTTAAAACCCACAAGAAAGACACAAATCTTGAACTTACAAAGTTCACATTTGGTAGAACTTGAAGGCAATATCAGACATGAGTATTTAGGAACTGTGTTTGATATTGCGTTCAGATGGGGTGAAGTCACCCCAGGAAAAGCCAAATTTTGAAGATGCACACAAATTTATGAATGTCAACATGTGCTACCTGCCATCACGGGGGATCAAGGGACGTGTTTTGGGGGAGCAACCCCTTCCTCTCAGCTACTTTATTATTGAGGAAGGGGTTGCACCCCCAAAACGCGTCCATTGATCTCCCGTGATGGCAGATAGCACATGTTGACACATTCTGTGCCTCTTCAAAATTTGGCTTTTCTACAATTCGACAAAAAATGTTAAAATTGTAGCACACCATAAAAGAAAGGGATTTGGAGGAGTTTTAAACTCTCCCCAAAACATCAATGATGTTCTTATTTTTTTGAATAACATAATTGATGTTTTTCTTGATGTTTTCCAATGCAACATTACACCCCATGATCTCCCCAATCAGGATCTGTGCACTTTCCGAGGTGAAATGCCCTGGATCCACAACATCACGATCACCTAAAAAGATAGAAACCAAAAAAAAAAAACATGTATTATAAATCTGCCGGCATCCATCTCTTACCTGAGCCTGTGGTCGCAGACCTCACCTGTTGTGGTGACTAGTTCCACCACGTCTTCCTCCTCCTGCTCTTCTTGTCTTTGGGGGATTTCCCCTTCTTCCAGAGGTGGGGGGTCTCTGGTCTCCTCGGATGAGGGGTGTCCTCCGAGTCTTTTCTCCCCTATGTAAAAAAAAAAAATGGTATACTTCGCACACAGATATTTGATGGCAGAACTATAAATATGAAACATTGTTTGTAAGTGGGGTACAATTGTCTATTTTGGCAGAGTTCCAAGATGTAGAATTTTTAGTGACCTTTGTCAAGCTTCAATACTTTACCTGTTTTGTCCAAGCTTCACAGATGGAGACACCCCTATAGTATACACTGAAGCACCTGTGTGGCCCCCTAATAAAAAGGGTGTTCTTGTGTCCCACACTAGTGCTCCAGTGTCCAGATGTGAAAACTGCTGCTGAGTGTCTTCTCCTTACACAGAATCGAGTTTGCATTTCATTCTAGTAACAAACCCATCTACACAACCAAATTATTTTCATACAAGTAGGCCCTAAAAAATGTGGTCAAATGCATATGGCCAAAACAATGGTGTTTTATAGGCCGAAAGAAAAATGTTTGATATGAACGAATAATGTGCCCATGAACATGAAAGTTGCCATTTTAAACTGTACAACAGTTAAGAAAAGCACATGGAGCAGCACAAACGTAATAAACACAAAAAGAATAGGAACACAGCACAACTACTTACTTTTTTGCAGCACTCTCCGGATCTTTCTGTACTGCTCATGTTCTCTTAATTTGAGGTCCGACCACCGCTTCCTGAGCTGATCTTTCGATTGTCATACCCCGAAATTCCGGTGCAGACTCTTGACCACTTTCACCATTATCTTGGCTTTTCTGACATTGGGGTTGGGGTAAGGTCCATACTTTCCATCATAGTCGGCCTTCTTCAGGATATGGACCATCTCCAACATCTCCCCAAAGGACATATTTGAGGCCTTAAATCTTCTCCTTCTGGATCCAGACGTTTCCGGCTCCGGGCTTTCCTCCTCCTCCTCGTTGCTGTAATTAGCACGCACCTGCTGTGTCTCCGCCATGTGCTCTTCCCCCACTGCCCCGAACAAAAAGGGGCGGGAAATAGACTAGAAAGAATGTCAGGGGCGGGCGGAGATACACGCATGCGCAGTGTCTATAAAGCGCAACACGCGTGCGTAGTACGTACGATCTGTGAGAGGAGGAAGGAGTATCGGAGGCGCCGATCATGAAAACGAAGGTAAGATCTAAACTTGGGCCTATACTGCTTCCAAATTGAGGCCTATATTGTAACTATATTAGGAGAGTTTCGCCTGACATTAGGTTTGTCTTGTGTTGTGTCTTGCAGAGAAAATGGATGGCTTCAATGACCACAATTTCCTCCCCCTGATCATAGACAAATACAGGGAGCTGGCCTGTCTGTGGCAAGTGATACACCCCCATTACAACAATAAACAAAAGAGGCAGGCAGCGCTGGAGAAACTGCTGGAGTTGGTGAAGCCGGTTGTCCCCACGGCAACCATCCCCTATTTAAAAGCCAAAATTGGTGGCCTGAGGAGCACTTATCTTAGGGAGCGCAAGAAAGTCACGGATTCCCAGAGATCAGGAGCTGCAGCAGATGAGATTTATGTCCCCAGGCTGTGGTACTATGAGAGACTGTGATTTCTGTCAGACCACACTGAAGTCAGGGAATCCCTCTCCACTCTTCCTTCCACTCTTCCTTCCACCCCAGCTGAGGCTTCCGATGTCCAACCTGGGACTTCCAGCCAGGAAGAAGTGGAGGAGCCCAGCTTGAGCCAGGTATAGCATTGTTCTACAGATTTCTGGTCAATAAATAAATGATGTTTAATAGATGTTAGTATTGATCACTAATTGCTGATTTAATAAAGTGTTTGACATATCAATAGACAGTAGTGGGCAAAAATAATTGGGACAAGAATGAAAAATGCTGGGCTCAGAATGATAGTCTGTTATATTTGTTAACATTCAATTTGCAACAGTCATGAGGTGAAAATTGTGTGTGATTGATGAATAAAAAACTAAAACTATGTCCCTT
Organism: Aquarana catesbeiana; assembly: GCF_042186555.1. NCBI lineage: Eukaryota > Metazoa > Chordata > Amphibia > Anura > Ranidae > Aquarana > Aquarana catesbeiana. The sequence continues at coordinate 294,521,337 of NC_133328.1, forward strand.
TTTCATACGCAGGAAGACGTCAGCCAGGAGGAGGCTGTGGAATGTGGCACACAGGAAGAGGCTGTGGAATGTGGCAGCCAGGAGGAGGCGGGGTTAGTGGCAGCCAGGAGGAGGAGGCGGGGCTAAGTGGCAGCCAGGAGAAGCCTGGGACCAGTCGCAGCCTGACAGAATCGCAGGTTCCTCCCCTCCGCCTTCCATAGAAAAGAGCAAGAAAGGCAACTCACATGCAGGATTCAGCACTCAGGCTCATTCAGGAGGCTTCTGCGTCCCTCAGAGCCTTCCCCACTCCTGAAGAGGCCTTTGCCTGCATGGCTGCCACCAAACTGAAGGGCATGCAGGAGGGCCAACGCCGGCTGTGTGAGGACCCTCTGTATAAAGTCCTAAGTAAGGGGGTGAGTGGTGAACTAACACCCAATACCCACCTGAGTGAGTTGGCCCCTTCTCCTCCTCCTCCTGCTGCCACAACTCCACCACCACAGCCACAGCGTGGAAGGAAGTGTGGAAGGAACACCAGAGAGTGATGACCCTGGGTTCAGTCTGGTCTGACAAAAGATGCAGTCTCTTGTATGACCACAGCCTGGAGACACAGATGTCATCTGCTGCTTTCCGGATCTCTGGGACTTCTGGACCAGACTGCACTCCCTTAGATATGGACTCCTCAGGTCACCAATTTTGCTTGCAAATAGTTGATGTGTGCCCTGGGGGTCAAAGGCTTCACCCATTTCATCTGTTTCTCCAGCGTTGCCTCCCTCTTTGTTTAGTTGTGAGCCCTTAATAAAGGAATTTTTTGTTCAATTATACTCGCCTATGTGTGTTTTCCTTCAAAAAGGACAGTTTGTTTGTGAGTAGGCAGGTACATTTGAAAAATACAATGTGAAATTAACAAGAGATACAAACACCAAACAATCTCCTACAGATTAAATAATACAAGATATCAATGGTGTTGTGGTAACTTGACACACAAAACACACACAAAAATATTATAGAGTAAAACACAACAAAAACAACAATAAAAACACAGCCTTGAAAAAAAAACAAACCCCCCGAAAAATACAAAACCAGCCTGGAATAAAACAAAAAAAATTAAAAACAACACAAAACAAATTTGGCCAGATGTGAGAAATCTAAATATATTGAGAGAATCACAATAAATAATAAAGAAAGAAATTTGTGAGAAGTCTGTCTGAATATGAGCAGCAAAACTACTTCATTCTTCTCACATTATAAAAAAGAAGAGAGTGCACTGCATTAAACTATTTTTGACATTGCAGCGTGACGAAAGTGCTGTATCCATTCCAAACGCTAATTTTATCAGACCGAGCTGTTCTGTCTCGGAATTTCTTCTGAGCATGCGTGGCACTTTGTGCGTCGGAAATGGCCACACACGGTCGAAATTGACGCGATCGGATTTTGTTGTCGGAAAATTGTATAGCCTGCTCTCAAACTTTGTGTGTCTGAAAATCTGATGGAAAATGTCCGATGGAGCCCACACACAGTCGGAATGTCCGACAACACGCTCCGATCGGACATTTTCCATCGGAAAATCCGACCGTGTGTACAGGGCATTAGGCCTCACCGCAGAAGACTATGAGGCAAGTCTCTTTGGCATCTGGGTACTTTGTTCCAATGCCCAACTGTTGATACCCAGTGCAATCTCCAGAACACTACACAGTCACAAGGATTTTTACTCACAAGTCCTCAGGACAGCTGTCACCTTTCAGCTTCCTCCGGACATGGTCCAGTGAATGAGACAGTCCTAGATCCCTTGTGGTGAGGTCCTGCAATCAGCTTCCAGCAAGGTCTATCCAGGCCCTCAGCCCTGACACAGCTGAGGCTTATAAACAGCTGCATAGTCCATGGCCTGCATGCAGACAGCAGCCCCTCAGGCTCGGGAACCCTCCTGTGGAGAAAGAACACAGCTCTCCAGTGCTATAGACTATTTATCACCTTTCCAGACTCCTACTGGACACTCCTCTCTAGGGACTTACTGGAGCATGACAAATATTCAGGCTGGTTATTTGCATCTCCTTCCCTAAGCTTTGGAAGCGTCTTCCAGAGACAGGGGGACACAATCAAACTCCCAGCCTGTGAAACACTTAACAGACCAGGACATACAATCACAGCATACTACTCTAGGAGGGTGCTACATCATCATTATTATAGCTTTTACTTATTTAAATCTGGCAGTTTTTTTTCCAGCTCACTATTGGAACTTGATCTCTGCTCCATTTGCAGATGGCAAGGGGGACTCTCCTGATAATGTTTATGGCTTGTATCCTATAGAAGGGGAGTTTAGGAAGAAATGAATGGTTCCCACTGTGGACCCAGTCGTTCTTGCACCAAATAATCAATCTGCTGTTTCCATTGAGGGCATTCCCTTTTTTAGGGATTCAGTCGATAGCAGTTTGGAGACTCTTTAATCTCAAAGTCTTCCTTTGCTTTGGCAGGTCCAGCCCTATACAAGTTGCTCTTCTTTGTCACATTTGTGATTTTCTGTGCCCATTTTGGGGCCTTCATGAGGTGCTCTTGCCCACCCTTTGCAGTGTTTTACTTGCCACTGTTGTCTGCCACCAGATACAGTGTGTCACTTGCCATCTGTAGCCTGCCACCAAATGCAGCATATCACCTGCCATCTGTAGCCTGTCACCAGATGCAGCAAGTCACTTGCCACCTGTAGCCTACCACCATATGCAGCAAGTCACTAGTCATCTATAGCTTGCCACCAGATGCAGCGTGTCACTTGCCATCCATAGCCTACCACCAGATGCAGGGTGTCACTTGCCACCTGTAGCCTGCCACCAGATGCAGCAAGTCACTTGCCACCTGTAGCCTGCCACCAGATGCAGCAAGTCACTTGCCACCTATAGCCTGCCACCAGATGCAGCATGTCACTTGCCACCCATAGCCTACCACCAGATGCAGCGTGACACTTGCCACCTGTAGCCTTCCACCAGATGCAGCGTGTCATTTGCTACCCGTAGCTTGCCACAAGATGCAGTATGTCACCTGCTACCCATAGCCTGCCACCAGATGCAGCCTGTCACTTGCCACCCATAGCCTGCTACCAGATGCAGTTTTCTCTTTGCAGTAAAACTTCTCAATGTATGGCTATGCAGCCTCTCCCCAGCGCTGCCAACTGAGCCAGATCAGCAGGCAGCTGGCATTAGATTCTCAAGGAGGGAACCCTACAATCTGCACATGCTCAGTTGAGAATATGTAAACAAGCAGCCTCTCTCCTTCCAGTGGCAGCACGTCCTGGTGTCTAACAGGCCACGGACTGGTACCAGTCCGCGGTCTGAGGGGTTGGGGACCCCTGACATAGATGCTCAAAGGGAGTCAATGGTCTGGTATAAAGCTTAGAGAGGAAGTAAACCTTCCTGTATACTTTGTACCTATAGGTAAGCCTAGAATTAGGCTTACCTAAAGGTACTGTAAATATCTCCTAAACGTGCGCCGTTTAGGAGAGATTTACTGTATACTGCGCCGATTATGTCATTGGCGCATGCTCTCTGAAGGAATGGCAGCCTGTGCTGTTTCTTCAAAGCGTGTTTCGTGACCAGCGGCTCCCATGTGCATGCACGGGTGTGACATCACACGGCTCAGGCCAGTCACACAGCCGGAGTCTGCGGCCCCGGAAGGAAGACAGGTGAAGATGGATGTGGCCTCCAGCGGGGTCAACCGCGGGCTTCGTTTACAGGTAAGTGTCACATAATGTGCTAGTATGCATACTAGCACATTATGCCTTTGCAGGGAAGAAAAAAAATCTGAGTTTACTTCTTCTTAAGGTAAGTCCATATCAAAAGAAGTTCCATAAAGGAACAGGTTGCGGCATTTTTAAATTGCTTTTATTTGGAAAAAAAACACAAATGAAAATTGATACCACATTAAACTTCTTCACCGCATGTCAATAAAAACAAGTATGACAATGTTGTCTAATACTGAAAAACATAGCCTGGGCTCACAGTCACAGTCAATACCCAAACCATTCTGGTGTACAGGCTTGGATTGGGTATCGACTGCAGATAATGGCGCAATTGATATGCTGACCAAGAATTCAGAGGAGGCTGAACCAGGGCACAAATGTCCTGTGATGTCATCCAACTATATAGGGTTGTCTAGTGTATGCTTCTAGATCTACCAAACTCTACTAAGCGCAATAGCTATCTATTATCTGTACCTAGTGGGAAGTCGGATTAAATAACATTGGTGTTAATGGAGAGGGATGAGGGCACAACCCCTTGGGAGAAAGTTTTCAAATTACTTCTATCGTTGTGGCAATGGTAGGGTGCGCCTTGAGTGATCGGTAACGTTTAACAGGGACCCAGGGAAGGGCCAATTTCCTTTTAAACATTTTAGCATACTGTGCAACACGGTTCTCTGTTCCGCATCTATCACACCTTACATGCTTCTTTGATGATTCACTTTCTGCTAACCATCTTTACCACCTTTTTTGTTTTATCTTTCCTGATTTATCAATTTCTCTTCTGTTTTTATTCCCTTCTTGTTTTTAAATGTTTGGATTTTTCTATAATTTGGTGACAAATTTAATAACATGGTGTTTTATTAACCACTTCAGCCCTGGAAGAATTTACCCCCTTCCTGACCAGGCCATTTTTTGAGATACGGTACTGTGTCATTTTAACTGACAATTGCGCAGTTGTGCGATGTTGTACTCACACAATATTTATGTCCTTTTTTTCCCACAAATAGAGCTTTCTTTTGGTGGTATTTGATCACCTCTGCGGTTTTTATTTTTTGCGCTATTTGTTTAAAATTTTTTACTTTTTGCTATAATAAATATCCCAAATTAAAAAAATAATATTTTTTTCACCAGTTTAGGCCAATATGTATTTTGCATATTTTTGGTAAAAAAAATCACAATAAGCGTATATTAATTGGCTTGCACAAAAGTTATAGCGTCTACAAAATAGGGGATAGATTTATGGCATTTTTATAATTTTTTTTTTACTAGTAATGGCGGCGATCAGCGATTTTTATCGGGACTGCAACATTGCGGCGGACAGATTGGGACCATTGACATTTATGCAGCGATCAGAGCTAAAAATAGCCACTGATTACTGTATAAATGTCACTGGCAGGGTAGAGGTTAACACTAGGGGGCAATCAACGGGTTAAGTGTGTCACCTAGGTGTGTTTCTAACTGTGAGGGGATGTGATTGACTAGAGGAGGAGCCAGATCTACTAAGCAGAAACAGACGATCTGTTTCTCCTCCCGTCAGAACTGGGATTTGTGTGTTTAAACACACAAATCCTCGTTCTGGCTCTCGTGCCCATGATCACGGGTGTCCAGTGGTGATCGCACCCGCCGGCCATGCACATTGGGTTCCCCGCTGTGCAGTGGGCATGCGGTTGCACTTCCGGCAGCGCACGTGCACCTGCTATGGCTCTTAAAGGAGCCGCCGTACATATACGTTGATTTGCGCAGGAGAGCCATCCTGCCGCCGTATATGTACAGGAGCTGGTCGGGAAGCGGTTAATGAAACATTCTTTTGTTAAATGCATTATTTTTTTTTTAAGGTCTGGAAGGGCAAGCACTCCCTGTCCCAAAGGCTCCTGCAGTGTTCGAAGGCTGATCCTGGGATGTGTTGCGGACCAAAGGAGAGACCCAAACAGGCTGTTCACACGTTTAAAGAACGACGATGGGACCCAGATCGGAGATTTCCTTTAAAAGTATAAGAAGACCGGTAGAACCTTCATCTTAAGAAGGTTAACCCTTCCAATAAGTGAAAGTGGTAAATGCTTCTAAGCATCCAGCTGTATTTTTGTCTTAGCCAGTACTGGAAGGAGATTCAATGACATGTAATCACTTACTTTAGGTGTTATATGAATACTGAGATATTTAAACTGCGATACCCAGGCAATGGGGACCTGTTTTGTCGCCAGAGCCTGAGCACCCGAATCCATGGCCATTACACTAGACTTCTCCCAGTTCACACACAACCCTGAGAACCGGGAGTACTCTCCCAAGATCTTGAATACCGCCTCTAAATATGGCCCCGAGTCTTGTAAAAAGAGAAGCAGTACACTCGCAAATGCCTCCCACCTCTAACGCCTTCACATCAGGTGATTTCCTGAGTGCTATGGCCAGGGACTCTATCCCTAGAGCGAACAGTGAAGGTGAAAGGGGGCATCCCTGATGCATTCCTCTGCCTACTGCAAACTGTTGTGAGACAGACATACCCAATTTGATAGCTGCCATTGGCTTACTATAAAGCAAAGATATCCATGTCCTGAATACGTCTCCAAACCCCATATGTCGCAGCACCACTATCATGTAGTTCCAGTCTACAGAATCAAAAGCTTTAGCCATATTGAGGGACACCACCACCCCTGCCCCTTGATTAATATGGTCAATTTGGAGATGTGTGAACAGTCTGCGCAGGTTTGTGTCTGTAGACTTCTGAGGGATAAAGCCTGTTTGATCTATGGTCACTAAAGTAGTAATAACTTTTGACAGTCTTGTGGCCAATATCTTTGTCGAGATCTTCAAGTCTTGATTCAAAATGCTATGGGTCTATAGGAGGAGCAGGCCAATGGGTCCTTACCCGGTTCAGGCAGTAGAATAACCTGAGCCTCCAACAGTGTATCTGGAAGAATCTTATTTTCTAGACAAAAGAGGAAAAGAGATTTAAGTCATGGGACCAGGGCCTCCAGGTGTGCTCTATACCACTCTATACATAGCCCGTCAGGACCTGGGGATTTGTGTGGAGGGAATGATCTGATGGCTGTTTCAATCTCCTTCTCTGTTATCTCAGCCTCCAAATCATTCCTATCAGCTTTCGACAGCATAGGGATATCTAAAGAAGACAGTTGTGTCTTTAATTCTTGTACATTGTAAGCAGGTATAGGAGCATATAGTGTCCTGTAATATTCAACGAACATATCCAAAACATCAGTTGGATCTGTAAGAAGAATACCATGGTCGTTTATAATACATGGTATGTTGGTCTGCATTCTCTGTTCTGCGACTGGAATGTCCAGCAACTTCCCATTTTTATCACCCTGTTCAAAGATGGACTCAGCCCTCCTTGTCCAGGAAGTGTGTGTTAACTGCAAGTGTGTGTGAAGTGCAGCCCCAAAAGACGACGCGCTTCCAGAAGTTCTAGGTAGGTGACATCTGAGTGGTCATTAGCATGAGCTAATTAGTGTGCCCTCTCCGCATCTTGTAGTTCTTGGGTTTTATTATTGAAAATTTTCCTGGCCTGTTTAATGGCCGAAATGTACTGCCCCCGCATACATGCCTTGAAGGCATCCCATACAACAGGCAAAGCAGCTGAGTCCAGATTATCTTCCCAGTAACTAGAGAGGACACCGACTCTACCTCCAACCAACCCGGATTTAACCTCCATGCTCCCCCCCTAAGCCGTGAGGGCCGACCTATATGCACAGACAAGGGTGTATGATCTGAGAGGCCACCAGCTAGATATTTTGCACCCCGTACCAGCTGTAGCATGGGGCCATTGGCAAATGCCAAGTCTATCCTTGAGGAAGATTTATGCATTTTTGATAAATAGGAGAAGATCCTGGTAGTTGAATTTTTCCATCTTCACAGCTCTGTTAAGGAAGCCGTGTCTGCCCATGCAGCCAACTCTACTGAGGCCGCCCTGGAGGCGTTAGATGGCGTTAAAGATGGCATTAAAGTCGCCTGCTATCAATAGGGGGAGATGCATTAAAGGGGCCAATTTGCCCAGCAAATCATACAATACCTGAATCTGGAATGGAGGAGGAACATAGAGGTTCACTAGCAGGATTTTATGCGTATATATATCAGCAACAACAATTAAATACCGACCTCCAGGGTCAGATATGATTTTATGAATTGTACAAGGTACCATCTTGCTAATTAAAATGGCAACCCCTCTGGAGTACGTAGAGTATGTTGCATGCAGCGCATGCTGGATCCAGGATCTGCGTAAGGACAGTATCCTGTTCCTGTCTAAATGCGTCTCCTTCAAGAACACCATCTGTGGTTTGATCCGTTACAAGTATTGGAACATCAAGGCCCTGAGGAACCTATCACTGAGGCCTCTGACATTCCAAGACACTACATTAACAATTGACCCCGCCATAATCATATATTACCATACCACATAGATTACTATATACCGTGACCACTGGCAAGTATAACCAAGGGATACCAAGATTTTGTACGTGTAGTAGATTATGCCCATCACCAAAAACCCAACATGGATTATTACACATTTGTTGAAGAAAATACCCAAGTCCATTGTAATCCCTTGCTGTAGTGTCAAAAAAAACAACAAAAACTATATACCCAGCTTAATCCCAGAATTTGACTCCAAACATTAAGAGAACATGACCAGAAAAAAAGGGTCAAAACAAAATTTAAAAAAAAAGAGTGAAAAGAGACGTTCCTGAGTCCGTCAGTCTGGAAGACATTATCGCCCGTGCCTGTATCGCTCCGTGTCTGCAGAACGAAAGTTTTGCAATCCCCCGGTTTGAGAGGGGTAATGTCCATGTAACCCACAGGAAAACCTCCTAATTTAGCAAAAGTTACTCTTGGGGACCGGTAATTTGCAGGGTACACTGGGAGCAAACAGACAGCTACGTGGTACCATGTGTAGGAGTATCATCTCCCAGTATCCCCCAGCCTGAGAAAGGGGGACAAGGGATCCTACTCCATGGATAGGTGAATGATGAGGAAAAAAGAAAACCAGTCCCACACTTGCAGATAGGGAGAAAAAAACAGTTGACTTAATAGTTGACTTAATAGCAGCTTGGCTCACAAACCGTCCAACCCAGTCGCTGGCCTCCATAGGTGTGTCAAAGAAGCGAACCGTGCCCTTGTGAGGAACTCGCAGCCTACTTGGGTATAACATACTATACTTTATATCCTTTTCTCTCAACCTGCGTCTCACCTCATTAAAGGATCTGCGGCGTTTCTGGACTTCGGCTGAAAAATCCAGGAAAAGCATCACTTTAGTATTCTCATATGGCAGTTCTGGGTGTTTCCGGGCCTCTGCCAATATCATATCTCTGTCCCCAAAGGTCAGGAACAGCACCAAAAATGGCCACGGGGGAGCACTCTCCGGACGACGGCGCATAGGGACTCTGTGAGCCCTTTAAACCACGTACGTGGGAGGCATGTCCGGTAAGCTCAGCAGGTTCTTAAATAATGATTCAGCAAATGCAGCCGGCCGGGAACTCTCAGCCCCCTCCGGTAGGCCCACCACTCGTACATTATTACGCCTCTTCCAATTTTCAGCGTCGTCCACTTTATGGACTAGAGACCTCACCACTGAATGCAGATCCGCTATCTGTGCCACCTGGGAGCCTTGCTGATCTTCCACCTCTCCAATCCGCTCCTCAGCCACCCCCCTGATTTTGTCCACATCATGGCGGATCAGTGTACACTCAGATGCCATGTGTTCCACCCGTACCATCAGCATAGATTTAAATCCTTCTATGGCTTCTAAGATAGGCGTTGTGATTGTGTCCGGTGGTGCCGCTAACAAAGTAGGGGACAAAGGGATGTCTTGTGCAATAACAGGAGACTCCATGGGTGCAGGCAGTTTCACAGGGCTCGTCCGCAGCTTCCGCTCATGCTGTGCGCCGGAGGTATTGGACAAGATGGCCCCTGGAGAGTCCGCAGCCCGCCCCTTCCCCGAGCGCTGTGGTTTTGGGTCTTTTATGGACTTACCCTGGCTTTTTACAGACATGATCGCTGCCTTCGGGGGATCCAGAACACTTTAGGAGGCAGAGCGGTGTCCTTTCAGCTGTGACAGAGTGAGGATATTCTGTGTGACAGACCTAGCCGGAAAAGAGACTTTTGGAGGAGACTGTATGCTAGCCTCTTGCCGATCGATCGGGGGCCCTTGCATTTGGGGGAACGGTGCTCTTTGTGAGCTGTATGCCTGGGGACTCTTGAGGTGGTATTACTGTGGATTTGGGTCCTGGTCCCCCAGGACACACAGACTCTGGGGACCCTGGATTTGCCATATTGGAATAGTGGCTGATTCATAATGCTGGGACAGATACTGTTAGGAGATGCTGATGTAAATGCCAACACCTGTATGTCTATTGTCTGCTAAAATGTGTATTGTAAATAAGTCTACTATGGGATCTAAGAGTCATTAGATCCCCATTGTTATTTATGCTAATTAACTCTGCTATTGTGTAACAAAGAGTCTATGTTGATTGTGATAATGTTGATTGGATTTTCTGAACTACAAGACGGCCAGTCTGGCCTAACGGTCATGTCTGAGTCATCTAGTCTGTCTAAAGGGATTCGTTAATTAGCTCATGTTAATTAGGTTAATTAGGTTACAGCTGTATTGTTAGAGTAATATGAGCAGGAGGTCTGCACCTACACTTTGAGTGTATAAAAGCCTGTATTTTGTCAATAAAGATAGATTCCTGTTTGAACTTACATACAGCCTGCCTGGTGTTTGTTCTGAGCTATCACAACTGGGTTAGAGTGGCACATAGCTGAAGTTCTAATCCTGGAGCATTGGATGACCGAGCAATCAGATGTGCGATCTGCAATCTGATTCAATAGCTGCAGAGGAGTGTCAGGAGAGTGGAACCGAGCGAGCAAGGGGCTCGTTACATTCTGTATATTACACGGATGTGCACGGAGCTCTGAAGGCACACGTCTTCTCCAGCTCACATCCCGGCCACGCCCCCCATTAAATGCATTATTAACAGATTACCATTATTCATTCAATCCCATCTCTCTTTTTGCTCTTGCCATTTCTTAGCAACACGTCTGCAGGTTTGCAGATCACCTAGTTTTTCTCTTGCTTTTTACAATTAGTAACCAAGTCCCAAAACCTCCAGGCACCTTTTCTCTTTTATTTGATGTTCTTCTGTCTCCTAAATTGTAACCTTGTACTTATCTGGAAGTTTATTATTCAGACCTTTTATTATTTAATATATAATTTTGTTTTGTATTGGGTGCTTTATATATATATAAAAAGTAATAATTAAAAGTGTTAGTAAACCATAAAAGAAACAAAAAGAAAATCTTGCCCCTGCAAGTTAGGAGCATAATGTGCTAGTATGCATTACACATTTAGGAGATATTTACTGTACCTACAGGTAAACCTCATTATAGGTTTACCTGTAGGTATAATTAAAACAGCTTTAAGTGGAGAGCTTAATTATCATATTCTAAGCTTTTGATGTTTTTATGACACTTAAAGTTATGTGCATTCCTGAATAATGCATTTTTTTCCTGAGTATGAAATTTTGCATATTTCAATATAAGTAAAAGTATTACAATTATTTAGTACTGTGATGGAACAATTTCATATGAAAATAAATTTTATATCATTAGTGACAATATTGCACAATTTTATTTTTTGCAAAATAGTAATTTCAGTACAGTAAATGAACATGTTGAATTTATCTATACATACAATTACATTGCTGATATAAAATGACCTTTGCCCTTGTCAGGGATAAGTAAACCAACTGGTATTACTGTAATATTATCCTCTATGAATTATACTGTATATATACATTTCGCCAAGAGTAACCGTGGAGGAAATCTTGTTAAATCTTTTTTTTTTTTTCATATTTTAATAAGTAATTTGAGGGCATTCATTTTTGCTTATATTTGAATTCTCTTTATTATAAATCTGGTAAACGGGGCCTGGAAACAACTTTTTTCTCTTATTTTATACTTTTATCATGCATGAGCTAAAATGTTTCTTGCTGATGATCATTTCAGAAAGAAAAGAAAAAATATTCATGCTCAAAAAGATGTTCCTTTGCTTGTATCTCTACTGATGCTCTTTACACATTCATATTACAGCTGATCATTATTTATTAACCCACATAAGTTATCACACTGTAATGGCAAAAGTTGTAGATGAGATAACTACATCAATGCCATTATTAGCATGCAAAGATTAGAGGGCTGTGTGTGCATGTGATAAAAAATATAACTAACTCCATATTGGCACAGAATTTTTAAAAAGAAAATTGTAATGTGCTATTGTGGATCTAAAATATATAGTCTGCTATTGTGGCTCTCATGTTCTAGAAATGCTATTTGCTTTGCTATAGTACTGTTAGGAAAAAAACACTCTTTTCCTAATTTACTGGTCTGTAGTTTTTTCAGCATTGTCAATTAACATATTTCTGTAACTACAGGTTACCTAACATTTTTTATAATAAAATAAGAACATAAATACAGTATGATGAGACTACTGTTATTTAGAGATGTAAAATAAATGTTTCAATGAAGAGTGATGTAAAAGTGCATTTTTAGCCAGAACTGTTTCATTTGGTTTTGGATAAAGTGGTGCGTTGGTAGAACCTCTGCCATACCTGTGGTTTGGCTGCAGTGAGGGTGCAGTGCCGTGCATCCATGGTTTTTCTATTAGATGCTGTGTTTTCTGAAAGCACACCAAAAATACAGCATACAGGACTTTTGGTGCTCTTTTAGAAAACGCAGTGAAATGATCAATCTAATAGATGTCTGTGGGAAACTGCAGGTAACCCACACAAAAACAATGAGTGCACCCACATTGGGGCCAAGGCTTAGAAGGCTGGAGATTGAGGTTGTATAATAGTGCATTCTGCTGTGCAGTTTTCATGGCAAAGTTTTAAATGTAAGTGGATGGTTCTAATAGAATCCATCAATCTGACATCTTCCATGTTCTATGGGTTGAGTATTTTATTCTTCACAAACAAAGACAACCCAATGCTGTCACTATACACAAACTCTATAATAATACTACTGATCCCTACCTCAGATACACCAGTGTAATAGTAGCAGTAGAAGAACATGCAGCTTTGTGGGACTCAGCAATGCATGGGACTTTATTTACTAAAGCTGGAGAGTGTAAAATCAGGCACACTTCTGCATGTAAACTAATCAGATTTTATTGGCAAAGCTTAATTGAACAAACCTGAGGTTAGAAGCTGACTGGTTTCTATGCAGAAGCAAGCCTAATTTTGCACTCTCCAGCTTTAGTGAATAAACCCCATGGTGTAGTATGGTCAAAATGCATATTAAACTCTTTAGGCACCAGTAGCATTTGGTAAATAATTTGAGATAACATAACATTTTAAACACAGGCACTTCCATCAAGCAGGTATGACAGTACTTAGGTAATGATACCTTAGAATGGTAAAGGTCCAGGTGCCTGGCTTCCCATGCTATTTTTCTGACAATTGCTTGCCCAGCAGCTCCAAAAGTGTCCCCAATTGTCTATCAAAGCTCATCTCTCATTGACTTTAATGCTCTTCACCTCTAAATTGACTTTCTGTGTCATAATCTCTAGCAAATTTAATTTATTGCAACTTGATTATCACTGATCCTTACTCTAACCGTGACCCTTATCTTGAAACTTAAAGGAGTTGTAAAGGCAAAAGGGTTTTTTATCTTAATGCATTCTATGCATTAAGATAAAAACCTTCTGTGTGTAGCAGCCACCCCAGCACCCCCTAATTACTCACCTGAGCCCTATCTCTCTCCAGCGATGTCCACGAGTGTGGCATAGCCGCTTGGAACTCTCCTCCTGATTGGCTGAGACACAGCAGCAACACCAGTGGCTCCCGTGGCTGTCAATCAAAGTCAGTTAGCCAATCAGGGGAGAGGGGAAACTTGGCCGGGTCTGAATGGACACAGGGAGCTGTGACTTGGCTTGAGTGGCCCCATAGCAAGCTGCTTGCTGTGGGGGCACTCGACAGGAGGGAGGGGCCAAGAGCAGTGAAGAGGGACCCGAGAAGAGGAGGATCCAGGCTGCTCTGTGCAAAATCAACTGCACAGAGGGGGTAAGTATAACATGCTTGTTATTTATTTATTTTTTTAAATGAGACTTTACAGTTTCCAGGGGCGTTTCTGGATGTGAGCGGCAGCAGACGTGCCTGAGAGGAGCTCCGGTTATCCTAAACTTAATCCTTTGCCATCTGTGCATCTAATCGACCAAAAAAGACCAGCCAACCAGCCTACCTTTTCCTCTCTGTCCTGAGCTGATCTTGAGCGGAGATTCTGCCCGCGGTCGTCCAAGGAGCCATTGCCATCTTGCCGGCATGTACATAGTCGAAGCGAGCAGATCCCAGCCTGGCTGTGTGGTAAGAGACTCTCATCCATCCTCCTGCCTGCCCCTCCACCTGCCTGCCATGGTCTGGTAGCCTGCTGGGCCACTGGGAGTGCTCGCGGCAACACGGCCTAGTGGAGCCTGCCGAACACTGAGTTTCCTGAGCCGCTACCCCACGGGAGTGTGCAGCGGCCAGCCTGGCCTGGACTCGAGAGCATGGATCTTGCTGTCCCCACCTGCCTCATCACCCATCCACCTCCCTGCCATGGCCTGCTGTGCTGTCCAGCGGAGGCTGCCTGTGTGGGCCGATGGGGGTGTCAAGGGATCTGGTGTCTCTGCCATCCTTCTGCCTTAGTCCCCCTGCTTTGGGCTTTCCCTAATCTGATACTCCCAGTCTACCATCCGTACTGGACTGCCTCTGCCCGGGTGTTTGCTGAAAAGTGGGGGGGACTACTGGTGAGCACTGCCTGCCTGTCTGGACTGTCCTCTTCCAGGGCTCAATACCTGCTGCTAATTTGAGCCACCCCAGCTGCCGCCTGGACAATGATCTGGGCATAAGTGCCCTTCCTCTGTTGGCGTCCCCTTTGGGGACTTATCAGATGTCCCCCCCTCCAAAAAGGGGAAGAAGAATTCCAAGGCTGCTGGGATTGGGTCATTGCCCCGGCAGCCACATCTCCCTTCACCGCAGTCAGATCTCATACTGGTCGGACGACTGCGGGCCTTGTTATCTGATAGGTCCTAGGGAGGTTACAGTAACAGAGGATTCAGCCCCGCTATCACAAGGTGGTACAGCCACGATCCTTGCTGCGACTGAGCAGAGTAGGATCTCATTGCTGGTGCTCATCGACTATCTTGCTGAGGAGTGCAATCTTATAAGGAATGACGTCGACAAAATAAAGGGGAGACTGACCGAAACTGAGTCCAGAGTATCCGCCACTGAAGATCTTACTGCCACTCCTGCCTCCTCCATTGCTGAGTTGCAGGACACGGTATAGTCCCTTGTCGCAAAATCAGATGACACTGAAAATTGACTCACAATGTCAGAGTCCTGGGGCTGCCTGAGAAAGAGGAAGGGGATCACGCGGCTGAATTCGCGGATGCACGGCACAATGTCAGAATCCTGGGGCTGCCTGAGAAAAAGGAAGGGGATCACCAAGCTGAATTCGCGGAGGAGTTCTTTAAAAATCACCTGGGGCTTACAGATGTCCCTTCTACCTACGTGGTTGAAAGGGCCCATCAGGTGCCCATGGGCAGTGCCATCCTGGGGAACCTTCCCAGGCCTTTTCTGGTCTGCTTCCTCAATTATCAGGACAGGGACAAGATTCTCTCTGAAGCCTGCAAACATCCCACTCTTAATTATGTCAACACCGTTCCTCTTTTTTCCGACTTTTCGGCTGATTTGCAACAGAAGAGAAAAATCTTCAATGATGTTCATAGATGATTCAGAGATGAGGACATAAAATACAGCATGCTTTACCCCAGCCGCCTGCGGGTCCAACATGACGGAGCAATCCGGTTCTTCGACAATCCAACAGATGCTGACGACTAGCTGATCACTTTGCATTGGAGACCTCTTCCCATTAAGTTACTTGATGCATGAATCTCCCACATCCTCGCCTGTTGTATCCTACTAAAATTTCCTGTAAATACTGGAGCCACCTCAAAAGTACCTCGACAAGTGATCCACATTCAACCCCCATGGTTTGTTTGCTTTCCAAGAAGTGTGAGACCTTGTGCTCTCCATCTACCTGGAGGAATTATTGCCCGATCCCTTCTATCGTGATGGGATACACGTCCCCCCAATCTTGTCTACTGTTTTAGGTTGAACATGAGCTGGGAATCCCCCTGGAACTCTGAACCTTAAGTAGGCGTTCTCTATTATCAAGTTTCAAGGTTGAAACTGCTTTGGCAACAGTTGGGGTTATGTCAGGCAGTAGGGAGTTGCATGCACCTTTAACCTGTTACCAAGTCTACCCAGGTTTCCTACCCTGTTTTTCTTGCTGGACTGTGTGTTTTTTTCCTTTTTTTCCCCTTTTTTATTGTATTTCTTCTCCTTCTCAGATTATCTGGATGGCAACATCATCTGGACTTCCTCTGCCCCTGGCCTCTGAGTGGGCAAGATTGGGTATGTGCCTTATATGCTCCTAGTGTTACTAAATTTTTCTTTCTTAAATGGGTACGGATCTGAAGTTGATCTCTTGGAATATCAGAGGTCTGAACGACAAAGTTAAAGATATTTGTTGTTTAAGTTTCTGCAGTCTCATAAACCTCACGTTCTGTTTCTGCAGGAAACGCACCTCGTAGGCAGTAAGATCCTAACTCTTAAGAGGGCATGGGTTAAACAAGGATTTCATGCCACATACTCCTTCTATGCGAGGGGGGTGACCCACGCAACTCTACTGGTTCCCAGGATAACTCAACTCTTTACAAAGTACCTGGAAACCGGGTGGTTTCCAGATAGTATGTACCAGGCACACATTGTATTGCTACCCAAGCCAGGAAAGGACCCCCTTTGTTGTTTATCCTATAGACCCATTTCATTATTTAATTATGACATTAAGATACTTACCAAGGTGCTAGCCAATAGGATTATGCAGGTGTTACCATCCCTTATAGACCAGAACGGCTTCATGCCGGGCAAATCTACGAACATAAATTTTAGACGAGTCTTCACCCATCTCCAGCTCCCGGCCAAGGAGAACGCCTCTCGGGTCTTGGAAGCCCTTGACATAGAGAAGGCCTTTGACACAGTCTGATGGTCATATATGATGCAGGTTCTTGAGGGTTTTGGCTTTGGCCCAAACTTCCGGAAATGGATAGGTTTACTCTACAAATCCCCTATGGCCTATGCTGAATTGAACGGGAAACTTTCGCCCTCCTTCCCAATTAGGAGGGGGGCAAGGCAGGGGCGTCCTCTATCCCCTGAATTGTTTGCCCTTCTGATGGAGCTTTTGGCGGAGACCCTGCGGAAGTCAGATGAGATGTATGGGATCCAGGTTGGTTCAATAGTTGAGAAACTAGCACTATACGCTGTGATAGGGTGTAGGTTGATTGACCTCAACAGATGCGGCACCTCATCCCTGGTATTAGTAGAAAATAGGGAAATTGGAAATTGGGATGACGTTGCCCAACATTATATATATAGAAATGCAGATTTGTTTAAAATGTATAATATTTTATTACAAGACAAATATAACAAAACAATCATAGTTTCTTAAAATAACAGAGTAACATATAGTAACTAATACTGGCCAGAGTATCCATATAGTAAAAAAAGGGGGGGAGGGGGATGGTACACTGTAAAGAGGTGTACCCGGTAAAGGGTTATTTTCAGCAACAATAATTAGATCAAACTGTAATTTATCAAAAAGTTAAATTTAATACGTATATCAAAAAGTATTAAATATCAAAAAATTATACTAGGAGTAAGTGCAGTATTCGTAAAAGCTCATTAAATTTAAAGTTACAAAGAATTAATTACCATAGACATTTCTACAAACAAAGAGAACATATAACAATACAAGACAAAAACAACACTAGACACTGTCCGGATGCATTGTATTAGCCATATGTCTGTCATAAATTCCAACCATATGATTATAATTTAGTAAAATTAGGTCTATCATAAACCCCAAAATTAAAGCTAATTATTGATGAGTATCCATATGACTGTAGTAATGACTGGTAGTGGATCCCTACATGTTTCTCCAAACATTGGCTTCTTCAGGGAAATGTGTAATTACCAATGTTAGACAATGGCTCTAATAACAATGGATACAAAAACAACATTTCAGTAATTGGCAACAGATTAGTACTTGATTTACAAAGCATGCAAAATAAAAAACGCATATACCAAACTGATTGTGTGGCATGGCTCGTGATATCACCCACCACATCTCCGCCTACATAAGAGTGCCCCTACGGGCAGGGCACACACCAAAGGAATCCAGCAACCACGGGGAGAGCACCGTATTCAAGTGGCTACAGGGAACATGTAAGGACCAGGCTTAATATAAATGGAGAAAAAAATATAAGGAGGGAGGAAGTTTAAGATTAAGAACATACTATAGTCCAATATGATGGGCTAACATAACCTCAATACTTACAAAAACTCGGTTAGAAAGAGACACAGGTACAGGGGCGCCAGAGACTTTCAATTGAGCAAGGCTATGGTTCTTAACATGACCAAGAGGCCCTCTGCAGGGGAAGGAAAAGTATAAAGTAAGTCAAAGGGAAAAAAAATATACGCTGATGATCTAATCCTCTTTTTTTGCAAGACCCTGGCCCTTTCCTTTCTGCGGTGCTCCAGATCCTGGATCGCTTTGCAACTCTTTCTGGCCTCCACACCAGCTGGAGCAAATCCCTCATTCTTCCCATAGATTCATTGGCGGAGTAGCTGAGTAATCCTAATTTACCTCTGCAATGGGCAAGTACCATTAGATACTTAGGGATCACTATCTCTCCCAACACTTAGGATTTCAGTGAATTTAAATTGTCCCTGGTACTGCAGTGATGTAAATCTAAGTTAAAGGCCTGGTCAACTCTCCCACAAATTCTTATAGGAAAAATGAATTTAATTAAAATGAAACTGCTTCCAGTTCTATTGTATATTTTAAGGCATTCCCTGGTCTGGATACCTAAAACCCTCTTCCATTAACTAGATTCCCTAGTAGCTTCCTTCTTGTGGCAATTACATCCAGTCAGATTTAATAGGGGAATTCTACGCAGGCCCCACAGGACACAGGGGGGACTTGCCTGCCCTGACTTCCACACATACTACTTGGCAGCTATGCTTACTCATGGCCACAACTGGCTGGTCTCGAACAATACCATTGCATCAGTAAACCTAGAGGATCTTATGAGGCCCTTCAAAACACTCTTTATAGGGGGATGGGGGGTTTTCCGATACTTTTAACACAGGCTATGAAAGTGGTCATCAAGGCTTGGCACACGGTAGTATTAAAACCTAACCTGGTAAAAGCCATATGGTCCCCTAGTACACCGCTCTGGTGTAATCCCAGGCTGAGGGAATTTCACTCTTTACAAGACCCCAGACTTTGGGCCGGCAGGGGCATCAAATACTTGAAGGATATCTGCGATGGTTCTGGGTTGTTCACTTTTGACAGACTGAAAAACAAATTCCAACTTCCAAATTCTTTCTTCTTCAGGTTCCTGCAGCTCCAACACGCCTTTGACTCACAGGTTAAATAGGTCCAGCTCTGGATGGAGCATGACAACCTTGAAACCCTACTGAACGATGCTGAACTCTCAAAGCCACTATCTCAAATATACCAAGCACTGCTGCCATCCATTCAGGTTGGATTGGATGGGTTGCGTCATGATCTGTGGCAAGCGGGAAGACAGGGAGGACATGTGGGATTACCCGCTTCAGTCATTAGTTGCAACTAGGGACAAATTTATCCAATTCAAAATCCTGCATAGAATATACTATACACCCCAGCGCCTTAACCGCATATACCCAACCTCATCGGTCACTTGCTGGAGATGCTCTGGTACCCCTGCGGGCTTCTTACATATATTCTGGGATTACCCACAGGTTCAAGAGTATTGGAGGGAGGTGACCCACTTTATAGATTGGTTAACTACCATACCTATTCCTCTGACAATTAGCGTCTGTCTCCTTGGCCTTGTGGAACAACTGGCATTAGCTAAAGCAATCCGCACTCTAATAGGTATCCTATTATTTTACGCGAGGAAGGCCATAGTACTAAAATGGAAGTCAGCTGTCCCCCCTACCCTGTCCTCATGGAAAAAGTTAATCAATACAACGATACCCCTCTACAAAGCAACATATTTGTTCCGAGGATGCCCCCAAAAATATGAAAAAGTTTGGCACCTGTGGACGGACTCTGAGTCTACGACGGATGATCAGCCCATTGGGGATTGCCCTGGTTAGATACTCTCTATACTTACCTGGCCCTGTTGAGTGCTGAGGTCCATGCCCCAGAGTGGTGGTGTTAGTCCAGAGGTCATATGATCACACCTAATCATAACTGTTCTTGTAACATCCAGCTCAGACAGAAGAGAGGGAGAAGTAGTCCTGCAGAAAAGGATATCTCCTGCCACCATCCTAACGTGAAACCTGGGTACCGAATTTGTGGTTGTTTTCTTTTTTTTGTTTGTTTTTAGTTTAGTTAAACATGTTTAGTTTTGAGATGCATGGTAAGTTGTATGCTTTTATTAGGGATGAGCCGAACACCCCCCCGGTTCGGTTCGCACCAGAACCTGTGAACGGACCGAAAATTCGCACGAACGTTAGAACCCCATTGACGTCTATGGGACTCGAACGTTCGAAATCAAAAGTGCTAATTTTAAAGGCTAATTTGCATGGTATTGTCCTAAAAAGGGTTTGGGGACCCGGGTCCTACCCTAGGGGACTTGTATCGATGCAAAAAAAACTTTTAAAAACGGACGTTTTTTCGGGAGCAGTGATTTTAATGATGCTTAAAGTAAAAAAAAAAAAAGTGAAATATTCCTTTAAATATCGTACCTGGGGTGTGTCTATAGTATGCCTGTAAAGTGGCACGTGTTTCCCGTGTTTAGAACAGTCCCTGCACAAAATGTCATTTTTAAAGGAAAAAATCTAATTTAAAACTGCTTGCGGGTTTAATGTAATGTCGGGTCCTGGCAATATGGATGAAAATCAGTGAGACAAACGGCATGGGTACCCCCCAGACCATTAACAGGCCCTTTGGGTCTTGTATGGATATTAAGGGGAACCCCGCACCCAAATTAAAATAAGGAAAGGTGTGGGGCCACCAGGCCCTATATACTCTGAACAGCAGTATACAGGCGGTGCAAACAAGACAGGGACTGTAGGTTTGTTGTTAAGTAGAATCTGTTTGTAATTTTTAGCGGGTACATTTTTAATGTGTTTAGCTCCAGCCAAAAAATCTTTTTTAAGCTTTTTGGAAAACATAGGGAAGGGTTATCACCCCTGTGACATTTGTTTTGCTGTCTTTCCTCCTCTTCAGAAGATTTCACCTCACTTTTTGTCCCAATGACAAATGTTTTTTGAAAATTTGGGGTTTTTTGTGGAACAAGGATTGGAAAGCATCAGTGGAAAGGAGAAATGTTTTTCCCATATTAACTCTTACAGGAGAGAATTTCCCTTCCTAGGGGTAGATTTCATCTCACTTCCTGTTGTCTCCTTCCGTTTGCAAGTAGGAGTCGTTTGTAAGTTAGATGTTTGAAAGTAGGGGCCTGCCCTATATACTCAGCAGAAATTTGGGCCTTAGGTGTTGTTGTGGCCACAACACTGTAAGCCCTCACAGGGCCCTGCTGTGAAATATTAGATCAAGAATTGTAATTACATGCCTCTGTTGAACAAGGGCAGAAAAATTGGGCCTTTGGTGGTGGTGGTGGTGGTGCTGGTGCCACAACACTGTAAGTCCTCACTCGCTCTTGGTGGGTGCAGAAATGGGCCCTGCTGTGAAATATTAGATCAAGAATTGTAATTACATGCCCCTGTTGAACAAGGGCAGAAAAATTGGGCCTTTGGAGGTGGTGGTGCCACAACACTGTAAGTCCTCACTCACTCTTGGTGGGTGCAGAAATGGGCCCTGCTGTGAAATATTAGATCAAGAATTGTAATTACATGCCCCTGTTGAACAGGGGCTGAAAAATTAGGCCTTCGGCACTGGTGCTGGTGCCACAACACTGCAACCTCTCACAGATACTGTAGTTGGAACGCAGAAATGAGCCCTGCTGCAAAGTATTGCATCAAAAATTGTAATTACATGCCCCTGTTAAACAGGCTGAAAAATTGGGCCTTTGGCACTGGTGCCACAACACTGCAACCCCTCACAGATACTCTAGTTGTAACGCAGAAACGAGCCCTGCTGCAAAGTATTGCATAAAAAATTGTAATTACACGCCCCTGTTAAACAGGGGCTGAAAAATTGGGCCTTAGGCACTGGTGGTGGCGCCCAGAACCAAAAATGTTCTTACAAGCTATCAGCGTGATGATTGAGGAGGAAGAGGATAATTACTCAGGGATAGTCACTCAGCATCAGCATAGGCAGTCTTTGAAAGGATCTGAGATTTCAAAAAAAAATTATTCGGTTACATCAGCATCAGGTGCTTGGTAGCTGGTGGTGATCCAAGACTGATTCATTTTTATGAAGGTCAGTCGATCGACCGAGTCGGTAGACAGACGCACCCTGTGATCGGTTACAAAGCCTCCAGCAGCACTGAATGTGCGTTCCAAAAGAACGCTGGATGCAGGACAGGCCAGTAGCTCAATTGCATACTGTGCAAGCTCTGGCCAGTGATCCATCCTCAAGACCCAGTAACCCAGAGGATTTTCGGTGGGAAAGGTGTCCAAGTCAGATCTTGCCCCTAGGTATTCCTGCACCATGTAAAACAGACGCTGGCGATGGTTGCTGGAACCGATCATACCTTGGGGCTGCGGACCAAAAAATTGTCTGAACGCATCGGTCAGACGGCCACCTTCTCCACCGCTCCTTCTTTGACTGACTGAAGCCTCAGCAACACGTTGTCCAGAAACAGGAGTTTGTAACCTCCCAGTCTCTGTGAACGCGTTGCACAGACCTTTCTGCAAGGCCTCCCGAAGATGTTTCATCCTCTGCTCCCTCTGCGATGGCAAGATAAGGTCCGCAACCTTACCCTTGTAACGTGGATCAAGGAGGGTTGCCAGCCAGTATTGGTCCTTCTCCTTGATACCACGAATACGAGGATCCTTACGCAGGCTTTGCAGGATCAGGGAGGCCATGCAGCGTAGGTTTGCTGAGGCATTCGGTCCGGAGTCCTCTGGGTCACTAAGGACGACATGGTCCGCAGCCACCTCCTCCCAGCCACGTACAAGTCCATGTGTTTCTTGGGACTGATCCCTTAAAGACTGCTGCTGATGCTGAGTTCCAGGCTCCACCTCCATACTGACACAATCTTCCTCCTCTTCCTGTGTGATCGGCGGGCACGCAGGAACACTGTCTGGATAAAGGGGGCCTTGAGAGCTAAGGAAGTCCTCCTCTTCCTGCCTCTGTTCTGCCTCAAGTGCCCTGTCCATTATTCCACGCAGCATGTGCTCCAACAGGTGGACAAGGGGGACAGTGTCACTGATGCATGCACTGTCACTGCTCACCATCCTCATGGCCTCCTCAAATGGTGACAGGACAGTGCATGCATCCCTGATCATGGCCCACTGGTGTGGGGAAAAAAAACCAAGCTCCCCTGACCCTGTCCTGGTGCCATAGTCGCATAGGTACTCATTGATGGCCCTCTGCTGCGTGTGCAGCCGCTGCAGCATGGCCAACATTGAGTTCCACCTGGTGGGCATGTCACAGATTAGGCGGTTCTTGGGCAGGTTAAACTCCTTTTGGAGGTCCATCAGCCGAGCACTGGCATTATATGAACGGCGGAAATGCACACAGACTTTCCTGGCCTGCCTCAGGACATCCTGTAAGCCCGGGTACCTGCCCAAGAACCGCTGCACCACCAAGTTAAGGACATGAGCCAAACAGGGCACATGGGTCATTTGTCCCTGTCGGAGGGCAGAGAGGAGTTTGGTGCCATTGTCACAAACCACCATTCCTGCCTTAAGTTGGCGTGGCGTCAACCACCTCTGAACCTGCCCCTGCAGAGCTGACAGAACCTCTGCCCCAGTGTGGCTCCTGTCCCCCAAGCACACCAGCTCAAGCACCGCATGGCATCTTTTGGCCTGCGTACTTGCGTAGCCCCTTGAACGGCTACGGAGCACCGCTGGTTCCGAGGACAAAGCACAGGAAGAGGCCATGGAGGAAGAAGAAGAGGAGGGGGTGGAGGAGAGAGGTGTGTCACAATCATTAGCATTTTGGAGACGTGGTGGCGGAACAACCTCCAACACTACTGCACCTTGTCCTGCATCCTTCCCAGCTGCCAGCAGAGTCACCCAATGCGCCGTGAAACTTAGGTAACGTCCCTGTCCATGCCTGCTGGACCATGAGTCAGCGGTAATATGCTCACGGAAGGGGGCAGAGTCTACCAACTGAAAAGGCAGCAGTTGAAGTGCTAGCAATTTTGCCAAGCTAGCATTCAACTGCTGGGCATGTGGATGGCTGGGAGCAAACTTCTTTTGGCGGTGCAGCAGCTGGGGCAGGGAAATTTGCTGACGTTGGTGTACCAAAAGCAGATTGCCCACAAGTACTTGGCTGTGACACACCTAATTCTACACCTTCATTCCTCTCAGTGCAGGTCTCAGAGAGGACTGAAGGTATAGTGGGGTTGGAGATCTCAGCTGATGAGGAGCAAGGAGAGGTCCTCTTTGTTCTTTGGTGTGGGTCTTTTAGATACGCTTGCCAACTAACTGCATGGCAGGTCAACATATGTCTGGTCAAGCATGTGGTACCCAAGCGGGAGATGTTTTGGCCACGCGAGATACGCTTGAGACATATGTTGCAAATAGCAGCAGTGCGATCTGATACACTCGTCTCAAAAAAGGCCCACACCAAAGAACTTTTTGAATAACGCACAGAGACTGCAGCGCCCTGCACATGTGGAGCTTTGGGGTGTGATGCAGTCAAGGTGCTGCCCTTAGGCTGGCCCCTGGAGGGCATCCTGCCTCGTTGGTGATGTGCCGCCTCCTCCTCCTCCTCTCTCCTATCAGGCACCCACGTTGAGTCAGTGACCTCATCATCCCCTCCCTCCTCATCACTGGAGCAAACCTGGCAGTATGCTGCAGCAGGGGGAGCATGACTGCCAGATTGCTGTCCTTCTTGGGCACCCCCTCTGTACGTGCTGACGTTACTGCCTTCATCGAGCTCAGTATCATCATCAGAGCCTTCCAAACGCTGGGCATCCTCCTGGAGCATGTACCCAACACTGTGGTCAAACAGTTCGAGGGGCTCCTCAGGAGGACATGGTGGGGCTAGGGAAGGAGTCACTGATGACATTGAGCCAAGGGAAGAGGCCGCTGCTTTGCCAGAAAAAGTACCCTGGGCATGGGTGAGAGAGGATGAGGAGGATGAGGACGGCTTGGTCATCCACTCGACTAAGTTTAGGAGAACAAAAGAGTATAGGTGGGCTCAAGACTTTATAGGCACAATAATGAAGATAATATATGGTTAAAATATTATTTTTATTTCGAAATTATTATTTTAAAAAAAGAGAGATAAAGGATAAAAGACAGGGTAGGACATACAAAGTTTACAAATTATGCACTCCATACACATTTGGTAGGTTGGTATAGAAAAACAGCGAAACTACAGAACCAACAAGAGACATACAACTTATTGATCTATATAGTTACAGTACATTTCGTTGAACCAAACGCTATGTGATGGTGGCAATCAGATTCTGTATAAGCTCGACATGTTGTATGCGCTTCTTCAGGAGCACAGAGTTAGGATACTGTAATGAATGGTATAATTTGTAAAAGTTCAACATAAATTTGTGTGTATATATAAACTTACATCTAAACAATATAGAATAATAAAAAGAGGCTGTTTTGAAAACATCAGAGGGGTATCCGTCCTGCAATGGTCAGGCGGGGCAGAGGCAATGTGGGGACGAATGTAACATGGTGCAGATCAATAGTAGAAGGGTAGGGTAAGTGGGGGAGTGTAATGTAGGCTGTATAGTCAGGTAAGATAGAGGTAGGGAACATGAAAGTGGGAGAGGGGAGGGGGGGGGAGGGGGGGGGAAAGAAGGGAAGGGAGGTAGGGAGGAAAAATGGAAAGGGGGGGAGGGGGGGGAAAGGGGGAAGGAAAGGGAAACAAAGGGGGAGATGGGAAAAGGGAATGGGGGAGGGAAAGAAACTGGGGGAGGGGAAGAGGGGGGAAGGGGGAAGAATGCGGGAGAGGAAAAGGGGGGAAAAAAAGGGGGGGGAAAGAAAGGAGGGAGGGGGGAGGAGGGAGGGGGGGGGAGGGAGGGAGGGGGAGGGGCACGAAAAAATATATATGTAACTGTCTATAATTATAAAGGAATATATATCTTTTTATATATAATAAAAGTGTATATAATAGGAATGACTAATATTGAAAACCTAAAGGGAAATTATGATGTTGAATGGTAAATTAAGTAACAGGTGATCCATGATGTAATTCCTGATATTGTATATTGAAGATAGCATTAATATTGGAAGGTATCTTAATAGGGTTAAATTGCACTTACCCTGATCAATATAATGACTATGCTTGGGAGGAAGAGGAGGTAAAAGCAAAACCACAGCAGTCTCCTTAGTAGATATTGGTGATTCCCAGCACTTTCAGCGGTAATTGTTTGATGGGGGGGGGGGGAAATGCTAACAGTCAGAGACAGACTTGGAATTTTCATCAATATGTATAGACGCTCTTATTCCTTGGGAAGCTATTCGGTCTAACCCCCAATCGTGCTGAGTCTGTTAAATCGATGAAGATTATAGTATAAGAAGGAGCCATGACTGAGCTGTGATAGAGGGGGATGGTAGGGGTGTAGGCTTACCTGGATATAAAACATGTAAATCCTGAATGGAGGAGTTGGTGGTGGAACGCCACACAGCCGTCTCGCCACGAGTAACTTGTTGTGTGGATAGTACAAGGAGAGACGCCATGCAGGCGTCTCTTGTACATCCGTCCCGCCTGTAGTCACCAATCGGCGTAGCCGACGTGACGTCATTCAGGCCAGCCGCTGGCGCGTACTGCGCATGTCTCGATCCCCGGCGCGCTCCGAACAGATGACGGAGCGTCGGGGAAAGAGGAGGCAGTCGCGTCCTGGTATCCAGGCAACCGGGCAGACCCGGATCCATCGCGCAAACTCCCCATCTCGACCGTGAGCTAGACGGCCGACGATGCAGGGAGGGGGAGAGGGCGGTGACGTCCCAGCATCCTGACAGGGCAGAGATACAGAGAGGTTCCTCGCCAATGACTCACCCCTCGATGCAGACAGACAGACGTCCGCCCACAGTGGGGAATGGGGGAGAGATGAAGCGCAGCCGTCTCCGCGTCAACGCGGTCGTCCACGGATACCAATCGCGCCAACCATCTACATAGTAGATGTGGCGCTGGGCGGCCGCACATTGCCCATAGAGGCCCCGCTGATGTCACGCAGGAGAGGGACACACTCGTGATGATAATACAGTCTCTAGAAGAAAAATATAAAAATCAAAATAGAACAAATTTTGTTCACATTGGTATAACATATAATAAAGTAAAGAGCGGCATGAAGGGATCATGACAACAATCGAGTTGGAGGGGGAGGGGGGAAGAAGGGCAATAGAGGGGTATGGGGAATCTGCGACTAGATTGTACTTATATTGGTTTTGTTGAAAGTGTATTGATTAATTTACATTGTCTAAATATACGTAAGGGAACATGTGAAAAGTTCTGAATTAGCCAAAAGTAATGGCTAAGACTCTCTAACAGTCTCATTTCAATTAGTGAACAGCAACAGCTTGATGTACATATATGTTTAAAATAGTACAACAGCCCAACATAATTAGGCTAAGTATATTTAAAGAAACGGTTTGTAAGATTGAGCTTCGTTAATCCTGGGGGGGAGAGTGGCCCCTAAGCGTTCTATCCAAAGGGTTTCTTGTTGGCATACTTTTTTATCCCACTCTCCACCCCTGGGGTCTAATGGGATAACTGCTAATGCAATAAATGAAATGAGAGAGGTATTAAATTTATGATAGAGGTCAAGGTGCCTGCTGACTGCTGTCACCATTTTCCCTTCACCAGAATAATAAACATGGTCCCTAATTCTGCAGCGTAGGTGTCTAATAGTCTTCCCTATATAGAATGCGCCACATTGGCATAACATTAAGTATACCACTCCTTTTGTATCGCAGTCTGCATAAAATTTAGGCATGAATTTTTCTCCATTTGGTAGTGTGAAGGAGTTTCCTTCTTTGATCCATGGGCAAAAGGAACATTTGCCACATTGGGCCTCCTCGTGACACTGGATGTGGAGGCACTTTACTCCAGCATCCCACACGAGCAGGGCATCGGGATGGCACGCACTTTTCTAAGAGAACAAGATCATTTTAGTTGGGAATTCTGTGAATTCATACTTGAATTACTCAAATTTGTACTAACTCGCAATTACTTCTGCTTCAAAGATTCCCACTTCCTCCAGGTACAGGGCGTGGCTATGGGCACATGTTGTGCACCGGCCTACGCCAACCTGTACCTGGGGGGGTGGGAACGCAATATTTTCTCTAATGAGGACCTGACTATATACACCGACCAGATCCTCATATGGCGGAGGTATATAGACGATATTTTCCTAGTATGGACAGGAACCCACAAGCTTCTGGATGACTTCATCCAGACGATCAACCATAACTCGATGAATCTCAAGTTTACTACCTCTACCCATTTAAACCAAATAATTTTCCTAGATCTAACTATTTTTAAAGACCAAGAGAACTGTTTAGCGACCACCTTGTTCAGAAAAGCAACGGCAGGGAATACCCTACTACATGCGGCAAGTGCTCACCCTAGATCGCTTATTAAAAGTATACCTTATGCACAATATCTCAGGTTACGCCGTAACTGTACACATCTAGAGGAATTCAAATCCCAAGCCCGGGCACTCCGCCATAGGTTATTAACAAGAGGTTATAAGAAAACCATACTACGTAGTGCATACAACAAAGCCATCCGCCAGTCAAGAAACTCCCTACTTTTCAAGCAGAAAAATGTTTCTACTAATACCCCAGTTAGATTTATTACTAAATTTTCCCAACAACACCAAAAACTTAGGGACATACTTAATAAACATTGGCCGATCCTCCAAGAGGACCCCATTATAAACAAATACATTAGCCCTTTTCCTCAAATCACATTTAAACGAACAAGGTCTCTAGGTGACCAATTGACTTCAAGCCATTTTTCTGCCACCCCCAAACCTAAACAACCTAAATTAGGAATGGCCCAATGTGGCAAATGTTCCTTTTGCCCATGGATCAAAGAAGGAAACTCCTTCACACTACCAAATGGAGAAAAATTCATGCCTAAATTTTATGCAGACTGCGATACAAAAGGAGTGGTATACTTAATGTTATGCCAATGTGGCGCATTCTATATAGGGAAGACTATTAGACACCTACGCTGCAGAATTAGGGACCATGTTTATTATTCTGGTGAAGGGAAAATGGTGACAGCAGTCAGCAGGCACCTTGACCTCTATCATAAATTTAATACCTCTCTCATTTCATTTATTGCATTAGCAGTTATCCCATTAGACCCCAGGGGTGGAGAGTGGGATAAAAAAGTATGCCAACAAGAAACCCTTTGGATAGAATGCTTAGGGGCCACTCTCCCCCCCGGGATTAACGAAGCTCAATCTTACAAACCGTTTCTAATATACTTAGCCTAATTATGTTGGGCTGTTGTACTATTTTAAACATATATGTACATCAAGCTGTTGCTGTTCACTAATTGAAATGAGACTGTTAGAGAGTCTTAGCCATTACTTTTGGCTAATTCAGAACTTTTCACATGTTCCCTTACGTATATTTAGACAATGTAAATTAATCAATACACTTTCAACAAAACCAATATAAGTACAATCTAGTCGCAGATTCCCCATACCCCTCTATTGCCCTTCTTCCCCCCTCCCCCTCCAACTCGATTGTTGTCATGATCCCTTCATGACGCTCTTTACTTTATTATATGTTATACCAATGTGAACAAAATTTGTTCTATTTTGATTTTTATATTTTTCTTCTAGAGACTGTATTATCATCACGAGTGTGTCCCTCTCCTGCGTGACATCAGCGGGGCCTCTATGGGCAATGTGCGGCCGCCCAGCGCCACATCTACTATAGTTGACGCGGAGACGGCTGCGCTTCATCTCTCCCCCATTCCCCACTGTGGGCGGACGTCTGTCTGTCTGCATCGAGGGGTGAGTCATTGGCGAGGAACCTCTCTGTATCTCTGCCCTGTCAGGATGCTGGGACGTCACCGCCCTCTCCCCCTCCCTGCATCGTCGGCCGTCTAGCTCACGGTCGAGATGGGGAGTTTGCGCGATGGATCCGGGTCCGCCCGGTTGCCTGGATACCGGGACGCGACTGCCTCCTCTTTCCCCGACGCTCCGTCATCTGTTCGGAGCGCGCCGGGGATCGAGACATGCGCAGTACGCGCCAGCGGCCGGCCTGAATGACGTCACGTCGGCTACGCCGATTGGTGACTACAGGCGGGGCGGATGTACAAGAGACGCCTGCATGGCGTCTCTCCTTGTACTATCCACACAACAAGTTACTCGTGGCGAGACGGCTGTGTGGCGTTCCACCACCAACTCCTCCATTCAGGATTTACATGTTTTATATCCAGGTAAGCCTACACCCCTACCATCCCCCTCTATCACAGCTCAGTCATGGCTCCTTCTTATACTATAATCTTCATCGATTTAACAGACTCAGCACGATTGGGGGTTAGACCGAATAGCTTCCCAAGGAATAAGAGCGTCTATACATATTGATGAAAATTCCAAGTCTGTCTCTGACTGTTAGCATTTTTCCCCCCCCCATCAAACAATTACCACTGAAAGTGCTGGGAATCACCAATATCTACTAAGGAGACTGCTGTGGTTTTGCTTTTACCTCCCCTTCCTCCCAAGCATAGTCATTATATTGATCAGGGTAAGTGCAATTTAACCCTATTAAGATACCTTCCAATATTAATGCTATCTTCAATATACAATATCAGGAATTACATCATGGATCACCTGTTACTTAATTTACCATTCAACATCATAATTTCCCTTTAGGTTTTCAATATTAGTCATTCCTATTATATACACTTTTATTATATATAAAAAGATATATATTCCTTTATAATTATAGACAGTTACATATATATTTTTTCCTGCCCCTCCCCCTCCCTCCCCCCCCTCCCTCCTTTCTTCCCCCCCCCTTTTTTTCCCCCCTTTTCCTCTCCCGCATTCTTCCCCCTTCCCCCCTCTTCCCCTCCCCCAGTTTCTTTCCCTCCCCCGTTCCCTTTTCCCATCTCCCCCTTTGTTTCCCTTTCCTTCCCCCTTCCCCCCCCCCTCCCCCCCTTTCCATTTTTCCTCCCTTCCCTTCTTCCCCCCCCCTTCCCCCCCCCCCTCCCCTCTCCCACTTTCATGTTCCCTACCTCTATCTTACCTGACTATACAGCCTACATTACACTCCCCCACTTACCCTACCCTTCTACTATTGATCTGCACCATGTTACATTCGTCCCCACATTGCCTCTGCCCTGCCTGACCATTGCAGGACGGATACCCCTCTGATGTTTTCAAAACGGCCTCTTTTTATTATTCTGTATTGTTTAGATGTAAGTTTATATATACACACAAATTTATGTTGAACTTTTACAAATTATACCATTCATTACAGTATCCTAACTCTGTGCTCCTGAAGAAGCGCATACGGCGCGCAACATGTCGAGCTTATACAGAATCTGATTGCCACCATCACATAGCGTTTGGTTCAACGAAATGTACTGTAACTATATAGATCAATAAGTTGTATGTCTCTTGTTGGTTCTGTAGTTTCGCTGTTTTTCTATACCAACCTACCAAATGTGTATGGAGTGCATAATTTGTAAACTTTGTATGTCCTACCCTGTCTTTTATCCTTTATCTCTCTTTTTTTAAAATAATAATTTCGAAATAAAAATAATATTTTAACCATATATTATCTTCATTATTGTGCCTATAAAGTCTTGAGCCCACCTATACTCTTTTGTTCTCCTAAACTACTTCATATAAGACGTGGCACCTATAACTTATCTTGTATCCGCATGACCACTATGCGATGATACGCTCTTAATCCATTTAATCCACTCGACTAAGTCTTCCGCATGTTGCGGCTCAACACGGCCAGCTACCGAAAAAAAGGCCAAGCGTGTCCCACGGCCACATGCTGATGAGGATGCACCATCTCCACGACCAGCACTAGACACAGAGCCTGCTTGCCCTCTCTTATTGGCTTGTGACTGTCTGCCTCTCCTTCTTGGCCTTCCAGACATACTAATGGCCTGTAGCTGCACTAAGCTGGGATATATATATATATATATATATATATATATATATATATATATATATATATATATATATATATGTACTGATACTGCAGCTAGCAAAATCAACTGCCTGCCTGTAGTATGAGAACACCACCAACCTTCTACAGGTAGCTTTAGCTGAACACTGTGCAGAGCTTGCAAAAAACTAACTTGTAGCTTTTTTAGCTGACTGCGGTAGTGATAGGATCAGGAAAACACCACCAACCTTCTACAGGTAGCTTTAGCTGAACACTGTGCAGAGCTCGCAAAAAAATAACTTGTAGGTTTAGCTGGACACTGTGAGGAGGACGCACCACACTAACTTGTAGTTTTAGCTGAACACTGTGAGCAGGACGCACAGCACTAACTTGTAGTTTTAGCTGTACACTGTGAGCAGGACGCACCGCACTAACTTGTAGGTTTAGCTGAACACTGTGAGGTGGATGCACCCCACTAACTTGTAGGTTTAGCTGAACACTGTGAGCAGGACGCACCCCACTAACTTGTAGTTTTAGATGAACACTGTGAGCAGGGTGCACTGCACTAACTGTAAATAGTCTAGCTGCTTGACTGTGGTACTAATAGGATCAAAAGAACACCAGCAATTTTCTTCAGGTAGCTGTAAATACTGTAACAAGACAAGCCTGCCTGTCAGTAAGAAGATAACAGGAATGGATCTAGCTGAACACTGTGAGCAGGACACACTGCACTAACTTGTAGCTTTAGATGAACACTGTGCAGAGGTCTCACTACGCTAACTTGTAGGTTTAGCTGAACACTGTGAGGAGGACGCACAGCACTAACTTGTAGTTTTAGCTGAACACTGTGAGCAGGACGCACCGCACTAACTTCTAGGTTTAGCTGAACACTGTGAGGTGGACGCACCGCACTAACTTGTAGCTTTAGCTGAACACTGTGAACAGGACGCACCGCACTACCTTCTAGGTTTAGCTGAACACTGTGAGGTGGACGTACCCCACTAACTTGTAGTTTTAGCTGAACACTGTGAGCAGGACGCACTGCACTAACTGTAAATAGTCTAGCTGCCTGACTGTGGTACTAATAGGATCAAAAGAACACCAGCAATTTTCTTCAGGTAGCTGTAAATACTGTAACAAGACAAGCCTGCCTGTCAGTAAGAAGATAACAGGAACGGATCTAGCTAAACTGAATACAGTGTATATATATATATATATATATATATATATATATATATATATGCAACACCTGGGATGCATATATATATATATACACAATACACTGTAAGTGCAGCTAACTGACTGACTGTTCTTCCTAATCTATCTAACTAAAATCAAATGACACTGTCTGTCTTTCTCTCTCTCTATCTATGAACACCGGAACACACACTACACAGGGCCGCCGTGCAGGCGGCCTTATATAGTGTGGGGCGTGTGCTAAATCCCCTGAGCCATAATTGGCCAAAGCCTCCTTGGCTTTGGCCAATTATGGCTCTCTGTTCAGATGGCGCTGCGATTGGCCAAGAATGCGGGTCATAGTGCATGCTTGGCCAATCATCAGCCAGCAATGCACTGCGATGCCACAGTGAATTATGGGCCGTGACGCGCCACACGAATTTGGCGCGAACGGTCCATATCGTTCGCAATTCGGCGAACGGGCGAACATACGATGTTCGAGTCGAACATGGGTTTGACTTGAACACGAAGCTCATCCCTAGCTGTTATGCACATGGCTATGTGCACCAATTGGTCAGGGTATACCCCAATGGCCCTGTTTTGTACCACAGTGAAAACAAAACAAGACTTTACAATCTTTTCCCTTAACCTTAACACATAACTAGGGATGAGGTTTGGGTCTGAGTCTACCATGGGTTCCAGTAAAACCTAAATTTAAGTACTAGGCTTTGAAGA
Source organism: Aquarana catesbeiana (assembly GCF_042186555.1). Taxonomy (NCBI): domain Eukaryota; kingdom Metazoa; phylum Chordata; class Amphibia; order Anura; family Ranidae; genus Aquarana; species Aquarana catesbeiana. Next base: position 294,555,246 of record NC_133328.1, read on the forward strand.
CCAACACATTTTATAAAAAAGAGGTGATAAGTGAACAAAGAACATCAGCAATAGAGGCCTAATAACATCGAACAAAAATATGTCACTCATTACTATTAATGTAATATGTTTATATTTTCCTGAGTTTAAGTTTTGTACAGTCTTTATACTGTTACTTTTGGCTTACATATTGTAACCATCCATATATTGCAAAGATTGAATTGCATATAAGGATTGTATTTTCTTAGTATTAGCAATTATAATAAAACGTGACCTTTTTATTCGTTTTATTTTTCATTTTTCTTGGTTTCTATTTTTGTAACATTTTCCATTAAAGTATTTTCATTTCCTAGCGCAGGAAATTAATCTGAACAATGTGCCATTGCTTGTCTGCTAAATTGGACTTATACTCATTTACCTGCTTAATGCTCAATTTATGACCTATTTTTCATTTATTTCAAGATAATCGTGAAGTTAATGAAAACACCCTTCCATCAGACTTGATCATTGTATTACTGAAAAAAAAAAGTCGAGTTAAAGATTTGATGAGTTGAAGAAACTTAAAACTATATTCTGCTTTGAAATATTCTACTTTTTCTCACTTATAATCTTTTCTTCATATTCTATTCATATAAAGATTTATATGTTCAATTAATCAAGTCAAATCAAGTTCACTTCTATGAAAGAATGTTGACAGTGGGTATGAATCTAGAACAGTTGCCAGCCGCTCTAAAAACAAATGTACTATATTCTTGCATGTGACCCTAGCCCACTCAAATGGTGGGGAAGAATGCGAGGTGGAACCCCAAAGAGGATATCATTTCTAAAGTGAACTGCAATCTTTAAAGCAAAACTAAAGTCTCATTTTAAAAAACATCAATTAGGCAGGCTCTTTATTGCAGAAGACACAGGCAATGTCTCTTATGCCATAAAGTAAACCAACCTACCTGTACATTCCAGCGTAGCTCCTACAGGTGCATGAGTTATGTCATCCCACACCATTCAATGAAAACGGTCGTAGCCCAGCACCGGAAGAAGCCAGGTAGAAGATTCTGGTGTCTACGATGAATTCTGGACCATTGAAGGAGAAGTATTGCAAGCTTTAGTTCTACTTTGATTAAAAATGTTCTATTGGAAATCTCAGATTAATCTCAAAAAGGGGTGACTACAAACCTTAACTATTGGTAATAACTGAAGTTGTAGAAATAGATGTACATGCCAGAGCTTGTGTTTTTAACATATAATTGTTTTATATGATGTAAATAAAGGTGAACATTTTTATATGAGTTTCTAAATGAGAATCTGAAAAGTAACATTCAAGTGATATGGTTGAATAATTGAGCAAGGGGGATAGTGATACAAATGCAATGCTGGATAGCATTATACCCATAATTATTTAAATTGGAAAAAATTTAATTTGCAGAAAAAAAATATAGCACATACAATTGCAAAACAATTCATATTGTAATTGAATGGTATGAAAAATTACCTTTCCTTTTCAAACTGCAGCCGCTGTAATTTTCTGTAAAATGCAATGCAATGTGGCTACCCGGAGGCATTCTGTACACAGATGGTGTACGGAACACCCCCCCCAGGTATATCATTTGCTTGTGTAATTGGCTTACTGATTTTCTCAGAGGTCAGCACTAAGATACATGTCATATTTTGGGCATCCCCTGCAACAAAAAAAGTCATTTTTGGTGAGATACTCCCAAAGGAAAATCACGTCTAAAGGGATGAAGACCCTGTCACTGATTAGAACCCTGCAGGTGCAGCAGCTGACTGATAATTATAAAACCACTACCATACAGACTCACATGGACACATACAAACAGCATTCTTCAGAATAAAAAAAGGTAGAAATCTGAAATATAGTTTGTTAAAATATTTTCTTCTCAGCAAAAGTGGAGTTACTCTTTAACCACTCACAGTCCGCCCGCCATCGTTTTACGTCACTACTTTGAAGAGGAATACCGTTTTTATGGCAGCAGCTAGCTGCCATAACCCCGGTATCCTCTTCTTCAGTGGGCAGTCCTCTTCACGATAAAAGTAGTCTCTGTGGCAGGTTCACTGCAAGATCGCTTTTATTGGCGGCAGGAGAGGGCACCCCCTCCTGCAGCTCTCCGGTTCCCTCCGCCGCTTACCGGAGCCGCCGGCAGCAGCAGAGGCGATCGCGTCCTGGCCCCCACCAGTCTTCACATCATTGCAGGGCGGAAATGTCGTCAAAACGTCACTTCCGCCCATAGCTCTTAAAGGGAAATTTGTATTTTTTTCAAATGACGTAAACAATTTTTTTTTTAATTTATTGCATTTTAGTGTAAATATGAGATCTGAGGTCTTTTTGATCATAGATCTCATATTTAAGAGGTCCTGTCATGCTCTTTTTCTATTACAAGGGATGTTTACATCCCTTGTAATAGGAATAAAAGTGACACAATCTTTTATTTAAAAGAACAGTGTAAAAATTAAAAATAAAAGGTAAAATAAATAATTATAATAAAAAAAATCTATGCATTTCCCCAATCACAGTGGTATCCTACTATGCTCCTAATGGAAATCCATCCTCATTCCTCTCCCACTTATTTCAGGTAATAGATACACATAAAATTAGCATATTTTTAATCTGTGGAGACTCAAATCAAGTTCTATATCTTTTTTTAGATAAATCCCCAACCCCTACCGCATCCAACACTCAATCTCGAAAGTTTCAAAGACTTCTTCAGCAACATGCGTTACTAGATTCCTGGCGTGAAATTAACCCTACGAAACGCCAATATACATTCTATTCCCATCCTCATAAAACATTTTCCTGTATCGATCACATACTGATCTCAATAAGCATGTCCCTGGAACTGCTTACTTCATCAGTTATCCCTTTTACATGGACTGATCACTGTGCTATTCTCTCAGCGTTTTTCTCTCTAATACCTAAAACACAAGATTCCATGTGGTATATTAATGATTCAATCCTATCCCACCCATCACACTCCTCTGATTTAGAAATAGCCATAAAAGACTATTTAGTTCACAATAAGACTCCTGATATATCTCCATTAACATTATGGGAAGCACATAAACCGGTTTCTAAAATAAATAAATCATTTCTTAAAAAAAAGAAAACGACAAATGCAACAAAAATTAGAAATGGAATTTAATACCTGTATAACTAAAAAACAGTATGATAAGGTAAGTCTAAATCTCAACCTTTTTTTATCAGAATCTGCTGATAAATCCTTGCATAAAAAACGAAACATAAATTCTATCTCAATGCAAATAAACCTGGTATTCTTCTTGCCCGAGCACTTAAAAAATGTAATCGCCCTTCTAAACTGATTTGACTAAAATTACCCCATGATACATACACTAGTAACTCAGTAAAGATCCTTCATACCTTTCACGGACATCTCACTTCCCTATATAAAAAAGAAGGATCTTTTGATCAAACCTCTGCAGAATCATTTTTCTGACAAATTAAACTCCCGACTATTCGGGAGTGATAGCGTGATAGCCTTGAAAGCCCCATTATATCTATAGAAGTTGAATTAGCAATTAAATCTCTTAAACCTAACAAATGTCCAGGTCCTGAGGGCTTCTCGTCCCTCTATTATAAGAAATTTACTCATATCCTTGCTCCAATGTTAACAGATGCTTTTAATTCCCTTCTCAATAATCAATCCTTTCGCTCTGAGACATTAACAGCTATAATTACAATGATTTCCAAACCTCAGTCAGGTGAAACATCTTGTGCTAATTGCAGGCCTATATCTTTACTTAACCTCGACATAAAGGTACTAGCGAAAGTTCTAGCGACCCGCTTAAATAATATTATAGGTTCTTTAATAAACAAAGATCAAGTAGGCTTTATTCCATTATGCCAAGCTACAGATAACATATGCAGGACTACTCTATTGATTCAAGCAGCCAAAACACAACGAATACCCATGTGTCTTCTATCTCTAGATGTCAAAAAAGCATTCGATACAGTATCATGGTCATACATAGATTTTACCCTACAACGATGGGGATTTGGTTCTCATTTTCTTAAATGGGTTTCGTCAATATACAAAAACCCCAAAGCCTATATTAAATATGCAGGATATAAATCTAACATGTTTGACATCTGTAGAGGAACATGTCAGGGCTGTCCACTTTCCCCACTTTTATTTGCCCTACTTATCGAGCCTCTTGCCCAAGGAATCCGTACTGACCCCTCTATCAAAGGTCTAGATTTAGCTGGTCACAAGCACAAACTATGCCTATTTGCTGACAATATCCTAATTTTCATGTCATCCCCCCATATCTCTGCTCCTAACCTTATAAACAAACTCAATCAATTCGCCCACAATTTTGGTCTAACTATTAACTCTCAAAAATCTACTGCCTTAAATATTTTCTTACCTTCTCATATCTTACAACAAGCACAAACATCTCTCCCTTTCTCCTGGTCCATCTCACGCCTTCCTTATTTAAGAATTACTCTCACCCCCAATCTCTCAGACTTTTTCACTGCTAATTTCCCTTCAATACTGTGGCAAATCTCCAATCTCTTTAAACAATGGTCTTCCTTACCAATATCATGTATTGGTAAAATTAATGTAATAAAAATGACTATATTACCCAAAATCTTATATCTTTTTCTAGTCTTACCGATCCCTGTCCCAGCACATTTTCTTAGGATACTACAACGTAAAGCATTTGCTTTTGTTTGGGGCTCTTTGAAACCTTGTTTACCCAAACATACCCTTTACCTTCCCAAACTTAAAGGTGGACTAGGGTTTCCTAATTTCACCGCATATTACCATGCAGCTCAAATAGCACATATACCTAAATACCATGCAACACATGAAACTCCGCTTTGGGTAGCACTAGAATCGATAGATTGCAACCCATTTTCCATAACAAACCTAATATGGTCTAACTCCTCTGACCGTAAAACTATCAAAAATGTTATAACTAAATATACAGTGGCTATCTGGGAGAAATTTAAAATAGTTAATGGACTACAATCACCCCATATACCTTGATTATCGTTTATTAGAAATCCACTTTTCTACCCCACATGTTTAGTTCCTAAATTTTTTAAAGAATGGACCTCCTCTAATCGAACCCACATTTGTGAGTTATCATCACCTACCTCATTTAAAACTTTTCCTAAATTATGTGAAAGACACAAATTCCCTCAATCAGAACTTTTTCGGTATCTGCAGATTAAAAAATGGGAAAACGAATCTAGATAATCTTACGGGTTTTGAAAAAATATGCAAACGTGATCCTCATTCAAAGGGTCTTATAACAATAATCCACAACCATCTTATTACTTTACCTAATATTGAATCACCATCATATGTAGCAAAATGGGCGAGGGACCTTGGATTTCAGCTAGAGGCAACTGCATGGCATAAAATATGGACCACAACAAAATCTTCACAGAATATTACTGCCTTAGAGCCTAACTATAAGGTACTCACTAGTTGGTATTTGGTCCCTGTCAGAATCACGAAATTTGCTCCCCATTATTCCCCAAATTTTTTTTTTCGTGGCTGTGGTGAACTAGGATCACATATTTCACATATGGTGGGACTGCCGGTTGCAAAAAACTTTTGGAATTATGTTTTTCTTATGATCTCAACAGTATTTTAAATCTCTATCAAACTGGATCCTATAATTGCACTTATAAACATAAAACCGACTACCATTTCTTACATCCAATTCAAACTCCTATTACAAATAACCACAGTCGCGAAACAAACAATTGCCAAAGCTTGGAAATCCTCATCCTTAATGATTTCTGAAACTAAAAATAGAATATACCAAGCATTGATTCATTCCAAAATAGAAGCCATATTCCATGATAGAGTATACAACTTAGAAAAAATATTGAGTCCTTGGGTGACTCTTGAAAGATATTGAGTCCTTGGGTGACTCACTTTTTTCCTCTCAACTTTGACACCTCCTTACTAAGGCCTTTGTAATTCTACTTCATACCTATTTTATGCGTTCATAATATAAGACTACCACCATGTGATACCCCGGGGATCCCCACTATCTTTGATTTCTATCTTCTTCTCTCATTTTCCCGTTTCAAACTTTCTGTGTTACCCTTTTCTCCCTTTTTCAATTTTCTTTATACACAAAGTTGGTAGCGGATTTCTTATTTCTTTATTTCCTTAAATACCATTAAACAAATGTTATATTGTTCCATAATACAACGCAAACCTATTGATTCTACACAAATCCAATCTTTAAAATCTTCTATATTGTATTCAAAAGATTTATGTGACTTAATGTTCAGAACCTTTTTTTCTTTTTTCTCTCAAGCACTTAATATCATATTATAAATACGTACTCTATCTGAGTTTTAACCTTTCATTTTCAACATAAAACATATTTTTTGTGAGATGTTAGATTTTTACCCAAATAGGTTAAGACACAATATCTTAAAATAATATTGGAACTTCAGAATGATACTTTATACTTGTATATGTTCTTTATTTCCACTACCATCAATTGTATCTCTGTATGTTACTTATAAATTGCAGCTATGTTGTTAATTATTGAAATTCAATAAACAAAACTGACAAGAATAAATAAGTGCAGAATGGAATATTGTTCTTAGAAATATGCTAAAAATGCTCAAATAAATAATTCATAGATTAAAAAAAGGACCAAAGGTGGAAGTTCTGCTCTGCTTCCTCCTTCCCCCCTCCTCTGCCATATCTGTAATTTTTTTTTGGAGGGGGGGATTTTGGGGGATACCTACTTTTGGCAGGTACCCGCTCTCACTGTGTCTTGGATTGCCCATGCGATCCAAGTAGAAGTTCAGCCCCCCCTTTCTGCCCAAAAACCTCTGAGACACATCCCATTCACAGGGCGCAACACAGCTCATGCATTTTCAGTGGAAAGCCAGCTGTGAAGTTGCAAGGAGTCACAGCCAGCATCCCACAGTTAACATGCCAGCACCAGGGCCCTGTAGACCGGCAAAGAAGGTAAGGACAGTGCTGGATCCCTGGAAAGGTGAGTGTCTGCTTATTAAAAGTCAGCAGCTACAGTTTTTGTAACCACTAATTGTAAATTTTGGAAACCTGGCTGAAGCTCCTCTTTAATGCGGTGAAATTTCACTTTGCAAAGAATACTTGTGCGGAGAAAAACCTAATTTGCAAAGTTAACAATCGTATTGCCTTTAGGAAATCAATCTCTTTGACTTACTGCAGATTTCTCATACATACAAACCAAATAACCACAAATAATAAAAAGCACCTGACTATATACTACATGCAATGTGGTATGTATTGTATGCTGCCTTTTTTCTATTGCAGATAATAAATACAACATTTACGTGTAGTCAAAATAAAATAACACAAAAATCAGTGCAAAGGACATAACTTACAGTCAATAGGATGTGTCCCTTGTGCTGATGCCTCTTCTGTTCTGTGAAATCCTTCTCCATTGATATTTCCCCACTCCTGCTGCTATTATCTTCCAGTGAGGCAAGGATTTATAGATCTATAGATCTCTGGGAACCGTCACAAGCTCTTTTCAAGAGTGCCTGACTATGCCTGCCTTTTCTATTCAGTTCCTCAATGCATAGAAACCGGTACAACAGCTTCTTTGAATTAAAAATTATCTATGAATGGAGGATAGGTAGATGAATTGAAAGGCCTGCCCCATTCTTTCACAGATCATGTTTCATTCATAGAAGCTGTAATACTGACTTCTATGAATGAAGGTGCAGGGCAGAAAGGGGCTGGCATAGTCAGGCATATTTGTTGAAAGCCTGTGATGGCTCCTACAGTTTTATAAACCCCTGCCACACTGAAAGATTGCAGGTATAGGGCATCGATTGAGGAGGATTTTAGCTAACAGAAGAGGCGTCAGTAAGAGGAACATATCCTACTGACCGTAAGTTATGGATGTCCCTTGTGCTGGTTTTTGTGTTTTATTTCATCTACACTTATGCTAGCCATGCACCAGGCCAAAAATCAATCAAATCAAAGTGAACACACGGTCGTGGGAGCAAACCATATTGTCATCATGTAATGACCGAATTTTGAATGATAAATTGTTCAATGGACATAAATAAATCAGTTTCTTGTTTGTTTTTTGCTTCTGTGTCACATATGTGCAGTACCAACAGTTCAATTTTTAATGGGCGAGAAACACATTAACCTTTCAATTTATCATCCGTTCGGCAGAAGTTTTCCAAACTTTTCTTTCGATTTTTGAGCTCAAAAACATCACAACTGATTTTCCATTTGTTCCCATTAACTGGACAAATAAAAAACAAAAGAACTGGCCAAATAACAGATTGTCGGACGATTTTTAGTCTAGTGTATGGGCACCATTAGTTTTTAAAAAGTCAACATTTTTAAATAAATGTAAATAAATACTGCATGTATCAACTTTTCTCAACTAGGTTTCCTGCAGAGGTTGTTAAGGGTCCCTTGAGCAAATAGCATATTTCAACTTCTCAAATATGTAATAACTGCCATCAATAATCTTTTTATATATCTGTAATGGAAGCATTCTTCCCACCGACCACCAATGTATGAAGCATTGACCACCAGGCTAATGTGCTGTGAGCTTTAAGTATAGTAAATATTCAGTAGTGGTAGTAGTTTAGCAACTGTTAAAAAGTGTTATTCTTCAATATATCCAGTTCATAATGCGTAAACAAAAATATAAGACATGGGTATATAACATATTTTTGTACAAACTGTTCCCTCACAGAAATATCATGTATACTCATCAGTATATGTCACTTATTTGGAAGTTCCTCTAAAAGAATGAGATCACCGAACAAATGGGTGTGGATAATATTATTTTACTGTCTCCATCAAATAGATCAGACTCAGGGCTAGACTGTACGTAATATTTGACCACAATGTATTTCCTAAAACTAAGCGGTGGTCCCCACCAGAATGAATCATGAATGAAGTACAATTTTCTTGTCATTTTGCAGTGTTTTACAGACCATCGTTCTTTTTTACTGCTCACAGTGGATGTTAGAAACTAGCAATATATACACATATAGTTACTCTAAACACTCTTGGCAGCGTAGTGTTATAATATTTCTTTCTTGTGGTATTATCCACAAATGTGAAAAAAACTAAACCCATTTTATAAAATAAAAAAAAAACCTTTCAAATCAGTCATGTTTTGACATAATATATAGCAGTTAGCCATGATGCAATATATGCCATGATGCAATATATGCACATAGCAACATGTATTTTTTAGGGTACTCTTGTTATACCACATTAGGGATGACTTCTTATCCACGTACTTGGATGCACATAGCACATGCACTTTTAGGGTAGACCTTGTGTCTTTGCAAATTAGGATCAAATAAATTAAAATCATATTTTTTTATTTTTATTATTCACATGACCCTTTAGGTTTGGTGCTTATCACCATTTATATTACCCCCTTTTTTCACATTAAGCACTGGGTACAGGATATCAGGCTGGTGGTCATAGTATATGTAGGGCTAGTCCCTAGCACACACTCAATATAAGCCCCGTTTCCTTTCTATACTGGTAGTGCCCTTAGTATATAGGTAAGTGCCATAACCCCATTTTCTTTTAATCTTGTTATTGGCTAGAGCTCCTTTTTTGGGGGCCCTATCAGGGGAGGCAGCTACCTTTAATTTCGTAGTTTTTTATATTTTCTATTTTTTCCTAAGCGCGGCTATCTTCTATATTTTTTCAGCAAGTGAACATGTTGTCCCTGAAGTTGATGTGATGAATGCAGAGAAAAATGGGAATCACAGTTTGTTGGGCTGTGAAGCCCATGGTGACCCACAGCCAAAAGCTTCTACAATGGTCACGTGAACATCAGAACTGGACTATGGAGCAATGGAAGAAGGTGGCTTGGTCTGATGAATGGAGTTTTATTTTACATCATGTGGATGGCCGGGTGCATGTGCGTCACTTGCCTGGGGAAGAGATGGCACCAGGATGCACCATGGGAAGAAAACAAGCCAGTGGAGGCAGTGTGATGCTTTGTTCTGCTGGGAAACCTTGTGTGGTGCCATTCATGTGGATGTTACTCCACATGCCTCAATGGATCAGGGCTGTTTTAGCAAAAGAGGGTCATACTCAATAATAGTTGGGTGGCCATAAGGCTATGGCTGATCGGTGTATAAGTAAGTAAATTAGAAAGTCATGCGTAAAAACATCTGCTTGGGAAAGGGCTAGGAAGCTTTATGTAAATGTTTCCTTACCCTTTAAAGTATAAGAAAACCCAATTGCTCAAAGCGTATCTAAACTATTATTAGGCCCCACGCACACAGGCTACAAAATGCATGCATTCAGATGCATTTGGAGCTCATTTCTAAAGCATCTGGAATCATGTAATGCTTTGCTATGTTTAAATTCACACCTAGGCGTTCAGCTGCATCTAGGTACATTCAGTCTTGCGGTGTTTACACAAACAAAAATGTTGTGCCTCATGGAACAGTTTAGCCTGACTTTCTGCAGCTAAATGTGTATAAACACATGGATACACACATAAACACAAATACATCTAGAGACAGGAGAAATAAATCTTAGCTTTTCTAAACACAAAATTTCTCTCGAAGTATAAACAACTTTCATGCTTCCCAGATCACTTTTCCCTGTACTTAGATGTTTGTGCTTTAACACAGGTTTAGATGCATTTAGATATGTTTAGTGACATTTACATATTACTATTTTACCAAAAGTATTGGGACGCCTCCCTTTACACACACTTTAGAAGGAGGAGTCTGAGGGCTACATATTCCTCCTCCTCTATCAGATCCTTTGTCGGCTCATTTCTGGGTTAGCCGACATGCCATTTCCGGGTACACAGGGCATTTTACGTCACTTCCGGTTTCGGCTAGCAGAGTAGGGGGGCCCGCCCACTCACAGGGGGATGTCAGCCGTTCTCAGGGGGATGTCTGCCTGGGGGGGGTCCGTCCGCTCACAGGGGGGGTCTGCTGGCTTGCTTCTGTTTATTGTCAATGTTTTCATGTTTTATAGCGAGCAGTATCCATGTATATGCATTGGGGACTTGAGGAGCTACGCTACTCAGCTCACCACGAATGAGAGGGTTAATGTGGCTTGTGTGTCCAGTCGTGCCCCGGCTATCACTTTGCCGATGTCACAGCAAGTAAGGTAAACCTATTTTCTGGTATGTGAATAATGAGTCAGGGAGCTGCTGCATCCAACAGAGCCTTTTCACACAGGTGTCATGCTTCACTTTTCACACCCATCGTCATAAGATAAAAATCCAGCAGACTACATCCAGTCCACACAATGATTGTTGTGTATACAGGTATTAGCAGAGATCTTTTGGTGAGCAATAGTCAGAGGGTCGGGGTGGTCTTCCCCCAGAGATGCACAGTGCAAATGTAGATCAAAGACGATTAACAACAGGAAAGACCAAGTGATCCATCAAATCCCAAATGTGCTAAGAAAAGGGGGCATTATGTCGCGTTAAAGATGAGCAAAACCCGCCAAAGTGAAAAAAAAAAAAAGATTCAGGATCTACTTTTGGTGTAGAGGCCAGTTAAAACATGCAATAAAAATGCAAAAAACATGACATGGGAGCGTTGCTAGATGTGAAAGGAGCCTTATGCACTCACCGCCCACTTTGTGGCACGGATTGCTGGTCAGCCGGTCACGTGGCGGAGACTCGGAGCATTTGGGCATCTGGAAATGGCGGAGATGACTTGCTGGGGTTCGGGCCAGGCATCGGGGTGGGGAAGAGGAGGGATTTGGGTGACTCATGTGACTGGTGCACGAGAATTTTATTTCTGGTGTCAAGTGGTGCTCTGAGTACACTACTGTATGACAGAGGTTAACACCAGATCTGTTCAGTTCTCTTGCTGGATTTCTACAATCTGTCAGCATCAGTCATTGTTTGCAGCATTTCTGTCGTAGTTTTCGAGGATAGCATTCCTGTCGCAGCTTTTTGATCGTAGCATTTCTATCATGGCGTTTCGTTCGTTGCATTTCTGTCATAGCATTTCGTTCATAACATTCGTTCACAGCATTTCTGTCGTAGCATTTCCTGTCGTAGCATTTCGTTCGCAGCATTTCTGTCATAGCATTTCCTGTCATAGCATTTCGTTCGTAGCAGTTCTGTCGTAGCATTTTCTTGTCGTAGTTTTTCCTGTCCTAGCTTTTCGTTCATAGCATTTCTGTCATAGCATTTCTGTCGTAGCATTTCCTTTCGTAGCATTTCCTGTCATAGGTTTTCATTTGTAGCTTTTCATTTGCAGCATTTCTGTCGTAGCATTTCCTGTCGTAGTTTTTCCTGTCGTAGCACTTTGTTCGTAGCATTTTCCTGTGGTAGCATTTTCCTGTTGTAGCATTTCCTGTCGTAGCTTTTCTATCGTAGTATTTCTGTTGTAGCATTTCCTGTCGTAGCATTTCTTTCGTAGCTTTTCAGTCGTAGCTTTTCCTGTCGTAGCATTTTCCTGTTGTAGCAATTCCTGTCATAGCAATTCCTGTTGTAGCATTTCCTGTTGTAGCAATTCCTGTCGTAGCATTTCCTGTCATAGCAATTCCTGTCATAGAAATTCCTGTCGTAGCATTCCTGTCGTAGCATTTGGTTCGTAGCATTTCTGTTAGCTAGTGCTTACATCCATGGTCTGTCACATCTACAGATCCATATGGGCTGAGGTTTCGATTTTAATTGATTGTCATCCCACAAACTTCTCACACGTATACCATACGTCATACATGAACGTTCACCATTACACCTTTACTACTACCCACAACGGTCTGTTGGTACGTCAGCTTTGAGTGTTCATTTTTAATTACCTGTCTTGGCGCTGCAGGTTGCTCGGGCTCGCTTACTGCATACACTAGGGTGGTGTTGTCATTAAGTTCACATTCACGCATGTTAGTCATGTCATTTCTGCACCTACATCCTCATACTTGTCAGGTACAAAGGGGTGTTGTTGTTTCGTGGGTTGGTTGTCTGTTCTCATTTCTCTAGTTTGTGTTTCCTTAGATCAGGGCATGTCGCGTGTTTTGGAAGCGACATATTTGCATTCATCTCTCCAACACCGCATGGGAGTTCAGTGCATTGCAGCACCCCATCATTAAGAGGATGGGACCATACTAAAACTCATAGTTGAGTTTCATCACTGGTGTAACCCTTTCCTGGCCTCAGCTGGGGGGGCAGTACTTTTTAGGTTGTTATTCCCAACTCCGTCCCAACCTCATCCATCCACCAGTGCAGAACATGTTTCTATGCATGATTCTTTAACCCAGATTCATGCGGTACTCAATGCGCTCTTTATGTCCATGCTACAATTGTTAGACAGGATGGAGGGGATCCTAGCCCGCTCTACTAGAGCGGAGGTGTCAGCTGCGACCCGGCTCCTGCTCTTCTCAATGCGCCTGCAGGTGATGTTGGAATTTCTTCACAGTGGCATGTAGAACTGGGGGCAAGCCTGGTCACAGGTGATTGATGTGGCCAATGGTTCTTTATCCAGAGTCTTCTGAGGGCTTCTACCAGCGTGGAAAGGTTTCATAGGTTCATGTCTCTCTCTGGCTTTCACTACATATTGCCTCTGCAATTTGGCCTCGTCTGCCAACACTATCAAGTATCTATCAGGTGACCAGCATTTCAGGCCCCTACAAACTCCTGTCAGTCTGTCCATTTTTACAGCTCACCCTCTCTAAGCCATGATAAAGGGTATTCAGAGAAGTCAGGGATGTTCTCTTTGGCACGGCTGCCAGTTACCGGCCAGGTTTTCCTGGTGTTTCAGACTTCCTGTCTCCTACCCTTGGCGCAGTTCCCAGTTAGTGCTTTAGACAGTTCCCTTTTACTACGCTTGCAACTTCCCCATAATTAGAATAGATGGACAAGCCAGGGGTTCATTGTTATATTACTGTACCACAGTAACGGTGTTGGATTAAAGTACATGTCCTTCTCTGTAATATTCCTCTGGTCAGCTCTTTCTCCCTTTCTCCATGCATCCTCTCACTACAAACAGTTCATTCTCATGTCCAGGTTTACTTGCCAATTAGGCTCAAATCCTAAACCCTTTTCTGGATATTCGTCAGGATCAGAGGCAACTTTCGCAGGTCCTGAACAGGGGGTCCCTTCTTTATTATCAGGTACATGGAGCGCTAGGGATCCTCCTGTTTAGCAGTTACATTCATAATTCCCTTTTCTGTAGTCATCCAGGCATTCGCTATTTCCTGGACTAATGGTTGTTGCTGGCCCTTCATTGAAGCTTTCACATCACACCTACTTTGTGTTTCTTTTTGCCCTCTTTTAGGCATACTGACCAGCTAGGCCAAGGCACACCTCAGGTCTTGGTAGTTAGGATTATCGCATTTCCAAGTGAAGACTCTGACTACAAGTTGGAAGGCTGACCGCAGGCTAGCCTGAATTTGTAGGAGGAGTCTGAGGGCTATATATCCCTCCTCCTCCCTAATCAGATCCTTTGTCGGCTCATTTCTGGGTTTCCATCCACCCGTTCCCCCTTACTTTCATCATTCCATTTTCATTTTCATACATATTCAGGATATGCCCTCTTTTAGGCATACTGACCAGCTAGGCCAAGGCACACCTCAGGTCTTGGTAGTTAGGATTATCGCATTTCCAAGTGAAGGCTTTGACTACAAATTAACTTTATTGACATCACAGCCTTAGTCTGTAGGGTTCAATATTGAGTTGGCCCACCCTTTGCAGCCATACCAGCTTCAACTCTTCTGGGAAGGCTGTCCACAGTGTTTAAGAGTGTGTCTATGGGAATGTTTGACCATTCTTCCAGAAGTGCCTCTGTGAGGTCAGGCACCGATATTGGACTAGAAGGTGTGGCTTTCAGTCTCCACTCTAATTCATCCCAAAGGTGTTCAATCAGGTTAAGGTCAGGACTCTGTGCAGACCAGTCAAGTTCTTCCACCCCAAACTCACTCATCCATGTCTTTATGGACCTTGCTTTGTGCACTGGTGAGTAGTCATGTTGGAACAGGAAGGGGCCATCCCCAAAATGTTCCCACAAAGTTGCCAGCATGAAATGGTTCAAAATGTCTTGGTATGCTGACGCCTTAAGAGTTCTCTTCACTGGAACTAAGGGGCCAAGCCCAGCCCCTGAAAAAAAATCCCTCACCATAGTCCCCCTCCAACAAATGATAGGGACCAGTACACAAAGCAAGGTCCATAATTTAGTGACATGTTAACCCCAGAAATACTGAACACAACCAACACTGTAACAGCTCAGTAAGCACTTGCTTACAAGTGGGCTGAATAAAAAAAAAACTCACAGATTCCTGCATCCACGCCAGCTTCAACAAAAGCCACTGATCACTGTATTCTGACAGTGGGTACTACCCCCCCCCTTACTGTCAGAATACAGTGATCATTGGCTTCTGTTGAACAGAGAGGGCTACAAATTTTGCTGATTCCTGCTGAACTGGACACATTTTATTATGTGTGTACACAGCTTAACAATGCTCTGTCCCTGTCTTCAAATTGTGCTCCTGCTTGTCCTTCTATAACACATTATCCTAATGGAGATTGAAAGCAGCTGTACCAACACACAGACATGCTCAACTGTTGTCACCATCAGGAAACCTGCCCTACATGCAGTAGTTACTAGTGTGCATGCATTTAAAAAAAGAGGCTACAGGAGTTCAGAAATGGTGTTTTGCAATTAAAGATTAACCACTTCCCTACAGGCACGTTGTAATAGGATGCAGGAACATTTCCCCTCATTCTCACCGCCATTGCACGCCCCCAGGGGCGCACAGCGCAGTGATCTGGGATGAGGCATGTGGCTCAGGCACAGCCCATCCCCGATTAGTGTGAAGAGCCAATGAAAAGGGCTCTTTACCATATGACTGGCTGTGTCCAATCACAGCTGGTCACATGCGAGGTCTTTGTGCAGGCCATTGGTGCGTGCCTCCGGGGGTACACAGCACGAAAATAGGGGATGAGACTTGTGCCTTGGACAAAGCCCATCCCTGATCAGGGTAAAGAGCTAATGAAATTGGCCTTTTACCACATGATCCGCTCTGTCCCATCACAGCCGGTCATAAATGTAAACTAACCGGAGTAAGTGTTTGCTACCAGGTTCTTCTCCTCACACACCGATCCAGTGAGAGGAGGAGACAGTGAGTTACCATGTTACAATGTGAATTACTGTGCCCAGATTGCCCCACTAAATAAAGAGGACCTGATACCAGCTTATCAGAGTATGAACCCATCAGAGTCAAAATTGCAGAGTATTCCATCGCAGAGTCAGAGCTGAATCAAAAAACAATTAAATCAAATTGTATGTAAATAGTCCATATTAGTCAATTTTAAAACATGGGGAATGAATACACATGTATCTATGTGTATATGTAGAACATGGAAGGCGACAGCTTTCCTCAGAGTATAGCCAGATCTGTGTTAAGACAAGAAGGGGGACGAGAAGGGAAGCGACACCTAAGTGCAGTGGTTAAAACAATCTTTTAATGCGCAAGGATAAAATTCACTTACAAGATAAAAAGTATTTCAAGCTCATCAAATCCAGGGAAGTGGAGCTGGGGGGTGCTATGCCTCAGTGTCTGTGTTGGTTCCGTGCCATTTTTAGGGCTTTTCAGGTAGAGATGAAGAATCCTCTGTGTATCCTGTGGCCATCAGGAAGCAGAAATCAGCATGGAAATTACTCAACAACTACAACAAACAGCCGGGTTTAGCAGACAGGGAATGGGCTGAATAGGCTATGCGCTCAGAGCTCCAGCTCCTTCTACAGGCCTGCAGTATAGCTAGAAAAAACAGGAAGGGCTTCCCACAACATCTAGTCACCACAAGGCTATAAAGTGGGGAATCAGCAAGCCTGAGGAACGAGGGAGTGTTGGCCGTGAAGTGGAGGGATAGGAAAGATGTGTACGTCATGTCCACCATCCATGATGACACCTCAGTGGAAGACGGGGCACCCCATAGAAGACGTCACGTATGACGAAACATGTAGGGCGTGGCCTCGCAGTGCTTGCCATCATGTGTTCTTTGTTTGCACGGGCGTTCAGCCTCTGTTTTTATGCCGGCTTTTTAGATTTAATGATTTTCTTACTGGAATTTTTTGTATACATACCTTCGGTTTATTTAACTAATAAATCCCTAATATTACTACACCATTGGAGTTTTTCCCCTTCTTTTCTTAATTATGGATCCTCCGAACCCTGAGTCTCCCTTCTGATGCTGTAGCAGTCGGATCAGTCGGATCAGCTCGGAGTCGGTAGTGCAGGCTAACAAGACTCGGACATCAATATTCCATCTGTCCCTGCAGAGGGTTATATCTGCAAGCCCGTATGACCTCGCCATAGAGGAGGTCCAACGAATGGGGTAAGGGCACATCCATTACTCCTCCCCTGCAATCAATGGTGGCTTGGAAGTGTTTTTGCATCTTTTCACTTTTCAGCTTTGATGTGACACACCAAAGGAACGTCTCCTTTTTTCTTTTTCACTTATTTTGGTTTTTGCTAACTTGTTCTTCACGGACTGAATGTGGTGCTTTTTAAATGATTGAGTGGTCAATCGTACCTTCAGAACTTTCTCCTCTTTTCAAATTTTTTTATATTCTTTTATTTTTTAATTTTCAAGGATATATTATTTAATGCACAATTTGTATCTGTTGTCCTGTTATTTTTCTGTGTTGGGATTCAAACACATTGTGGCTCCGGGTATTACCCCAAGGGGCTTCCTAATTGTACTGTTTCAATATATATTTTGCTAGCGCACAAATTTTTAATTTATATGCTTTTTACTTTATGGATATTTGGAGTATTTTGTTGCAGCTGCATTTTGTGAATTTAAGTAATTTTTTACTGTGTTTTGCTCATTAGCGCAGGTTTTTTCCACCATTTCTTAGTGTTTATTGATTATGCCTCTGCCTGCCCTCTGCATTGTTTATCCCCCACGTTTCTGCCTTTCACATGAACTGACCCTGGACTGTTTATCGACTATGCCTCTGCCTACCATCTATTTCTGCCTTTTACCTGCAACCGCATGATAATCGACAATGTTTTTTGCCTGCCACTTGGATTTATCTTTTGCCTTGCTACTGTAGTAGTGGGATTCAAGATAATACAGGGGTCTCACATATGTGAGGGGATTCAGAATATCGTTCTGAGTTGAGAAAAACTGTTTTTGGTTTTCTCTGGGTTTTGCAATTCACAGAACAGGGTCTAGAGTCCGGATGCATCAAAGTGATTTGGGTGGGAGAAGCCTCTACCCTTGTCCCTATTCTTTCCTGACCAAGGCCCCAAGCTTGATGGTCCTGCCTGCTGCCTGGACCATTGTTTTGGCTGTGCTGACAATATCTCTGCCTGCACTGACCCAGGGCTTTTTTATGGACCATGTGCCTGTTGTCTGGACCAAAACTTTGATGCTGACCATATCTCTGCCTTCTGCCTGCTAACTATGGACGGTATTCCTGCCTGCTGCATAGACAATCCTTTTGCTGCTGCTGACCACATCCCTGCCTGCTACCTGGACCAATGCTTTGGCTGTGCTGACAATATCTCTGCCTGTACTGACTATGGACAGTAGGGATGAGCTTCGAGTTCGAGTCGAACTCATGTTCGACTCGAACATTGGCTGTTCGCAAGTTCACCGAACAGCGAACAATTTGGGGTGTTCGCGGCAAATTCGAATGCCGCGGAACACCCTTTAAAAGTCTATGGGAGAAATCAAAAGTGCTAATTTTAAAGGCTAATATGCAAGTTATTGTCATAAAAAGTGTTTGGGGACCTGGGTCCTGCCCCAGGGGACATGGATCAATGCAAAAAAAAGTTTTAAAAACGGCCGTTTTTTCAGGAGCAGTGATTTTAATAATACTTAAAGTCAATCAATAAAAGTGTAATATCCCTTTAAATTTCGTACCTGGGGGGTGTCTATAGTGTGCCTGTAAAGGGGCGCATGTTTCCTGTGTTTAGAACAGTCTGACAGCAAAATGACATTTTGAAGGAAAAAACTCATTTAAAACTACCCGCGGCTATTGCATTGCCGACAATACACATAGAAGTTCATTGATAAAAACGGCATGGGAATTCCCCAAAGGGGAACCCCGAACCAAAATTAAAAAAAAAAAATGACGTAGGGGTCCCCCTAAATTCCATACCAGGCCCTTCAGGTCTGGTATGGATATTAAGGGGAACCCCGGCCAAAATTAAAAAAAAAAAAATGACGTGGGGTTCCCCCTAAATTCCATACCAGACCCTTCAGGTCTGGTATGGATTTTAAGGGGAACCCCGCGCCAAATTAAAAAAAAAATGACGTGGGGGTCCCCCTAAATTCCATACCAGGCCCTTCAGGTCTGGTATGGATATTAAGGGGAACCCCGGCCAAAATTAAAAAAAAAAAACGGCGTGGGGTCCCCCCAAAAATCCATACCAGACCCTTATCCGAGCACGCAACCTGGCAGGCCGCAGGAAAAGAGGGGGGACGAGAGTGCGGCCCCCCCTCCCTCCTGAACCGTACCAGGCCACATGCCCTCAACATTGGGAGGGTGCTTTGGGGTAGCCCCCCAAAACACCTTGTCCCCATGTTGATGAGGACAAGGGCCTCATCCCCACAACCCTGGCCGGTGGTTGTGGGGGTCTGCGGGCGGGGGGCTTATCGGAATCTGGAAGCCCCCTTTAACAAGGTGACCCCCAGATCCCGGCCCCCCCCTGTGTGAAATGGTAAGGGGGTACATAAGTACCCCTACCATTTCACGAAAAAAGTGTCAAAAATGTTAAAAATGACAAGAGACAGTTTTTGACAATTCCTTTATTTAAATGCTTCTTCTTTCTTCTATCTTCCTTCATCTTCTGGTTCTTCTGGCTCTTCTGGTTCTTCTGGTTCTTCCTCCGGCGTTCTCGTCCAGCATCTCCTCCGCGGCGTCTTCTGTCTTCTTCTCCTCGGGCCGCTCCGCACCCATGGCATGGGGGGGAGGCTCCCGCTCTTCTCTTCTTCTCTTCTTCTTTTCTTCTTTTCTTCTTTTCTTCTCTTCTTCTCTTCTTCTTCATTTTCTTCTCCGGGCCGCTCCGCAATCCATGCTGGCATGGAGGGAGGCTCCCGCTGTGTGACGGCGCTCCTCGTCTGACAGTTCTTAAATAACGGGGGGCGGGGCCACCCGGTGACCCCGCCCCCCTCTGACGCACGGTGACTTGACGGGACTTCCCTGTGGCATTCCCCGTGACGTCACAGGGAAGTCCCGTCAAGTCACCGTGCGTCAGAGGGGGGCGGGGTCACCGGGTGGCCCCGCCCCCCGTTATTTAAGAACTGTCAGACGAGGAGCGCCGTCACACAGCAGGAGCCTCCCTCCATGCCAGCATGGATTGCGGAGCGGCCCGGAGAAGAAAATGAAGAAGAAGAGAAGAAGAGAAGAAGAGAAGAAAAGAAGAAAAGAAGAAGAGAAGAGCGGGAGCCTCCCCCCCATGCCATGGGTGCGGAGCGGCCCGAGGAGAAGAGGACAGAAGACTCCGCGGAGGAGATGCTGGACGAGAACGCCGGAGGAAGAACCAGAAGAACCAGAAGAGCCAGAAGAACCAGAAGATGAAGGAAGATAGAAGAAAGAAGAAGCATTTAAATAAAGGAATTGTCAAAAACTGTCTCTTGTCATTTTTAACATTTTTGACACTTTTTTCGTGAAATGGTAGGGGTACTTATGTACCCCCTTACCATTTCACACAGGGGGGGGCCGGGATCTGGGGGTCACCTTGTTAAAGGGGGCTTCCAGATTCCGATAAGCCCCCCGCCCGCAGACCCCCACAACCACCGGCCAGGGTTGTGGGGATGAGGCCCTTGTCCTCATCAACATGGGGACAAGGTGTTTTGGGGGGCTACCCCAAAGCACCCTCCCAATGTTGAGGGCATGTGGCCTGGTACGGTTCAGGAGGGAGGGGGGGCCGCACTCTCGTCCCCCCCTCTTTTCCTGCGGCCTGCCAGGTTGCGTGCTCGGATAAGGGTCTGGTATGGATTTTTGGGGGGACCCCACGCCGTTTTTTTTTTTTTTTTTGGCGCGGGGTTCCCCTTAAAATCCATACCAGACCTGAAGGGTCTGGTATGGAATTTAGGGGGAACCCCACGTCATTTTTTTTTTTAAATTTTGGCCGGGGTTCCCCTTAATATCCATACCAGACCTGAAGGGCCTGGTATGGAATTTAGGAGGACTCCCACGTCATTTTTTTTTTTTAATTTTGGTTCGGGGTTCCCCTTTGGGGAATTCCCATGCCGTTTTTATCAATGAACTTCTATGTGTATTGTCGGCAATGCAATAGCCGCGGGTAGTTTTAAATGAGTTTTTTCCTTCAAAATGTCATTTTGCTGTCAGACTGTTCTAAACACAGGAAACATGCGCCCCTTTACAGGCATACTATAGACACCCCCCAGGTATGAAATTTAAAGGGATATTACACTTTTATTGTTTGACTTTAAGCATTATTAAAATCACTGCTCCTGAAAAAACGGCCGTTTTTAAAACTTTTTTTTGCATTGATCCATGTCCCCTGGGGCAGGACCCAGGTCCCCAAACACTTTTTATGACAATAACTTGCATATAAGCCTTGAAAATTAGCACTTTTGATTATTCATGTTCGTGTCCCATAGACTTTAACGGTGTTCGCATGTTCGAACGAACTTTTTTCCTGTTCGCATGTTCTGGTGCGAACCGAACAGGGGGGTGTTCGGCTCATCCCTAATGGACAGTATTCCTGCCTGTTACCTGGATAATCTTTTCGCTGTCGCTGTCCACCTTTCTGCCTACTGCCTGGACCAATGCTCTCCTCTGTGGACCACTGCAATACTAAAACCACAGGTAATCTTTTGTGTACCCTTTGCTCAGCAGAATGTATTTTAGTGTGTATTTGGTATATACATGCTATGTGTTAAAAATATGAAGGGCCTTCAACAATGTGATAGGTTGTCAGGAATTTATGTGTGTAATTTATGTCCCTAGAACACCTGATGGTGCTCCTTGGATGTTGGGCCTCTCTATGTGGTTAGGCTGTGAAAAAGTGTCACACATGTGGTATTGCCATACTCAGGAGGAGTAGCAGAATGTATTTTGGGGTGTCATTTTTGGTATGCATATGCTATGTGTTAGAAATATCCTATAAATTGATAACTTTGTGTAAAAAAAATAAGTTTTAATTTTTTCCAAAAACTTGTGCAAAAAAAAAAAAAAAATAACATGTTCAAAAGATTCATAACACCTCATATAATATACGTTGGGGTGTTTGCTTTCCAAAATGGGGTCATTTTGTGGGTAATTCCATTGTCCTGGTGCTCCAGGACCTTCAAAAATGTGATAGGTAGACAGAAAATTAGATGTGTAATTTATGTCCCTAGAATGCCTGGAGGTGCTACTTGGATGTTGAGCCTCTGTATGTGGCCAGGCTGTGAAAAAGTCTAACACATGTGATTTTGCCACACTCAGGACAAGTAGCAAAATGTGTTTTGGGGTGTAATTTCAAGTATGGGTATGCTGTGTGTGAGAAATAACTTGTTAATATGACAAATTTGTGTAAAAAAAAAAAAAAGGCAGTCAGTACATAAGGTGTGATCAATTTTCAGTGATTGGTACCATAGCTTGTAGACTCTATAACTTTCACACAGGCTAAATAATATACACTAAGTTGGGTTATTTTTACAAAAGATATGTAGCAGTATAAATTTTGGCCCAAATTTATGAAGAAAAATTACTTATTTGCACAATTGTATAATATAAACTAAAAAACGTGTTTTTTTTTCCAAAATGATGGCTCTTTTTTTGCTTATATCACAAAAAATAAAAAGCCCAGTGATGATTAAATACCACCAAAAGAAAGCTCTATTTTGATGAAAAAAATGATAAAAATGTGTGGTTACAGTGTAGCATGACTGAGCAATTGTCATTCAAAATGTGAGAGTGCTGAAAGCTGAAAATTGATCTGGGCAGAAAGGAGGTGAAAGTGCCCTGCATCAAAGTGGTTAAAAAAATATCAGTTTATAGTAAACAGGGGTAGATTTACTAAAACTGGAGAGTGCAAAATCCGGTGCAGCTCTGCATAGAAACCAATCAGCTTCCAGTTTTTTTTGTTAAAGCTTAATTGAACAAGCTGAAGTTAGAAGCTAATTGGCTACTATGCACAGGTGCACCAGGTTTTGCACTCTCCAGTTTTAGTAAATCAAACCCGTATTATAGTGTTTTAGCAATCTAAACTTCATTGTGGGTGAAGGTGTACTAAATATATTGGACTTGTTAAAAAAGGCAAGTAATAAACTGAACCCATTACAAGGCAGCGTGAGAAACAAATATTATTTGAGTACGTGTCTATTCAGTCTTCTCCATACAATTACCTATTTATAATGAAAAGCACATTTTGAGCTAACTTAAAGTGGAGTTCCACTGTTTTGTAAAAAGTGTAGCTGCCAACTTTTAATAAACAGACACTCACCTGTCCGACGGTCCAGCGATGCGGCCGCCTAAAGCCTCACTCCTTTCCCTCTCCTCTCCGCGGTGCCGGCATCACTACTGTGGGCACCCAGCTGTGATGGCTTGCGGCTTCACGGCCAGGCGTGCACTGCGCATGTGCGAGTCATGCTGCGCTCTCCTAGTAGCCAAGCAATCTTCTGGGACCTGTGACGAGGGAGGGGACACCTAGGGGGAAAGGAGGAGTCGCCTAGGTGGCCAAGCGATGGAAGCAGGAAGTGGGACAGGAAGTACCTGTCACAACCAGGTACCCACTCCCCCCCCCACAAAAAAAATTAAATGCCAAAGGTGGCATGTAAGGGGGCGAGGAGTGTTTAAAGTGGAAGTTCCACATTTGTGTGGAACTCCGCTTTAGGAAGTATTGGTTCACACCTTTACCCCATGACTGGACAGTTATAACTGTTATGAGTGACACTTTTAGTTTTGGCAGATGCCTTCTGTCATTTATTATTATAAAAATGACTCAATAGTAAACTTTGTTGTTAAATGGTTTACCACTAATTGTAAACTCTAGAACTTACATATCAGAGTTAAACCAATAACAAAAAGATTTGAGATACAATATATCCTCTATCCGCAAATCACAGCAGTCTAAATTGGATCTACGTTTGGGTGCACTAATTCACTTATCTCTAGCTATTAATATTTTTTAGTACATTTATATGGATGTTATGCTGATTGTGCAACCTGCACCTGTCTCTGTAACTCTTTTGACCACAATAGTTTATAGCACAAGGCTTGCTGTAATAAAATTAAAATAAATTTACTTCTTCCTCTGGCAGCCGCAAGCAAAATTGGCATGACAAAAATGCTTTTTTTCAATGTGTTGTGATATGAAAATGTCAATGTTATATACAAAGGATCACTGTGTGATACTTTATCTAGAGTTTTAGCATCCTCCAGATGAGGCTTATCTAAACTGTAGTCTTCATGTTTATTAATAAACCCATTATACACCTTCTAATGTTTGATTCATCAGTCATTTCTTACCTTCAAGATGACATTGAAGTCTGTTCCAGACAAATATATCTGCAGATACTAAATGGCAAGGACTGAACGGAGAAATGAACTGTCTGAAAGACTTGTAAATATAAATCACAGAGCACCCAGCCATTATCTTTTTACAAAAAGAAGAATGATTAAATATAGAGTTTATGTAAAATGAATAATGGAAGTAATAATACAGTTTTTTTTCTCAATTTAGCTTGGATCTCACTGCTCAGTAGACATTCAAATGTGTTTCAAAGGTTTAAAAATTTATTTTCACAAGTTTAGTTCAATAAATATTCTTAATTTTGCTCTTGGGTTATATTTATAATTAGGCACAATACTGTCTTGTGAAATATCTCACAATTCCAGCTGCATGCTTACCATATGCATACATGTTTCAGCACAATATTCCCTGTGTTTTTTCCCCCATTGAATTGTAAGTAAATATCACTCAGTTTGTTCTTCATTGCAAGTGTTGAACATTTTACCTAGACAATGTTCTGTATACAGACATCAAAGAGTAACATTTCTGATAGCAGCAAAACTGGGTGTCATCAAAGGAAAACAGAAGCCAATGTTTGATTCAGCAGTCCAGGTGGAATTATCCCGACATCTGCTTTTATTTTGCTTACTGAATCAAAGCAAGAACTATGCTCTTCAGAGACATCGCACAGAAAGATGAAACATAACAGTTCATTTCTGATAAAAGCATTGTAAAATGGCATAGTATTATATTATCATTTTCATTATATGCAATTCTTGTCAGCATCTTTTTTTTAAAGCGGTACTTAACTTCCCCCATGTTTTCCCCCCTCTTACCTGTATTGCTGGGTTCAAAGTGCATACTCACCTTCACAGCAAAACAGCATTGTCCCACTGTAATTCCTTGTTCAGGTGGCATCTTGCCTACTTTAGCTGGCTGTCTCTTCCAGATTCAGGTAGACAGTTATGTTCCAATGATGTACCAGGCCCACTCTCTGGCCACTCTGTGTGCCTGGTCCTGCAGCCTCCTGGGAGATGTGAGTATTCCAGAAGGCTGCAGTACCAGGAACAAGTCATTCTGGCCTAGGGGCAGGGGTTGGAGTAAAATAAATAAAAAAATGAGTAAGCAGAAAAAAAATGGAATTTGAGATTGTGGAGGGTTTGAACAGACCAAACTCTCTTTCAAGAGTTACGTTCTGCTTAAAATGTCAAAAACATTTTAGGACTTATATCATTGGTCAAAATGATAAAGCAAAATATGTGCACCTATTTACAGTTCAGATGTTGGGGAGGTTAAATAAAAAACATTAATTTATGCCACAGTTCAGTTTATGAAAGGTAGTTTAATGCCCTGTACACCCGACCGGACTTTCTGGCAGACTAGGTCCGACGGTCTTCCCGACGGACTTCCGGCGGACTTACGAATGAATGGACTTGCCTACACACGACCGGATTTCCCGGCAGACTAGGTCCGCCGGTCTTCCCGACAGACTTTCAACGGAGTTACGGCGGACTTCTGAATGAACGGACTTGCCCACACACAGACTAAAGTCTGTTCATTTTGAACGTGATGAGGTACGACAGGACTAGAAAAGGATATCAATCTCGCCGCTTTTATCGGTGAGATTGACACCTTGCGAGCCCCATCACAGAGCATACCAGGCCCTTAGGTCTAGTATGGATTTTATGCGGAACCCCCTACGCCGAAAAAACGGAGTGGGGGTCCCCCCAAAATCCATACCAGACCCTTATCCGAGCATGCAGCCTGGCCGGTCAGGAAAGGGGGTGGGGACGAGCGAGCGCCCCCCCTCCTGAACCGTACCAGGCCGCCTGCCCTCAACATGGGGGGGTGGGTGCTTTGGGGGAGGGGGCACCCTGCGTCCCCCCCAGAGCACCTTGTCCCCATGTTGATGAGGACAAGGGCCTCTTCCCGACAACCCTGGCCTTTGGTTGTCGGGGTCTGCGGCCGGGGGGCTTATCGGAATCTGAGAGCACCCTTTAATAATCGTACATCGTACCGCTACCCATTCACCTGGGGGAAAAAAGTGCCAATAAAAAAAACACACTACTCAGGAGTCTCAGGAGTTCCGACTTCTCTGGTCTCTCCGGTTCTTCTCCCACTCTCCCGTTCTTCTCCAGCACTCTGGCCTCTTCTCCCGGTGTCCGTTTCTTCTCCTGCTCTCCGGCCTCTTCTACCGGTGTCCGGTTGTTCTCCCACTCTCCAGTTCTTCTGCCAGGCTCCTCCATTATCTTCTGCTCTTTTGCCGCTCTTTTGCTAGTGGTGGCCCGGTCTTCTCCATCATCCTGTTCCCTCTTCTCTTCTTCCGATGTTGACATGACGCTCTCTCCCGCTGCAATGCTGTGTGAGTGGTGAGCAATGACTTATATAGGCATGGGGCGTGGTCACTGGGTGATGTCACCCGGTGACCCCGCCTCTTATGACGGCATAGTCTCATCACCCGGTGACCACGCCCCATGCCTATATAAGTCATTGCGCCCCGCTCACACAGCATTACAGCGGGAGAGAGCAACATGTTAACATCGGAATAAGAGAAGAGGGAACAAGATGACAGAGAAGACCGGGCCACCGCTAGGAAAAGAGCAGCAAAAGAGCAGAAGATAGCGGAGGAGCCCGGCAGAAGAACCAGAGAGTGGGAGAAGAACCAAACACTGGGAGAAGAGGCCGGAGAGTGGGAGAAGAACCGGACACCAGGAGAAGAGGCCGGACAGCGGGAAAAGAAGCGGAGAGAGCGGAGAAGTCGGAAGAGACCCCCGAAGTCGGAAGAAGACCCCCTGAGCTGCCTAATAAATTACTTTACAAACCTGTGTAGTGTGTTTTTTTAATGACATTTTTTTCCCCTAGGTGAATGGGTAGGGGTACAATGTACCCCATACTCATTCACATAGGGTGGGGGGCCGGGATCTGAGGACCCCCTTATTAAAGGGGGCTCCCGGATTCCGATAAGACCCCCATCCGCAGACCCCGACAACAAACGGCCAGAGTTGTCGGGAAGAGGCCCTTGTCCTCATCAACATGAGGACAAGGTGCTTTGGGGTGGGGGGCCACAGGGCACCCACCCCCCCATGTTGATGGCATGTGGAAAGCACCCACCCCCCCATGTTGAGGGCATGTGGCCTCGGTTCGGTACAGTTCAGGAGGGGGGCGCTCGCTTGTCCCCACCCCCTTTCCTGACCGGCCGGGCTGTGTGCTCGGATAAGGGTCTGGTATGGATTTTGGGGGGCCTCCACGCCTTTTTTTTGGCATAGGGGGTTCCCCTTACAATCCATACCAGACCTAAGGGACATTGTCGCTTCGTGATAAATAAAGTTTGACAGGAGCCAGATAAAGTCCTCCTAGTGTAGTAGCTTTATTTCAGTTGCATCAACATTAAAAGCCAGAATGTAATAAACAATCCTTACATTCAGTGCTGCTGCCAACCTGGAATCGGACAGTCAGCACTAGAATCTCCTCCCCGATGCGTTTCGTCCAATAGGATGTTAGCAAAGGGACCCTTTTAATGTTGATGCAACTGAAAAAAAGCTACTACACTATGAGGACTTTATCTGGCTCCTGGCAAGCTTTATTTATCTTAGCCTTATCCTGTTGAGGAGTGTCGCTGGACAGACCATTTTACTTGATGACTGATACTTACCGAATGCGCATTTGCTGGTGTAATGGCAGCTATCCTTTCTGGTGAGTGTCCATTTCACTGGGGTGTGATGGCTGATCTTGGAGCACCTTAATGGATCACTTTTCTTCACCTCAAGATATACTAGTTGATGTCATTGTACACATTACACTAGATTTGCTTTCACATGCTTTATCCTTCCATGAGGATTCTGTGCATGAGCTTTTATGGATCTGCTGAAAGAACTTTATATAATATTTTTTGGACTTTATTATATTTGTTCTGAACGCAGAGACTTTGGAGAACAAAATGGTAGCAGCACAATTTTTATGTTACTTGATACTCTTTATAAAACCCATTGATTCAGCAAAAATACACAGGAATTAATTTTAGCACACAGAAATATAATATATTACCTGTTTTTGGCAACATAAAAGATGAGGCTGTCTTGAGTAAATAGAAAACAAACATGTCAAGCTTTAAATTGTGTGCACCCATAAAATGGTGAGAAACTTCAGAACTGAATCATCTGAGCAGTTACATGTGAATAAAGCCTCCTGGATGCAACCAATGTTCATCCAGGGTCAGTATTTCTGCGGAGTTCTGTCCCCACAAAAACTGCCCGTAACTAATCGCACAGAGTGTTTGTGCATCCAGAGACAGTGTTTACTCACTTCTGAACACAGAAAACTATTTGCAGATATGTGCTTGTGTGAATGTAGTCTAATACTACAAGTAGGTAAGCTGCATTTATTTCAACACTTGTGCTATACTTCTTTTTCAGGGTATACAAAGCCTCCAGGAAGTTTCAGGACAAGGTCCTTTGGCACCCAAGGAGAGGATGTCAAAGTGAGAATACATTTGTAGTAGCAGTAGCTTAATTCATACATTAATGCAGAGCAGGACCAAACTGTCTATGATGAACATGGTGTCAACTCACATTGCACTTTCACCAGTACGTGGTGAAGACACTTTACGTCTCACCCTGAAACCTCTTTTTCTGGTTCTCGAGGAGGGTGTGGACAGAATCTATACAAATACAATGGATATCAAATGCCTGTTTCACCTGAGAGATGGAATGTGAAGAAATGGAATGCGATACATACATACTGTATCTGATACAGATACAGATACAAGATCCAGCCCTATTTTTGTTACATGTCTCAAACATACCGGTGGAAACATATAGTAAATTAATTTTGCGCCATCTTATTAACGCGGCTAGATCATGTATCATACGGCAGTGGAGAGATACGTACCCTCCCACAGTTCTTACATGGGTCACACGAATTGAAGAGGTTAATAGGATGGAGGATTTGTTATTATCGGCTCAAAATCGAAAGGAGACATATTTAGAAACTTGGGGCCAATGGAATACATTTAAATTCTCTGAGGAAGGGAGTTCCCTCTTTGCTCCTTAGAGTATTTGAAAAAGAGAGGAGTGTGGAGCCTTGGGGGTGACCTCACTTCTGTGGATGATGGTATAGTAAACTCGCCTTTTCCTCAGTACATCTCCCTTCCAACTCCCTCTCCCCTATCAGTGTTGTTTTTTTGTTTTTTTTTTCTTCTTCTCTCTTTTTCTCTTTTTTTTTTTTTTTTTTAGAAATTCTTTCCCTCATGGGGCTTCTTACTTTCTCCTTTTGCCTCTTCAGATATGTAGAGGTTTTCCTTCTTAGTAAAGTATGTTGTCAGGGCATACAAGAGAAGCAGGTCTAATGGAAGAGAGAATGGGGACTATCTCAAATAACTAGTTGTTGTTTTTTCTGTAGATGTATTTAAGATAGGAGTAATGCTGTTAATTGGAGTTTGAATGGATTCGTTGGAACTCATATGATTGCTGGATTAATGAAATTGTTTATTTCTCTATATGTATGACAACTAAAATAAAATAAAAAATGAAAAAGAGTTATGAAACACATTAAAGTTTTGACCCTACAGGAAGGAAAAATCAGTCAGGAATACATATTCTGTTTTCTACAAGCTAAACTATTTTAGGAAAGGGCAATAAAGTCAACCTGATGCTATTTGCCAGGAGGGATATCTACTCAAGAGTTCTAATGACTTAAGAATGAAAACTGGAATGTTTTATGTTAGCTATTAAAACACCAAACTTCAGATGCCTATTCCCTAAGTTGCTTAGGTCTTGTTATTAGAATTTATGATGGGCGAATTTAAAAGGCTATCTGTTTTGTCAGGCTCTGTCTTGATGTTAGTTAAGATAGGTAAGAGGTTCTGTTGTGTTCTATCAGTGTACACATAATGATTTTTTGAAATGCTCCTAAAAAGTTTTTTATTATGGCATATGTAGTCCTGATGTATTCTCTCAGGGGGGGGTATGAAATCCATTCCATGCTGCCCCTACAGACAGAAATCAATCAGAATCTAAGCTGTATCACAACCTGATGAAGTTTAACAGAATAAGGGTATCCTAGTGTTTCAGACTTGCTTTTGGGGTTGCCCAGACCTCATTAAAATCACATTCTCTCCATGCATACTTATGAGGGCTTCCTGACAGGTATTCTTTCTGCTCTCCTGATCCTATGCAGGGGATGTCCCTGACAGCAGACTGCCACTAATTACAAAGGGAGAGTCATTCTAATCTTTCAGTTTGACAGGTCTGTCCCCACAACTGCATGATGCAGTGGGTCAGGGAGAGGCTTCTGCAAGTGCCTCTTTAGGCTCTGCCTGTCCCTGCCTTATGAGCCACAGAAGCAGTCCCACAGGACACCAGTTGACAGCCCTGACATACAGTAGGTAGAAAAGACAACAATATTCTCAAAGCACTATCCATTTCTGTATGGAAAATTAATGGATACAAGGAAAGGTGACAGGGTAGAAAGGATGTATATAATTTGAAAAAATATATTGTACGTATAAAATATACTGTAAATAGAGCAATTACAAACTGAAAGGCATCAAGGATTATAGATGTTTATTTAGGTGCAGTATTTCAAACAATGTCCTGATGTCTCAAAGTCTGACAAACTCAAAACAAGTATGCTGTGTTTGTTGTCATTCAAAGTATTTCAAAAAGAATGTTGTCAGCATTTCCTGGAAGGAAGGATTTAAGGCTCCACAGGTGCTTGAGAAGCGATTCCAAGGTGTGTACTTTATTGCTGTAGCCTATTTAAAACATTTGTGTACTTTATTTGCAGATTATGCAAATTTGTAAACTCTCAATGTAAAAATAAAATTGATCAAAAACCATTATTATTTTCTAATTTCCTTTTAACCACACTGCCCGTCAGTAGGATAGGCTGCCTTTCCTGCAGTGTTTTTTAGGACATTACATTGAAGATTATGTGTGACCACACTTAGGATTCTCTAGATGCTCTCCTGACTTCTTCATTAGCTCATGGTAAATAATAATTAGGAAAGGCCAAGCAGCTGCCCTGTCCCCTGCATGCTTGTCTTGTACACTGTCAACTCCTGTTTCATACCTTTGCTCTTCTACCTATCCCAGAATGATTCTTTTTACATCAATATGTTGTGACAGCTGGGTCCTGCAGTATAACCCAGCCCTGTAACCATCTCCTCAGCCCAACCCCAGCTAGATTTCTGATTGCTTGTTGGTGGCAGGATTTGGATTGCATCAAGCTACAGCACAGAGAGGGCGGAATCAGGTAGTGTAGTGATTCGTTTTACTAAGCTTCTGCACATTATACTTATTTGTTTAGCAGGGCCATTACAGCATTTAAATTGTGCACCCTCCCCCAACTTCTTTTTGACTGACTGTAATGCTGGATAAGAAATTAGGCACATGATGAGTCTTGCTGTAAGAAGAATATTTTTCCACTTACCAGTTAGAGCATGCAGTGTACATTTCTTATGTTGAGGAAAGTGGAAAGATAGCGCTGGCTCCTTAGGCTTATTTTACTGGTATAGTTATCTTAAGGTATTACTGTTGGTGTAAATTATCTCGTTCTTGGGCAGGTGGCTTCTATACCCCAGAGGATCTCCACAGTCTCCTTGGCTTGTAATGTGTTGCAAAAAAGTTTGAATTTGAAGCACCACACCACTGTTAGGAGGGTCAGATACAACTTTATTCCAGTAAAGGTCAAGGGTACAATTGAAAGGGTATCCAATGCGTTTTGGGGATCCAACTGCTCCCTACATCAGGGCTAGAAAGAACTAAATGAGATTTTCATACCAATCTGATATCAATACAATATCCCCTAGTTAAAACCAAACAGTCAATAGTAATGAGAGTGTCAAAATAATTACACAAAAATGAGGACATAAGCGCTGAACAAAAATGAGAATATGGATGTAAAAGAAACAAAAAAGCCAACACGCATATTCTCATTTTTGTTCAGCGCTTATTTTCAAATTTTTGTAATTATTTTGACACTTACTAATTACTATTGACTGTTTGGTTTTAATTATGACCCAGTGGAGGCGATATTGTATTGATATCCGATTGATATGAAAATTTCCTTATGTTCTGTCTAGCCCTGATGAAGGGGGCACTTGGACCCCTGAAACACATCGGCTACCCTTTGAATTGTACCCCTGACCTTTAATAGAATAAATCGGAACCCCACTCTACCTGCGCTCACAATAATATAAACTTCAGTATATAGTACAGAAAGCAGCTAGCATAATTCACTGGTGATGAAACAATAGATACAGTGGGGACGGAAAGTATTCAGACCCCCTTAAATTTTTCACTCTTTGTTATATTGCAGCCATTTGCTAAAATCATTTAAGTTCATTTTTTTCCTCATTAATGTACACACAGCACCCCATATTGACAGAAAAAGACAGAATTGTTGACATTTTTGCAGATTTATTAAAAAAGAAAAACTGAAATATCACATGGTCCTAAGTATTCAGACCCTTTGCTCAGTATTTAGTAGAAGCACCCTTTTGATCTAATACAGCCATGAGTCTTTTTGGGAAAAATGCAACCAGTTTTTCACACCTGGATTTGGGGATCCTCTGCCATTCCTCCTTGCAGATTCTCTCCAGTTCTGTCAGGTTGGAAAGTAAACGTTGGTGGACAGCCATATTTAGGTCTCTCTAGAGATGCTCAATTGGGTTTAGGTCAGGGCTCTGGCTGGGCCATTCAGTCACTGAGTTGTTGTGAAGCCACTCCTTCGTTATTTTAGCTGTGTGCTTAGGGTCATTGTCTTGTTGGAAGCTAAACCTTCGGCCCAGTCTGAGGTCCTGAGCACTCTGGAGAAGGATTTCGTCCAGGATATCCCTGTACTTGGCCGCATTCATCTTTCCCTTGACTGCAACCAGTCGTTCTGTCCCTGCAGCTGAAAAACACCCCCACAGCATGATGCTGCCACCACCATGCTTTACTGTTGGAACTGTGCTGGACAGGTGATGAGTGGTGCCTGGTTTTCTTCACACATACCGCTTAGAATTAGGGCCAAAAAGTTCTATCTTGATCTCATCATACCAGAGAATCTGTGCTCTTAGGAACCTTAAGTGCAGCAGAAATTTTATTGTAACCTTGGCCAGATCTGTGCCTTGCCACAATTCTGTCTCTGAGCTCTTCAGGCAGATCCTGTGACCTCATGATTCTCATTTTCCCTGACATGCACTGTGAGCTGTAAGGTCTTATATAGACAGGTGTCTGGCTTTCCTATTCCTAATCAAGTCCAATCAGTATAATCAAACACAGCTGGACTCAAATGAAGGTGTAGAACCATCTCAAGGATGATCATAAGAAATGCACAGCACCTGACTTAAATATATGAGTGTCACAGCAAAGGGTCTAAATACTTAGGACCATGTGATATTTCAGTTTTTCTTTTTTATTAAATCTGCAAAAATGTCAACAATTCTGTGTTTTTCTGTCAATATGGGGTGCTGTGTGTACATTAATGAGGGAAAAAAAATGATTTTAGCAAATGACTGCAATATAACAAAGAGTGAAAAATTAAAGGGGGTCTGAATACTTTCTGTCCCCACTGTATAACATTATGGGTACAGAGCTTTCAAATAAACATAAATAATAATAAAGTCCTATTCAATATGATGCACAATTTCCAGGTCATGGAATCCAAACGGTGCGATTTTTCACATACACAAAGTGCTGTTGAAGTCCTCCACCGAGAGCAAACACACTGATTCTTATGCCCTGTACACACGATTGGACATTGATCGGACGTTCCGACAACAAAATCCATGGATTTTTTACAAGGGATGTTGGCTCAAACTTGTTTTGCATACACACGGTTGAACAAAGTTGTCGGAAAATCCGATCGTTCTGAACGCGGTGACGTAAAACACGTATGTCGGAACTATAAACGGGGCAGTAGCCACCGAGCTGTTCCGTCTCTTAATTTATTCTGAGCATGCATGGCATTTTGTGCGTCGGATTTGTGTACACACGATCGGGATTTAACCGATCAGATTTTGTTGTCGGAAAATTTTATAGCCTACTCTCAAACTTTGTGTGTCGGAAATTCCGACGGGAAAAAGTCAGATGGAGCCCACATACGATCGGAATTTCCGACAACACAATCCGATCGCACTTTTTCCGTTGGAAAATCTGACCGTGTGTACAGGGCATTACCCTCACCAGCAGTCAAACAAGCTCAATGATCTTTGCTCCAAAGCACCACATCCACAGGGATATCAGATGTTTGCAGCCTACTTTGTATATGGAACTCCACCACAACAGAACTTCAGATCCTGCAGAGTTAAGGGTTAAAAGAAACATCATTGCATAGTATTACTGAAATTCAAAATTATTTACTGTATTTATCTGCGTATAACACGCACAGGCGTATAACATACACCTTAATTTTAAGAGGGAAGTTTCAGAAAAAAACTTACATTTTAAATAAAGAATTTTGAAGCAAAATAAGGGTGAGTGCCCATCAATGCAGCCTTATTAGTGCCCATCTGCAGCCTCTTCATTGCCCATCATTGCAGCCTGATCAGTGCCCATCTGCAGCCTCAACATTGCCCATCATTGCAGCCTGATCAGTGCCCATCTGTAGCCTTGCCTATCATTGCAGCCTCTTCAGTGCCCATCTACAGCCTTGCTCATCATTGCAGTCTAATCAGTGCCCATCTGCAGCCTTGCCCATCATTGCAGCCTAATCAGTGCCCATCTGCAGCCTTGCCCATCATTACAGCCTAATCAGTGCCCATCTGCAGCCTTGTCCATAATTGCAGGCTAATCCGTGCCCATCTGCAGCCTTGTCATTGCTGGAAAAGGCAGAGCCGGATCTCCTGTGTACTCGGCTTGGCTCACAGTCACGCCCAGTCCCGCCCCTTGGATCAGCTCCTATGATGGACATAACACCGGTCCAATGCTGGGATGTCAACACTAGGAGCTGTCCAAGGGGGGCAAGATTGTGAGCCGAGCTGAGTACACAGGAGATCGCGGCTCTGTATTTCAGCAGCACTCGTTCCCTCCTTCCCCTCTGAGGCAGCCCTATATCGGCGTTTAACACACACACACGCAATTTTCCCCCTATTTTAAGGGGGGAAAAGTGTGTGTTATACGCCAATAAATACAGTATTTAAAAATTTTACATTTTTCACTCTTTGTTATATTGCAGCCATTTGCTAAAACCATTTAAGTTCATTTTTTTTCCTCATTAATGTACACACAGCACCCCATACTGACAGAAAAACACAGAATTGTTGACATTTTTGCAGATTTATTAAAAAAGAAAAACTGAAATATCACATGGTCCTAAGTATTCAGACCCTTTGCTGTTAAACTCATATATTTAACTCAGGTGCTGTCCATTTCTTCTGATCATCCTTGAGATGGTTCTACACCTTCATTTAAGTCCAGCTGTGTTTGATTATATTGATTGGACTTGATTAGGAAAGCCACACATCTGTCTATATAAGACCTTACAGCTCATAGTGCATGTCAGAGCAAATGAGAACCATGAGTTCAAAGGAACTGCCTGAAGAGCTCAGAGACAGAATTGTGGCAAGGCACAGATCTGGCCAAGGTTACAAAAAATTTCTGCTGCACTTAAGGTTCCTAGGAGCACAGTGGCCTCCATAATCCTTCAATGGAAGGCGTTTGGGATAACCAGAACCCTTCCTAGAGCTGGCCATCCGGCCAAACTGAGCTATCGGGGGAGAAGAGCCTTGGCTGAGAGAGGTAAATAAGAACCCAAAGATCACTGTGGCTGAGCTCCAGGGATGCAGTCGGGAGATGGGAGAAAGTTGTAGAAAGTCAGCCATCACTGCAGCCCTCCACCAGTCGGGGCTGTATGGCAGAGTGGCCCGACGGAAGCCTCTCCTCAGTGCAAGACACATGAAAGCCTGCATAGAGTTTGCTAAAAAACACCTGAAGGACTCCAAGATGGTGAGAAAAAAGATTCTCTGGTATGATGAGACCAAGATAGAACTTTTTGGCCTTAATTCTAAGCGGTATGTGTGGAGAAAACCAGGCACTGCTCATCACCTGTCCAATACAGTTCCAACAGTGAAGCATGGTGGTGGCAGCATCATGCTGTGGGGGTGTTTTTCAGCTGCAGAGACAGGACGACTGGTTGCAATCGAGGGAAAGATGAATGCGGCCAAGTACAGGGATATCCTGGACGAAAACCTTCCCAGAGTGCTCAGGACCTCAGACTGGGCCGAAGGTTTACCTTCCAACAAGACAATGACCCTAAGCACACAGCTAAAATAATGAAGGAGTGGCTTCACAACAACTTTGTGACTGAATGGCCCAGCCAGAGCCCTGTCTTAAACCCAATTGAGCATCTCTGGAGAGACCTAAAAATGGCTGTCCACCAACGTTTACTATCCAACTTGACAGAACTGGAGAGGATCTGCAAGGAGGAATGGCAGAGAATCCCTAAATCCAGGTGTGAAAAACTCGTTGCATCTTTCCCAAAAAGACTCATGGCTGTATTAGA
Organism: Aquarana catesbeiana; assembly: GCF_042186555.1. Taxonomy (NCBI): domain Eukaryota; kingdom Metazoa; phylum Chordata; class Amphibia; order Anura; family Ranidae; genus Aquarana; species Aquarana catesbeiana. The sequence continues at coordinate 294,592,109 of NC_133328.1, forward strand.
TCAAAAGGGTGCTTCTACTAGATACTGAGCAAAGGGTCTGAATACTTAGAACCATGTGATATTTAAGTTTTTCTTTTCTAATAAATCTGCAAAAATGTCAACAATTCTGTGTTTTTCTGTCAATATGGGGTGCTGTGTTTACATTGATGAGGAAAAAATGAACTTAAATGATTTTAGCAAATGGCTGCAATATAACAAAGGGTAAAAAATTTAAGGGGGTCTGAATACTTTCCGTCCACACTGTAAATACAAGTCTTCCTCAGGAGTGTTTGCAACCATTAAGATGGCCGACTTCAACGACATGGCGACGTCACATGACCAAGCTCCACCCAACATGTTTCATCATGAAAGAGAAATCATCAACGCCGATATCTAAAGGAAGATAAATGCCATCCAGTGGATGGAAAAACTCATTACACTAATGCCGCGTACACACGGTCGGACAATCCGATCGTGTGTGGGCTTCACCGGACCTGCAGTGGACTTTTCCAGTCGCAAATCTGACGGACTTTAGATTTGGAGCTTGCTTCAAATCTTTACGTCATAACTCCGCCGGGCCCAGAAATCCGCTCGTCTGTATGCTAGTCCGACGGACAAAAACGGACGCTAGGGCAGCTATTGGCTACTGGCTATCAAATTCCTTATTTTAGTCCGGTGTACGTCATCACGTACGAATCCGTCAGACTTTGGTGTGATCGTGTGTAGGCAAGTCCGTTTGTTAGAAAGTCCGTCGGAAGTCCGTCAAAAGTCAGTCGAAAGTACGCTGGAAAGTCTGGTGGACCAGTCCGGTCGAAAAGTCCGACCGTGTGTACGCGGCACAACAATAAATATATCATCTCATAAATCAAAATAATAAAACAATAAATGATAAACAAATCAAACATTCTAAATCATGATATACATCCTAATATAAAGCTCGGTTCTAAATTCATGTACAGTATATACATGTGTATGCATGATAACCTAATGGAATCAAGTTGTATCTGGACCTCTTAGCAGTGGTGTGGCCCTTCAGTTTCAACCCTTTTTACATTTCTTGTGTGGCAGCAGCTTCTGCCTTCAAGACCGGTGTCCAACATATTTTAGCATACAGTAGCGCTAATATATGATTTAGAATTTAAGTTAGTGTGCAGCCTAAAATTAGAATTTCTTTCCCCTCATACTTGCTGCCCCTTCTTGGTGTTTAATTTGTGATGCTATGAGTCATACACTTCAACAGAAAAAAATAAAAAAGGCTAAAGGAGGTTCAGGAATGTTGTTTGTCCAGACATACACAGTTGTGGCATACATTGAAGAAAACCTACATAGATAACGCTAGGTACACACAGGGAGTTTTTCTATGTTTAACCCAGTGGTTGTGTTAGTGTGTCGCTCTCCCCATGTTCTTTTAGGGGGACTGCCCCCCACCAGAACACACTGATCAGCGCTCACAGCCATTGGCTACAAGATCTAATCTGATTCTAGTTTTTCAGCATGCCCATTTGGTAAAAGTTGGTCATTAGATCGGCTTCTGTCGGACAGGCTGCTGTACACATGGGCCGAATTTCAGACAGTTTCTGTTGAACCGTCCGATACAGGACAATATTTGTCCCATGTGTACCAGCTTTGACACTTGTTAGTACTGTATATACAAGCTTCCAGTTTTCATTATACATTTTACTGTTCAAAAGATTTTTATTTAGTTTTCGTAAAGAGAACAAACAAAGTTGATATTACCATTTCAGGCAATTACAGATAAAGAACTAACATCTAGGACATGATAGTGGAAAGAAAAAAAAGGGAAAAAAATATTTTTTACTTATCGGAGTCAGATTCGTGGTGAAGTGTAGCACCACCAAATCTCCAGGACCAGAATACATAAATGAGTACAACATATAGGTTATGGCATAAAGATTGCATAAACAATAAAGAGGACATAACGTAGAGCAAAAGGGATGTAGATCAACACCTAAGGAACACCTTTGGACTTAAAAACATCTGTGTTGCATTTACCACTACATGTCAATGTGTATATAATGGCTGAAGTAACACCATAACCACATAATTATAAGAGGTATTAAAAAAAAAGGGAAGGGTGAAAAAAAAGCAGAAGAGGATAGGATGAAATAAAATGAAAAGGAGAAGGAAAAGAGGAAGCCTAAGGAACAAGAAAGCAAGTCTAGGTTACTGGAGAAGAAAGAAATGATGAGGAACCCCGTGGCCAAGGAGAACCCAAGGATGGTGACAGAGGCACATGGCTATACGATGCCAATGGTTCCCAAGTTTGGTCAAACACAGACTGTCGGTCATTAACAATACTAGCAACCTTCTCATGAATAATAATCCATGTGATTTTTTTGTTTCGCTTTCACTGGCGGGATCTTCCATGCTTCTACAATGGTGATTTTTACCGCCAACAATACAAAATATATTAACTTTTTAGAAGGGCATGACCACCCAGGCGACAGATCATTAAACAATGCAAGGTGGGGTTGTTGATCAATTGAAATCCCAGTCAGTTTACGTAACATGGAAAAAACTTTATTCCAAAAGCATCAAATGTTGGGGCATTCCCACCAAATGTGGAGCATGGAGCCCAGTAACTTACAACCACTAAAGCCTTCATCAGAAGATTTCCAGTACATTCTGGCCATACGAGTCAGGACAAGGTACCATCTAGTTAAGACTTTAAGATTGGCTTCTATCAATGAGACATTTGGGATACCATTATAGGATATCTGAAGTCTGGGGGACCAAGATTTTAAATCTTCTTCATGATCCAAGTTCCTCTCCCAGGCTAGCGTGTAAGGTTGTTTCCAGTTCGGGGTGAGCAACAACTCGTAAACCATTGAAATGCCCCCTCTAGAACCCTGATTCTTGATGCACCAGAGCTCATATGCAGTTAGAAAGGGAGGCTTTTAGACCCCCGATCCCTCCATAAAGAGTACCTGTCACCACCCATTACTGTCACAAGGGATGTTTACATTCCTTGTGACAGCAATAAAAGTAAAAAAAAAAATTTTTTTTTAAACACAATTTATAAGTATAAAAATAAATAAATTAAATTAAAAAAAACTTTTTTAAAGCGCCCCCGTCCCCGCAAGCTCGCGCAGCGAAGAAAGCGCATATGGAAGTCGCGCCCGCATATGTAAACGGTGTTTAAATCACACATGTGAGGTATTGCCGCGATTGTCAGAGCAAGAGCAATAATTCTAGCCCTAGACCTCCTCTGTAACTCTAACCGTAAAAAGAATTTAAAGCGTCGCCTATGGAAATTCATAGCTACCATAGTTTGTCGCCATTCCATGAGTGCGTGCAATTATAAAGCGTGACATGTTTGGTATCTATTTACTCGGTGTAACATCATCTTTCACATTATACAAAAAAATTGGGGTTTGGATTTTTTAAAATTCATGAAAGTGTCCCTTTTCCAAAAATTTGCGTTTAAAACACCGCTGCACAAATACCGTGTGATATAAAATATTGCAACAATCTCCATTTTATTCTCTAGATTCTCTGCTAAAAAAAATATATATAATGTTTGGGGGTTCTAAGTAATTTTCTAGCAAAAAAATCCCACTTTTTAAACTTACTTTTAGTTGTCTCATCCTCTTTTTTTTCAAATAGAATTTTTATTGAACTCCAAGAAAGGGTGGAACCCAGGTAATACAGGAATAACATAGTTACATAGTAGGTGAGGTTGAAAAAAGACACACGTCCATCAAGTCCAACCCATGTGTGTGATTATATGTCAGTATTATATTGTATATCTCTGTATGTTGCGGTCGTTCAGGTGCTTATCTAATGTATCTTATCAAATACAGAGATTGAACTGTTTACCCCATCCTCCAGGTCATTTATGAACAAATTAAATAGGTTTGGTCCCAGCACCGAACCCTGGGGGACCCCACTACTCACCCTGACCATTCTGAGTACTCCCATTTATCACCACCCTCTCAACTCGCCCTTGTAGCCAGTTTTCAATCCATGTACTCACCCTATGGTCCATGCCAACAGACCTTATTTTGTACAGTAAACGTTTATGGGGAACTGTGTCAAATGCTTTTGCAGAATCCACATACACCACGTCTACGGGCCTTCCTTTATCTAGATGGCAACTCACCTCCTCATAGAAGGTTAATAGATTGGTTTGGCAAGAACGATTCTTCATGAATCCATGCTGATTACTGCTAATGATACCGTTCTCATTACTAAAATCTTGTATATAGTCCCTTATCATCCCCTCCAAAAGTTTACATACTATTGATGTTAGGCTAACTGGTCTGTAATTCCCAGGGAAGTATTTTGGGCCCTTTTTAAATATTGGTGCTACACTGGCTTTTCTCCAATCGGCTGGTACCATTCCAGCCAGTAGACTTAAATGAATGTATGTTGTATGTGCCCATCCCAAAAACAACAATGCTCCGCGCTTAGTACAATATTCTACTGATGTATTTGTAGCACATGAATGATTAGATGACTGGTAGCTGCTTAAAAAATAAAATGCATATAAGCAATAATGAAAAAATAGAATTAAATAAATATATAAGAATATCAATAAATATATCAAAAAATATATAAATATATAAATGTCTCTTCAATATTGCAGCAGTGCTGTATGCCCCAAACAAATGGGGTCTCCTTCTTAATCTGATACAGAAAGTTCAAACACGGAACTGATAGCCAGAGTCACATCAATAAATAATCAAGCTGTGTTTTGTGAGGGTAGTGTTCCTTTCACCAAGCGATACACCACGTGCTGGGGTCCCCAATGAAAATACACTCACCAGAAATCAGATCAGTAAAAGCCTTGATTAATAGTGGTAAATCTGCACCAATATCCAAAGCGACCACCAGATGTCAGTAATACTCTCAGTAGTTCCCATAGGATATGTAGAAGAAACAAAAATGCCCACATAGTGTGATACTGCTAAAACATTTTTATTTAAACCATCCAAATATCCCCTTAAAAACATGCATACCAAAAATTAATAGTATATGAGCAAAGATAACAAATTTCACTGTGCCTGTTTGCGTCCTCCAATCGAAAGAATCTGTCAGGAGCGCTCCCTGTGTGTGACCACAGTCCCACGCTTCCTGATTCCTCGGTTGCTGGAGTGCATGCGTCACTTCCGGTGCGTCAAGTCCCTCAGCCAGTAGACTGTCAGTAAAAATTAGGAACAATGGTCTGGCAATTACTTGACTGAGTTCCCTAAGTATCCTTGGGTGCAAGCCATCTGGTCCTTGTGATTTATTAATGTTAAGTTTCTCAAGACTAATTTTGATTCTGTCCTCTGTTAACCATGAAGGTGTTTCCTGTGATGTGTCATAAGGATAAACCCTGCAGTTTTGGTTACTGAAGCCCCCCGATTCCCTTGTGAAGACTGAGGAGAAGAATAAATTCAATACCTTCGCCATCTCCCAATCCTTTGTAACCAGATGTCCTTCCTCATTCTTTATGGAGCCAATATGGTCTGTCCTCCCTTTTTTACTATTTACATACTTAAAGAATTTCTTGGGTTTTTTTGCTCTCCTCTGCTATGTGTCTTTCATGTTCTATCTTAGCTGTCCTTATTGCACCCTTACATTTCTTGTTGCATTCTTTATAAATAATGCTGATGATGATCCCTCAACCCTGTATTTTTTGAAGGCCTTCTTCTTTGCTTTTATATGCATTTTTACATTGGAGTTAAGCCATCCAGGACTTTTGATCGCTCTTTTAAATGTATTACCCAATGGGATGCATTGGCTAATGCCCTTATTTAATATGCTCTTAAAGCAAACCCATCTCTCCTCTGTGTTTTTTGTTCCTAAGATTTTATCCCAATTTATGCCTTCTAGCAAGGCTCGCAGTTTAGGGAAGTTGGCTCTTTTGAAATTCAGTGTCTTTGTATTCCCCTTATGTTTCCTATTTGTGTGATTTATACTGAAGCCAATTGAACTGTGATCGCTGTTGCCTACATTGCCCCGTATTTCTACATCCGTGAGCAGGTCTGTATTGTTGGTAATCAGTAGATCCAGTAACGTTTTATTTCTAGTTGGTGCGTCTACTATCTGACCCATAAAATTGTCCTGCAAGACATTTAGCAACTGGCGAGTCTTAAATGAATGCGCGGTTCCCTCCGCCCAGTCTATGTCTGGATAGTTAAAATCCCCCATTATGATAACACTTCCCATCCTTGCTGCCAATCTAATCTAATTGTGATAGGAGATCTGTCTTCCCTTCCTCCCTCAGGTTAAGGTGCCTATAGCATACTCCCAGTATTATTTTTCCCTTAGCTTCATCCCTTTGGAGCTCCATCCATAAGGATTCCACCTCCTCCCTAGCTCCCTTAGTGATGTCATCTCTCACATTCACTTGTACATTATTCTTGATATATAGGCATACCCCTCCCCCTTTTTTACCCTCTTTATCCTTGCGATAAAGGGTATACCCTTGAATGTTTGCCAGCCAATCATTAGAGCTGTTGAACCAGGTCTCTGAAATTCCCACAAAATCCAAATCCTCCTCATACAACAGTATCTCTAGTTCACCCATCTTGTCAGCCAGGCTCCGGGCATTGGTGAACATGCCACGTAGTTTAGACCGGTCGCATGTTATCCTCTTATTGGGTGTTCCGAGATTGCAACTAGGATTTGCTACTATATTTACCTTGGGTTTATGTGCTTTGGTCAACCTACTACTAATGCCCCCAATACTACCCAGCTTAATTCCCAGCTGATCTGCACCCTCCTCATTTAGGTGCAGTCCGTCCCTTCTATAGTACCGGTTATCTACTGAGAAGTCGGCCCAGTCCTCCAGGAACCTAAACCCCTCCTTACTACACCAGCTCTTCAGCCACTTGTTTACTTCCCTACTCTCCCTCTGCCTTTCTGGTGTGGCTCAATGTACTGGTAGTATTCCTGAGAATACTACCTTGGAGGTCCTTTTCCTCAATTATCTCCTAAGTCCCTAAAATCCTTCTTTAGGACACTCCATCTGCCTCCGACTTTGTCATTGGTGCCAATGTGCACCATGACAGCTGGGTCTTTCCCAGCCCCTCCCAGTAATCTGTCCACCAGATCCATGATGCACCGAACCCGAGCGCCCGGTAGACAACATACTGTTCGGCGCTTCAGGTCTTTGTTACAGACTGGCCTCTCTGTCCTTCTAAGAATTGAGTCCCCTACCACCAGAATCTGTCTTTCCTTTCCCTTTACTCCCCCCCCCACTCTCACTGGAGGGGTTCTTCCCCTGGCAGCTAGGAGAGTCCCTCAGCTTCAGCAATGCTGGACCCTGCCTGGTTTCACCAATGTCACTCAATGGAGCATACTTATTGGGATGCTCCAGCCCTGGCACTTCCCCCTCTACCCTTCCTGACTGTCACCCATCTACTCTTTGCTAATGCCTGCACCTCTTTGTCTCCACCTGCCTCTGTGCTGGCCCCTTCCGGCACTGACCGTGTACGTTTCTGGCTCTCCTTTAGTATGGAGGGACTTCTCAGTGCTGACAGTTGCTTCCCCAGATTCAGAATCTTGGCTTCCAGGGAAACAATGCACTTACATTTTGCACAGCAGTATTCACCCTCAATCTGATGATCAAGGAACGCATACATGCCGCAAGATATACAATGAGTCACCTCACCACACCCTCCGGGCATCGTACCTATTAAATTTATTGAGAATTGGGGATTATACCCTGTCCAAATTACCTAACAACTAGCTTCCTGACACAAATACTCAACAAGACAATACACAGGTACTCAACAAGACAATACACATAACAGATAATCAATTTAAACTTGTAGTCATATATCATCAAACCATGACAAACCAGGATGTACAGCAGATGTATACAATTTAACTTGAAATTTATCTTTCAAAATTTATGGTCGGTTCATTTGTTAGTTTCTCATAAATGTAAAACATTCCGTATATGATCTTTAAATCAGGACACCAGGTTACCCAATCTTCATTTCCCTTTTTCCTAATATTCTTAGTGCAGCAGAGAAGAAAAGAAAATAAGAGGCAGAGCCTGTCCGAAATGGCCAGGGAGAAGAAGAAGGGAGAGGGGGGGAGGAAGTAGGGGGCAGGATGACAGGGGTTCATTTCAGCAGATCGAAATAGCTTCATTTTTCCCATTTAGGTGCTTATGTTCCAAAGAGGGCCTTCCCCTCATCTGAGATTATGAACATGTTCGAAAGTCTCCAAGTTTTGTTATATATCTCGTGTTTATAAAAATAAAGGAATTGCGCTAATTAAATGTGCAATTTTACATACATGACATAAGTGAAAAATATTATAGTATGTGTAAAAGAGGATAGATGCAGATGATAACTGCATATAATCCACAAAAGTGTCCCATCAAGTGAGAAAAGGCAAAATAAAATAAAGTAGTGACTCCAAATCGCCCATAAAAATCAAAAGAAAGTCCAAGTGATAAATAATGATTGATCCGTGACCACCAAAGAGGATCCACCACCGGAAATGGAAAGGGTAGCTTCTTACCGAATGGCCATGATCCCCCACTACAGAGGATCACAGCTGGCAGGCAAACTTTAAACAGACTGTGGGAACTTCTATCAGCATCCACTAGGGGTCATCACACCGTCAGCAATAACAGCAGAACTCGTAGCAGAGATGCACCATAGAAACACAAAAGGAGGCTCACATAGCGTAAAACCATAAGGATTTATTAAAATTCATATACATAAAATGAACACTTACAAGAGTTCGAAGAATAGATAGCCTAAGGTCCGGTTCCCTGGCCACAGGAACATGGACAAACCCATCCTACTGGAATGCAACACAGCTTAGGGGTGACGTCAGCGCGTCGTCTGGCTCTGCCCTACGCGTTTCGTGACATCATCACGTCTTCCAGGGGCACCTGGAAGGAGGTTTAATACTTTAGTTGTATTATCCCTAGCTTCTCTGCATGGGATGAAACCCACCTGATCCAGCTGGATCAACTGCTGAAGATGATGGGCTAAGCGGTTAGCCAAGATCTTAGTGAATAATTTGAGGTCCACATTCAGTAGTGATATAGCTCTGTAACTACTGCAAGACGTGGGATCTTTCCCTTCCTTATGGATTACGGAGATGTGTGCCCTTAGGGTATTTCTGGGGAAGCTCATATCGGTACTGGCTGCATTAAAGAATTTAACCATGTACAAACAAAAGCATTGTTTTAAGAATGTAAACAAGTGTTTTGTAGTATTGTATGGTGTACCCATCTGGGCCTGGGGCTTTACCAGGTTTCATCATTCCTATGGCTTGCTGGAGTTCCTCCAAAATTATTGGGGAGTCTAGTTCTGCCCTAATTTTGGGTGGTAAAGAAGAGAGTCGAGGCATGTTATATATTCATCTATAATATTTTGTGGTGGTGGCCTGTTTGGTAGGTTATATAATAAGGAATTGTAATCTGTGTGTGTGTGTGTAGTACAGCTTTTTGACCTTTGGGGATTATTATTTGGGGGATATACGTGGACAGCTTCTGTTCCCTGACCATTTTCGCCAAATATTTCTTGCAATTAATTTCCCGTTTCGTAATTCGTTTTGCGGCAAAATTGCAGTGCTGCTTTCGCCTTGTAGTGTAACAGGTCAGTAATCTGTCTGCGTAATAGTCCAAGTTCCATGTCCAAAGTGGGGGAGGGGGCATGTTTGTGTCGAGATTCGGTGTTAGATAGTTTATTAAGGAGTTGGTATAGTTGCTCATTACGTTCTCTCATGTTTAATGAGTACTCCTCTAATAAGAGTTTTGTGTGCTTCCCATAAAGAACCTGGGTCGCAGTCTAGTTGGTTGTTTGTTTGAAAGTATTGATTCATTTCTTTAGAGACATCTGACAGTACCTCAGGCACCTGAAAGAGGCTCTCATTCAGGCGCCAAAAATGGCGTCTGGAAGAGGGGGTCCTGGAGAGCGTGTAGGTTAGGAGGATGGGGGCGTGATCAGACCACGTGATGTGACCGATTGATGTGTCAATTACTGCGTGGAGCTGAGCGTGGGGAACTAGAAATCTATTCTATTCTAGTATAGATTTTGTGTGGGGAGGAGTAGTATGTGTAATCACGTTCTCCTGAGTGTTGTAAACGCCAAACGTCTATTAGTTGGGCTCTGGTGATCGCAGCAGCGACCCTTTTCAAGTGTTCCAGAGGGACTGAGGAAGAGCCGGAGGAGATATCCTCTGAGGGGATCAAAGGGACATTAAAGTCCCCACCTAGTATCAATTGGCCTTCCGCAAACTCTTCTTCTTTTCTCCAGGGTAATGCGGAGAAACGCATCTTGGTGTTTGTTGGAAGTATATATAGTTGCCAATGTCACCCTGGTTTCACCTATTAATCCCTTCAGGAAGATATATCATCCCATGTGGTCTTTAATAGAGTCTTGATATTTCCAAGGGAGTTTATTGGATAGCAGAATGAATACGCCTTTTGACTTGGCCATTGTGTTGGTGGAGTGATATGTCAGAGGATAAAATTTATTTTAGAAAATTGGGAGTTTGTCATTCTTAAACTGGGTTTCTTGTATGAAAGCCACATCTGCGTGGGAGTGTCTCAATTTGTTTAGTAGAATACATCTTTTCTCGGGTACGTTAAGGCCCCTTGCATTTAGGGACAATATTCTAATGCTGTCTGTCGCCTCTCAGTCATTGTCCTGTGAGGGGAGCCGTAAAGCTTTGTTTGTTTGTCAGAGTTTCCCTGCATACCCCCCTCAGCACAGGATTAATATGTATTTCCCCCACCGCTCCCAGGCAAATCCCGAGGGAAGCAGGGAGAGCTCTATATCAACAGGAAATCTCTATAGTACTACCCTCACCAACCCCTCTTCCCCGCTATAAACAGCGTAGCCAAACATACTGCATAAAAATAAGAACATGGGTTATATTCATAGCGTTATATACAGGCATTGGAGCAGTCATTACGGTTTCAGTTCAGCCACCATTTTTGGTGCTGGCATAACTCCACGTAAGTACAGTATTAGGGCTCAAAGACCTTCTGTATTTTGCTTGTGGTATGGGGGTGAGGTTATGTCAGTTTATTCTGCATCCCTGGTAGTTTCATTGTCCCATAGTTCAGGGTAAGTCACATGGATGGCTGTAGCTGCTGAGGGTGGCCTTCGGGCTAGTGGGTGTCCTTCGAGGGTGTCATACAGGGTATCCACAGAGGGGGGAGTGAGGCATAAGCCCAGAGAAGCCACCATTCCGATAGAGCCAGGAGGAGGTGGGGGGAGCCTCGGGATACTCTGTTTCTCCAGTGAAGCTGTGCGGGAATTAGCTCAGAGACAGTGAAGGCTGTGTGTGGTTTAAGACTAAGGCTATAGTGTGTGTGGTTTAAGACTCACGTGGTCCCTCAGGGGACTGTCGGTCTAGGCATGAAGTTACCTTCCTGCCCGAAGGATCCCGGGTGTCCCGTTGGCCTGTCTCATCCTCTTTTGCCTGATGGAATGAATTAACAAAAACCCTGTTGAGCTTCCCCTCAGCATTCAGCTACAGGGAGGGAGATTTACCAAAACTAGAGCATGCAAAATCTGGCACAGCTCTGCACAGAAACTAATCAGCTTCTATGTTTTATTGTCAAAGCTTAATTGAAGAAGCTGAAGTTAGAAGCTGATTGGCTACCATGCACAGCTGCACCAGAATCTGAGTGCTCCAGTTTTAGTAGATCTCACCCAGAGTGTTTCTACGACAGTTTTTATTTTTTGTTGCGCCTCAGACCTCTTATTTAAATGCCATTGTCTTCCTAGAAATCTGGATAGGTCCTTATAAGCTAAAAAGAGGGTGGAACAATTACAGCTAAAAATAGCTATCACATAGAACAGACCTATACTAGACCCAAATTAGACAAGCTTTGTAATGTGGGCTACTCGCAGTGAAGTATACTTACTGAAGAGCTGCATGTGCAGTCTTTAATGCACCATCTGCTGGCTGCAGGTGGTATAAATTATCCTAACTAAAAAGTATGTTATATCATAGGTTTCCTTTAAGAAGAATCCAAAAGTAATATATTATTTTTATTGCAATGGGCAATCTGTTGTGTTTTATGAAACCTAAAAGGATATTACTAAATTATTAGACTACAGTATAAAGTGAACAACGCTCAAAGAGTTTCCCACACTGTATATAAAAGTTTATAGAAAATAGTTTACCTCAGTACCTGAGAGCTTTTGTTATTCATGTTCTAATGACAAATTTTGCTTCTAAAGTGGCTTGTGCTTAGGGAGAAATCCATTATTAAAGCTAAATTCTCAACAAAATGTGAGACACTGAATTTATTACATGAGCTCTAAAAATCCATTATCAGAACACTACAAATTGTAAACAAGGCTCATGGGAAAAGACTTGAAATCTTGTAACATTATAAAAAATAACAAGATTTAGCAATAAGGAGAAAAATCTATTTACTTCCAAACAGATGAATATTCCTCCTGTTCCAGTTCTAAATGTTTAAATTATTAGCTTGGAAAAAAACTGAGTTAATTACTTTAAAAAAAGACTATAAAGTATTTATGAGGAATCAATTACTTTTCTTATTTTGTAAGGAATTAAATGATCCGAGAAAAAAACAAAGGGCAGTGTGAAATGATAATAGGTTGATAAAGAGTGAAACATTATTAAAAGAGTGCCTGCATATTGTATGAGTTGATTGATTATTGATAAACACAGTAACCAGCGTTGTAAAGAAAAAGCAGCCTACATTTGTTATCACAAAACACCTTTCTACTAATGATAGTAATGATGGTGAACCCTTTTTCTTTAAAAAAAAAATCACTCTGATGCCAGCTTAGTCCAAACGGCAAGGATATCCACATCTCAAGTGGTATATATTTTTTTACTTATTACTTTTTAGAGTACTACTCTATCCTGTAGCATGTTATGGCCAGTATTAGGCAATCTCTTTATCTATTTTTTTTATTTTATATTCATAATTATTACTTTTATTGGGTTTTTACTATTTTTATTATTTTTAATTCTTCTTATATTACTATTATAGGTGTGCACACCGGGTGTGACGGTTGTGCCCGGGCACACCCTAATCACCCTGTGGGGTGCAGATTCCCCCTGCTGCTGAAATGTCCAGCATGTCTCTTCAAATGGGCACCCTGCAGCATGTACTGCAATGACACTGTCAGAGTAAATGACGATGTGATGTTTGCAGAGTTGTGATAGCAATGATAGAAACTGTCTCTGCAGCAGGTGTCTGTGTGTGGCTCTGATTTCCACAACGCAGCCCTGAACAAGGACTTGTCGGGAGAGCCAATTAAAATCCTGCAAATCCCTGACAGTTGGCAACTATGAAGACAAGGAAACTGAGAAACAATGTTCATTCGAAATTACTTACAATGCAAACCTTATTGTAAAAAAGGAAGTAATTCTAGTGAAAAAAAGTCACACAACCTCATACAGTATGCCTTGTATTCATTAACCACTTGAAGCAACGTTTTCTTTTTTCACGCACATTTAGGCTGGGTTCACACCTATGCGAATTGGATGCACCGCATCCAATTCGCATGACATTTTAAAATACGTTCATTTGAAGGAGGCTGGTTCACATATGTGCGTTGCATTCGCACTCCGCATTGCCCAAACAACGTGTGCGTTTTCTCGGCATTGCGGTGCTAATTGCAAGCACATTATCTTCTATGGGCATGCACCTGATTCACAGATGCATTCCATGAACAGGATAAAATCCTGACCTGATACTGATCAAAAATTGACGTGAAATGCTGAACAGCTACTTTGTCAATTAGCTGTGAAAACAGAGCTTCAATTCGCACAGCACATGTATGAACCCAGCCTAAAATAAGCATTTTATGGCTATAAAATTATGTAAACTCCCCACAAGATTACATATTTTCTGAATGCAAAGAACCTGTAGAATAAAAAGATGGCAGTTGCAATTTTTTATGTCACGTGATATTTGTGCAACTGTTTATCACATGTATATTTTCAGAAAAAAATACACTAAAAATGAATTAGGTACACACAAACACATTTTAAATGACTTCCTGACCACGCTATAGCCAAAAGGCAGCTACAGAGCGGTTGTCCAGTTCTGGGAGGGCATCCTCCCAGAACAATGCCCCCCCGCGTGCCCCCCTGACTAAAAGACTGTATTCAGGGAGTAGTGGTCAATAATTCTTACTCTGAATGGTCCGGGGTTGTTAATGGTTCAGTGTTGGGACCCTTGCTTTTTAATATATTTATAAATGATATAGGGTCTGAGATTAAAAGAACCATTTCAGTACCATTTCAGTCTTTGCAGATGACACCAAGCTTTGCAGTGGAATAACATCCTTACAACCTACAAGCCGACCTTAATTCATATAATAATAATAATAATAATAATAATAATAATAATAATTGGGCAACTACGTGGCAAATGAGGTTTAATGTTGATAAATGTAATGTAAAGTACAACTGGGGGAATTAATCATGGAGAAGGATCTGGGTGTTCTGGTAGATAAGAAGCTTAATAATGGCATGCAATGCCAAGCTGCAGTTTCCAAAGCGAGCAAAGTCCTTTCTTGTATTAACCGATTCAACCCCAGAAGAATTTACCCCCTTCCTGACCAGAGCACTTGCGATTCGGCACTGCGTCGCTTTAACTGACAATTGCACGATCGTGCCACGTTGTACCCAAACAAAATTGATATCCTTTTTTTCCCACAAATAGAGCTTTCTTTTGGTGGCATTTGATCGCCTCTGCGGTTTTTATTTTTTTGCGCTATAAACTAAAAAAAGAATGACAATTTAGGAATAAAACACAATATTTTTTACTTTTTGCTATAATAAATATCCTCCAAAAATATATAAAAAAACAATTCCTTTCCTCAGTTTAGGCCGATATGTATTCTTCTATATATTTTTGGTAAAAAAAATTGCAATAAGCGTATATTGATTTGTTTGCGCAAAATTTATAGCGTCTACAAAGTAGGAGATAGTTTTATGCATTTTTATTTTCATTTTTTTTTTATTAGTAATGGCTGCGATCTGCGATTTTTATCGGGACTGCGACATTTTTTTGGGCACCAGTTCACAAAAAGAATATTGGGGAACTGGAGAAAGTGTAGAGAAGAGCAACCAAACTGATAAGAGGCATGGAGGAGCTCAGCTATGAGGAAAGATTAGAGGAACTGTATATATTCTCTCTTGAGAAGAGGAGATTAAGGAGGAATATGATCAACATGTATAAATTCATAAGTGGTCCATATAGTGACTTTGGTGTTGAGTTATTCACTTGAAGGTCATCACAGAGGACAAGGGGGCACTCTTTACGTCTAGAGGAAAAGAGAATTGATCTCCAAATACAGAAAGGTTTCTACACAGTAAGAGCTGTGAAAATGTGGAATAGACTCCCTCAAAAGCTGGTTGCTTTAAAAAAGGTCTGGATTCTTTCCTAAATGTGCATAATATAACTGGATACTAACATTTATAGGTAAAGTTGATCCAGGGAATATCCGATTGCCTCTTGGGGGATCAGGAAGGAATTTTTTCCCCTGCTGGAACAAATTGGATCATGCTTTGCAGGGTTTTTTTGCCTTCCTCTAGATCAACTGTGGATATAGGATTGTGTATATAGGATTGTATTTTTTTCCATTTTATTGGTTGAACTAGATGGACTTGTGCCTTTTTTTTAACCAGACTAACTACGTACTGTAACTATGTAAATTAATGATCATAGCTTTAGATCCATTTTTCCATAGCGATGCATTGTCTGTTTTTTATTATCTGGCAACAGATGGATGAAAAACTGACAAAATGGTCCACATGTGTGAAAGGGGCTTTAAACTATTACTTTGTTGAAGTATCTTTTGATTTTATGACAGCATTCAGTTTTTTGGGGTAGGAGTCTATCAGCATGGCACAACTTGCCATGGGAATCTTTGCCCACTCTTCCTTGCAAAAGTGCTCCAAATCTGTCAGATTGTGAAGGCATCTCTTGTGCACAGCCCTCTTCAGTTTAACCAACGGATTTTCAATTGGATTCAGGTCTGGGCTCTGGCTGAGCCATTCCTAAACTTTGATCTTCTTCTGATGAAACCATTGTTTTGTTGATTTGGAGGTATGCTTTGGGTCATTGTCCCACTGAAAGGTGAAATTACTTTTTATCTGCAGCTTTTTAGCAGAGGCCTGAAGGTTTTGTGCCACAATTTTCTGATATTTGGAACTGTTCATAAATCCCTCCACCTTGAATAAAACCTCAGATCCAACTGAAGAAAAATAGCCCCACAGCATAAGGCTACCACCATAATGCTTCAGTGTGGGTATGACATTTTATTGGTGATGCGTAGCGTTAAGAATCGTACAAACGATTGGATTTTCCACAGACAAAACCTCAGACTTTTGTCCGAAAGCGTGTGCCTGGATTTTGTCTTGCATACAAACGGCAAGGAATTGTCGGCCAACAAACATGAACGTACTGACGTACTACGTGGTTTTTCAGCTATTGGCAGATAGCATGTCTAATTTTATTTGTTTTCTTTTTTTAATGCAAAATAAAAAAATTGTGTAGAATAATACTTGGCTATGTGTTTTATGTCAAATGACAGTTTGGGAGTAGGCAGTTACATTTAAAAAAATACAATGTAAAATTGACAAGGGACATCAACATAGTTGTATCTTTGATTTTAAAAACTATGGGATAATGGGATAATTCCTAGTAAGGAAAGGATTCCATTCCACCCCACAGCCCAGACATATGAAGAATACAAGAGATTGTTGTCACAAGTAGTAAACAACCAGTATTTGCCAGAAATTCCTGCAGCCTCTTTATTGTTGCTGTCTGCATCTTAGCAGCCTCCCAGACCTGTTTTCTTCTTGTTTTTTTTATATCAGTTTTCTAGGAATGTCCAGTTCTTTGTACTTTTGCTGATGGCTGTCTTCACTGTGTTCCTTGGTATATCTAATGCCTTGGAATTTTTTTGTATCTTTTCCTGACTCCTGACTTCTTATAACTAAGTGCCAGTTCACACCAGAATCACGCAGGAATGCGCTTCGGGTTCCTGTGCGATTCTTGTGTGATTCAGTGTGAGGTGATTTTCAGACCATTCATTTGAATGGGCTGAAATCACACTGGATCACACCAAAAGTAGTGGATGCACCAGATCGCATGGTACTGTGGTACCATAGGATTCGGTACAGGCAAATGCACTGGGTTTGCAATTTGTGTTTGGGGTGCCATTAGATTACACTAAAACTTGCAGCAGTTTGCACACCCAGTGCATTTTGAACATAATGTGGGAATGCAGGTTTCCCAAAACCACGTTCTGATGTGAACGGGCCCTGATACCTTCCAACAATGAGATCCCTATGATGCTTTATAAGCTCTTTGCATACCATGGCTTTTGCTGTAAGATTCAAAGTAAATAGTAAATGTCAGAAAAGAGCCAAACAGCCAAACTTTATATGGGTTTAATCAGAGTCGCTTTCATTAATGAGAGGTGTGTACTGCCTACTATTTAACATCAGTTTAAATATGATTGGTTAATTCTGAACACAGCCACACCCCTAATTATAATAGAGTACACCCAGTGGCGGAACTACCGCCATAGCGACCCACACGGGCGCTATGGGGCCCGCAGCCGAGTGGGGCCCGGCAGTGGTGTACTAACTGGGGGGGCGGGGGCGGTCCGCACCGGGTGGCACACGCTGGGGGGATGTCAGGTGGCATATGAAACAGTGACAACGGGCAGGCTTGGTAGCGGCAGTGGCGATGTGCGCAGGGAGATCCCAGGTCAGGGGGACTGACCCATTGGGCATAAATATAGGGATATCGGCTGTACTTGACACACTGCTGTGCATTCTACATTACGTTCTAACAGCCCAGTGAGTACAACTCCTCCCCCCTCCACAGAAATGGAAGAGGCTGCATCGGCTCTGCCCCCTCCCTCCCCTCTGTTCCTGTGTCCGTCCAAGCTCCGTGCAGCCCGTGTGCTGTGTCTGAAAGGAATGTGGGGGCAGGAACGTTTACAGCCGACAGCTACAGAAGCTAGTGTGAGCATCCTGGGAACATCCAAGTGAGTTAGCAGCACTGTCAGTGTCCAGATTCTGCCCTCTCTCTCTCTCCCAAATTTCTTTCTCTCCCTCTCTTTCCTCTGTTGTCCTCCAACAGAATTAATTCTATCCAAAGCATTTTCTTTTAACCAGCCCATACTAATAGATGGCCACACCATGTTTCTTTAGCCAGGGTTTTCACTAGTGGGATCACAGACATTGCATGTGATTCGCACCGCATTGCTGTGCAAATCACATGCAATGTCTGTGCAATGCAAGTTCAGCCATACAAACTGTATGGCTGAAATCACATTACATCCGCTCCAAAATGGTGCAGGACCCTTTTTTTGGTCTGCACTGGAATCGGATCACATGGGTGTTCACACCTATGGGATCCCATTCCTGCACCATTTTACAGTTCGCACTGCGATCTGCAAACTGATCTGGGGATGTCATTAACTTTACATTGACACCCGTAGCAGTTTGCAAAGGGCAGTGTGATTGCCGGCAAGCGACATGCAATGCAGGAATCTGCAGTAGAATTGCGCTGATTCCTGCATCGCATATATGTGAACCAGGACTCAAGTGGGTTCACACTGATGCACTGTGGTTCAGTTGCAGTACAGGTGTATACACAGTTTTCCTGCATTTAACTCCATTTTCACTACAGTCCCACAAACTACTATTAGGTTACACATTTTTGCAACATTTTCTAAAAGCGCACCAAATTTCCTCTATACTGCAACTTTGGTGTGCTTTCAGAAAACACAGTAACATTATACAAACTAATAGAAGACTGTGGGACTGCAGCTAAAAATGGGTATAAAATGCTGAAAAACTGAGTATACCCCAGCACTGCGACAAACTCCAGGACACCAGTGTGAACTCAAAGGCTTCAGGGTGCAGGGTGCTGTTTAATGTAAAGGGGTCCAGATGTTCAGGAGGTTGTGTAATGTAAAGGGGTCCAGATGTGCAGGGGGTTGTGTAATGTAACGGGGTCCAGATGTGCAGGGGGTTGTGTAATGTAAAGGGGTCCAGATGTGCAGGGGGTTGTGTAATGTAAAGGGGTCCAGAGGTGCAGGGTGCTGTGTAATGTAAAGGGGTCCAGTGGTGCAGGGGGTTGTGTAATGTAAAGGGGTCCAGAGGTGCAGGGGGTTCTGTAATATAAAGGGGTGCAGGGGGTTGTGTAATGTAAAGGGGTCCAGAGATGCAGGGTGCTGTGTAATGTAAAGGGGTCCAGTGGTGCAGGGGGTTGTGTAATGTAAAGGGGTCCAGAGGTGTAGGGGGTTCTGTAATGTAAAGGGGTGCAGGGGGTTGTGTAATGTAAAGGGGTCCAGAGGTGCAGGGTGCTGTGTAATGTAAAGGGGTCCAGTGGTGCAGGGGCTTGTGTAATGTAAAGGGGTCCAGTGGTGCAGGGGGTTGTGGAATGTAAAGGGGCCAAGTGGTACAGGGGGTTGTGCAATGTAAAGGGGTCCAGATGTGCAGAGGGTTGTGTAATGTAAAGGGGTCCAGAGGTGCAGGGTGCTGTGTAATGTAAAGGGGTCCAGAGGTGCGGGGGGCTGTCCAGTTGTGGTAAGGGGGTACAAAGTAGTATGCAGGGGGCACAGTGGGGTGTTTTTACATTTTAAAGTTGTGGGGGTGCCAGATATAGCATCCGCCCCGGGTGCTAAATGCTCTAGGTACGCCCCTGGGGCCCGGTGAGGATGAGGAATGTACGTTTACTGTTAAGCCTCCCGGGCCCTGCGAGTCTGGCCGTGTCCTGACACACATAGCCACATACAGCAGGAGGCAGGAGCAGAGAGCAGAGTGGGCAGGAGCAAAGTGGGCGGGGCAGAACGCTCGAGAGCGCCTGTGAAGGGACGTTTTCGGCACATGAGGAGGCTCTGGAGTCTGGACAGGAGCTAGGAAGGGAGTGGGAGACTGTCATCAGTTTTGTACTGTTTTGATATTTTTGTGTGGGGGGGGCCCATACAACATTTTGCTATGGGGCCCTGTGATTTTTAGTTACGCCCCTGGGTACACCTATGCAACTACATTATTGTTTTTTTTTTGCTACTAAACAACAATTTCAGTTTATTTTTAATTGCATTACACATACTATAGGTCATATCAAAGTTTGAAGGAATGTGTGATTTATCTTGGTCCAATTTTTTTGCATCTCAAAAACCTGGCATTTTTACAGGAGTGTGTAGACGTTTTATATCCACTGTACGTGCACTTTATGTGTATGTGCAAGGTGTCGGGGTGTTTGTCATTTTTTTTATTATATTTTCATTTTCTAACTTTTAATGTGGTTTTTTTTTTATTTTTTTGCAATTAACTTCATTGCTATGAAAAGGGAGCTAACAAACCCCCTATGTTATAGCACTGGGCAGCTAGCAGGTACCCTTTATGGAGACATTAGGTGTCCCCTAACTTCTCCCCTGCCCTCTTGATCGACTGTGTACCTAGTTTTTTTAGCCTAGATTTTGAAAGCTCTTAAACTGGAAATACTCATAGCTGAGTGCTTCTAGGTTCACACTGCCCAGAGGAGATTGAGAAATTGATGTTTCCCAATCTCCTCCCTCTCATCATCCTGATAGTATTAAGCTGGCCATAGACGGTTCGAATCTCAGGCGGTTCCTGCTGAACCATGATATGAGCCATATAAGGGCACGCTGAATGTGCGCACGTTGATTGAGCGATCAACATGAGTACAACCAACCTGCTGTATTTTAAATGCTATTATTGCTAGTGGCTGTTATAGCCCCTAGCAATAGTCACGGTTTCTCCTGGCGGGGAAGACTCCCCCCCCCCACTGGAAGAATAAAATAGCTTAGTGAGAGGCATTCCTAGTGATTTTCTTGGTTGCAGGAAAGAAAATCTCTATGTCTATGGCAGGCCATAGTTGTCGTCTTGGGCTCCTGGGAGGAAAGGAAGAGCCTACAGAATTGGATGGGAGTAGGGTTGTACCCACAGGCACCATAAAAGTGATCAGGTAGCTCTACAGTATTATACAGTATGCCTAAATATATATACTTTATAAAAGACACGTTCTGTGACAATATTTTTTAGCACATTGATGAAATTTACATTTCTGAACAAAGCTCATGAAAAAAATGCTAAATCTTACATTGGGTGTGAATGAAAATAACATATACAGTATGTTAAATAAACCTAACCCAAAAATCCAAAAACTAAAATTTTCACAATTGATTGGATTTGATATCACTTTGCAAATTGACCCTCATGTAATAGTTCAGTGAGTGGCTAATGGCGCATTACTTTCCACTTTAAAGCAGAATGAGGTTTATGACACTTCTTCTAAATATCTCTATTATTTGCATCTGATAGTTTTTTTTTGCTCTACTGGAGGATACAGGCCAGTCTGTGAGAGGAGAAAAGCACCTAGAGCAACTATACCCCCCTCCCCTCTGCTGCCTATTCACAGAAGCTTTTGTATTTTGTGAATGTCTTCACATAATACAAAGGCTTCTGTGATTGGGCAGGAGGAGGGGAGGGGGTGGGCATAGTAGCAGCAACTTTACTGTTGAAGATGCCAAGACCAGAAGGTTCAGCATTGGGCTTCCAGAACTACAGTGATGGCTGTCTTCTGGGAGCTCTATAAACCTGCCAGATGTAAATAATAGAGATAAGTCCAAGAGATGTCATGCTGTCATAGCGTGCCTTCACTTTTTGCAAAGAAGCTGATATATTGGAGTTCAGATTTAAATCTTATATTCAGGGCATTAGGAGAATGTAAAGTGGTTGTAAACCTCAGTCATACAATCTGAGCAAAGCACATATATCTGCAGTGTTTACTTATCTCTCTCCAAAGCTCTAAGTGTCATTTCTCTCTGGTGCTTCGTTCCTCTGTTATCAGCATACGTCACTTCTGAGAAGCTTTCCTGACATATGAGATAAAATTTGTGTCGGGGAGGGAGCTAAGCATGCAGCTTGTCTTTCACAGATCTTCTGCTGTATGAAAGGGGGTGTGCCTTTACTCCAATCAGCTCTCAAACAATGTAACTGCAGGGTCTCCGCCCACTCCTCCATGATACTAACAAAAGCAGAAGGATTATAACACTTTTCTGCTCCTTTGAAGGGATGTAGGGAAGAGAGGACTGCAGATAAACAAGTAAAACCTATGTAGTAGGATTTGTTTCATCTCTGTGTATCATCTGAGGCTGTTCACTTCACTGGGTAGATGTGAGGGTTTACAGCCACTTTAAACTAAGCCAGATTTAGGGTTTGTGTAAAATCAGTATTTAAAAAACATAACTGTGCTATAAGTTTTTATATATTTGCATGCAGTTTTGATATACATTCTCAGTAGCAGATATGAGAGATATTATTCATTTTATCAGGTTTATATAAAGAACATAAGGTTTGAAGTGTTTTGAAAAAATGAAATCTAATCAGACTCCTCTGTTGATTGTGCTTTTTGAATCTAAATCCAATCTTTACTGAGTTTTTTCAGCATTCCTTTTATCTAAAGGGAAACAGAGGCCCTTTAAAATATTCTTCACTTTAAGAGCTCTCCATTCATATTGTAATGAGAATACCATTCAGTTCACTGCATTTTCATAATGTAAAAAAAGCTTTCCAGAGAACTTCTCTGAGGTGCTTGAATGTTAATAAATGAATATCAGTTGTCCATAATAATATTGCTATTGTAATTTGCAAGCTACATTTGCATATGTTCTTTATAGAATAGAACACAAAAAAAGTACATCGGGAACACAGAAGTTAATTATTTTATTAACCATTTCAGCTAGCATACCTTTAGACCCCTTATGGACCAGATTCATTTTTTTTCTATTATAGTTCTGTTTTCGTGGTGATCCATGTATCATGCTTAAGATAACAAAGTAATATATTGTTTTATTTTTTATGTATCTATGGCCACCAAAGAGTCAAATACCTTTTTTTTTTCTATTTTGACCATTGTTATTTTTAAAATTGTAGCTTTACTGTAAACAAAAAGTATACATTTTATTATATAAATTCCCCCATGTAAAATAACACAAAAATTCAGTATGAAGCATGACAAAATTATTTTCAAATGAAAAAAGGCAACATTTTTTCAGTATAGATAGGGAATATTCACTGCGCTTGGGTTTTAAAAAGCAGCTGGCACAAAATGCTGGTAACAATATAGTCATAAGGGAAAGAGAAAATGCAGCGCTAGAAAAGAATAAAAAATAAAACTTCAAAAGTGCCCACAAACACTTATATATAAACAGTACAAAAAAGTCCATATATCTTAAGTCGTCACCCGGGATGTATATTCAAACAGACTGAAGTGAATAGTAGTATCCTCCACCGGACACCAACACACCGGGCCTCTTACTCCAAAGTATGAACCATTAAGTTTTAGGTGGTCAAACAAACATGATGTTTATTCACAGGCTGGCCTCATATTCTCCAAGGCAACGTGCAAATGGATCTTGTATATCCCCCAAGGATGGTAAATGCACAGGTCTCATGCATCAAAATAAGAGCAAACAACGCCTCATGGTCCAGTATATCAAACCAGTCTGGCATAGTCCCGGGGCCCCTGAGGCCTAATGATGACCTCCAGAGTAAGGGACAGCTGACATCCTTCTGTGTAGAGTGGGTTGCAAGGCATGGTGGGTGTAATGCAAGATGAAATGGTGGGAACCAGACACTTTTAGAATTCAAAGAGATTTATTGTCTCTTGAACAGAACTGGGGGAGAGAGGGTTAGGGCCAGGACACCCTTAAGTTGATGCAATGATAATTAGCAGACTCCAAGACTTCTATAGAAAGACAGCTATACAGGTGAAGGCCTCTAGCTGGACACCACTTCTGTATAGGTAGGACCGCTGTCTACTTTGGCAACAATCTTGTAGTAGTTACTAACGGCAATTGCATTCAACTATCTGCAACAGGAACGGTTCTCTGTTTACTTCACACTCACTGTGGGTCTTCACTCAATGAGCTCCCAGTTTTCACTAGACTTTGGATCCAATAGACACTGGATCCCCTGAGCTCTTTCACTGTTAGCACTCAGTATCTTCCTCAAGCGTCACCCCTGCTTTCCTGCTGGGTCCCTGGCTTGGCACTCACAGATACTCTTCAAGCGTCACCCCCTGCTGACACTCTAGGTCCCTGGCTTGGCACTCTCTGATGCTTTACCAGCGTCACCTCTGCTGTACCGCTGGGTCCCTGGCTTGGCACTTGCTGAGGTTTTTCAACTTCTTCACCATCACCGGCTGATGAGAAGTCTGCCCTGTTACTGTCCTCAGCTTACTCACAGTGGCCTCCGGCAACAAGGTGAATGGTCCCTTAGTGGGGACAGCTTCCCCTTCTACCTCTGACCACAGCTGGTTCCCTGTCTGGCTGAACCGCTACTTCTAGTTGGACTTCAAGCCCGCAGTCCCAAGCCTATGCTGCTCTCCTGCTTCTGAATAGGCCCTCAGACAGCCTAGCAGCCAGATGCCCCTGGGATAGGCCTCAGTAGGAATGAGCCGAACACCCCCCTGTTCCCTTCGCACCAGAACATGCCAACAGGAAAAAAATTTGTTCGAACACACGAACACCGTTAAAGTCTATGGGACACGAACATGAATAATTAAAAGTGCTAATTTTAAAGGCTTATATGCAAGTTATTGTCATAAAAAGTGTTTGGGGACCTGGGTCCTGCCCCAGGGGACATGGATCAATGCAAATGATCAATGATCAATTGCCGGTCCGACAATACACATAGAAGTTCATTGATAAAAACGGCATGGGAATTCCCCACAGGGGAACCCCGAACCAAAATTTTTAAAAATAATGACGTGGGGGGTCCCCCTAAATTCCATACCAGGCCCTTCAGGTCTGGTATGGATATTAAGGGGAACCCCAGCCAAAATGTAAAAAAAAAATGACGTGGGGGGTCCCCCTAAATTCCATACCAGGCCCTTCAGGTCTGGTATGGATTTTAAGGGGAACCCCGCGCCAAACCTGGCGGGCTGCAGGAAAAGAGGGGGGGACGAGAAGAGGGGGGGACGAGAGAGCGCCCCCCCTCCTGAACTGTACCAGGCCACATGCCCTCAACATTGGGAGGGTGCTTTGGGGTAGCCCCCCAAAACACCTTGTCCCCATGTTGATGAGGACAAGGTTCAAAAATAAAAAGAAAAACTGTGCTGCAGAGCAAAAAAGGTCAAAGGTAAAAGCTGCACACAAAATACACCAATATCTGTGTATACCATGAAAAATAAAAAATAAATAAAGTGCGCTAATTATATGAAAATACACACAGATGTGAATACATGTGGGTAGTGGTAAAAACCACAATCTACTGAGAGCAAGTAAATGACTCCGTGAGTGGTAAAAATATATAAGTGCAAAACATAAAAACTCAAATAAAAAGAAGGAACAAAAAATGTGTACATGTGAAATACAATGATATTAATAGCGTGAAAATCTGAAAATCAAACAAACTCAGTCCATGGGTTCAAATATAAAAAGTTCATCAGTGAAAAAAAGCTTCCATCCACTATACAGCTCAGCAGCAACTAATCCCCCTATGAGTGGATTGACAAAGGAGAGAGATGTGCAGGATGGTGCAAATCCACTGGCGGTGACTCCAATAAGTGAGAAAGTGATAAAGGTGGACTCTTACCCTCCGTGTTGGACCCCCTCCTTGGCAGGGTCTATCAGGCATGCAGATTTTTGCCCTCTGCAGGGACCATGTAATGAGAAGATCTCCCCAGCAGCTGTTAGGAATGTTGTCTCCGATCCGGGCTGGTCCAAGTGAAACGCCTGGAGAGGGGGGAAGGAAAGCTCTCTTGCTCCCAGTGTGGCAAAGGAAAAAACAAAAGAGCGGAGCTCCAATAGTGTAAAAAGTTTTGGAATTTATTAAATAAAAGTACAGACCGCAACGGAGAGTACACGCTCCGTGAGGTGAAAATACAATTAAAAACAAGCCGGCATATAAAAATCGTAATAACCCGTGCATAACATGGGGCAATCGTGACGGCTTACAACGTAGCCACGCCCTACATGTTTCGTCATTAGTAGACGTCTTCAAAGGGGCACGGGCTACGTGTTAAGCCATCCCCTATATAGTATAACAGTGCACACCAAGCCTCGTTTTCACCTCCACTCTCAGGGGAGGGAAAACCCAAGCCTCTACCTGGTGCTCCTCAGTGAATGGATGTTGCCAAGGTGACACATAGGACTGAAACTAAACAAAACTTCAGCCCCTCCCAGCAGAGCCAATCTCTCGCGCCATCTGGAGGAAGAAGCCCAGTATTACTAGACAATTAATATGTCTTACAAATGCTAATTTGGAACGTAAAACTGACAGAGCAGAAAGGAGAAAATCACTGAATCTCACCAAGAGGCAAGATGTGATGGAAAAAATTGTAAGTATATATGGAAATGTACGGAAAAGAAACAACGTTCATCTCCGTAAATAAAACCACATTCAAAAAACACATGTATGAAAAAATATATATATGTATTAAAGTCACACCGTAATAAATGGAGGCCCATCCATGAACGTGAAGAGCACTCGGTATCACAATGATGCGACTAAATCATTATAATGTATAATATCTAAACATATCACTATGCTCCCAAAAAAAAAAAAAAAAAAAATTGTGAATGGATGAAGAGATAAAAAAAGTGAATGGATGAGAAAAAAAAAAAAAAAAGAAAAAAAGGTTGTGAATGGATGAAATGAAGAGATAAAAAAAGTGAATGGATGAGGGAAAAAAAATTGTGAATGGATGAAGAGATAAAAAAATTGAATGGATGAGAAAAAAAAAATTGTGAATGGATGAAGAAATAAAAAAAGTGAATTGTGAATGGATAAAGAGATAAAAAAAGTGAATGGATGAAGGAAAAAAAAATTGTGAATGGATGAAGAGATAAAAAAAGTGAATGGATGAGAAAAAAGAAAAAAAAAATTGTGACTGGATGAAGAAATAAAAAAAAGTGAATTGTGAATGGATAAAGAGATAAAAAAAAGTGAATGGATGAAGAAATAAAAAAAAAAAAAAAGAATTGTGAATGGATAAAGAAATAAAAAAAGTGAATGGATGAAGAAAAAAAAATTGTGAATGGATGAAGAGATAAAAAAAAAAAGTGAATGGATGAGAAAAAAAAAAAAATTGTGAATGGATAAAGAGATAAAAAAAGTGAATGGATGAAAAAAAAAAAATTAAACAATGACAAAAATGAAAAACATGTATACAAAGGAAGGGAAGAAGGGAAAGGAAGCACAGGGCCCAAAGCATCACCTATGAGTTGTCAATGAACGCATTCAACTCAATATCAACATTTAGGCCTAAAGGTCTGAGGGAACGGATCTTATAAATCCACTCCATCTCGAGTTTAGAGATGGCCCGTCTTTTAGATCCCCCTCTCCATGGGAGTTTGAGTTTATCAATGCCCATGAACAAAGTACCGCTAGGGTCTTTTTTGTGTTTGTCTAAATAATGTTTGGAGACTGGGTGGCCCAAAAAACCCCTTCTAATATTTCCAATATGTTC
The DNA here is from genome assembly GCF_042186555.1 of Aquarana catesbeiana. Taxonomy (NCBI): domain Eukaryota; kingdom Metazoa; phylum Chordata; class Amphibia; order Anura; family Ranidae; genus Aquarana; species Aquarana catesbeiana. The sequence continues at coordinate 294,619,545 of NC_133328.1, forward strand.
CCCCAGTCAAACTTTTAATGATCGGACAGTGCGGCCCACATAGTGGAGCCCACAAGGGCAAGTGAGTAGGTAAACCACATGGGTGGTTGAATATGTGATAAAAGATTTAATATGGAAATTAAGCGGGGAATTATTGGTAATGAATTGACACACCTTTCTCTCCGTTAAAGCATTAATAGTACAAACCTCGCAATTTTTACATTTGAAATAGCCTGTTATATGTTGAAAGAACATAGGTTTTTGAACCGGAGGGTCACATGCAGCAGATACCACCCGTGAACTGATTGAGGGGGCACCCCTAAAGACCAGCTGGGGTCTGTCAGGAAGGGATGGTCCAAGCACGGGATCATTCTTAATAATGTGCCAGTGTTTGTTCAACATCCTCCAGCACTTTTCTGTCAGGAGGATGTTGAACAAACACTGGCACATTATTAAGAATGATCCCGTGCTTGGACCATCCCTTCCTGACAGACCCCAGCTGGTCTTTAGGGTTGCCCCCTCAATCAGTTCACGGGTGGTATCTGCTGCATGTGACCCTCCGGTTCATAAACCTATGTTCTTTCAACATATGACAGGCTATTTCAAATGTAAAAATTGCGAGGTTTGTACTATTAATGCTTTAACGGAGAGAAAGGTGTGTCAATTCATTACCAATAATTCCCCGCTTAATTTCCATATTAAATCTTTTATCACATGTTCAACCACCCATGTGGTTTACCTACTCACTTGCCCTTGTGGGCTCCACTATGTGGGCCGCACGGTCCGATCATTAAAAGTTAGACTGGGGGAACATATTGGAAATATTAGAAGGGGTTTTTTGGGCCACCCAGTCTCCAAACATTATTTAGACAAACACAAAAAAGACCCTAGCGGTACTTTGTTCATGGGCATTGATAAACTCAAACTCCCATGGAGAGGGGGATCTAAAAGACGGGCCATCTCTAAACTCGAGATGGAGTGGATTTATAAGATCCGTTCCCTCAGACCTTTAGGCCTAAATGTTGATATTGAGTTGAATGCGTTCATTGACAACTCATAGGTGATGCTTTGGGCCCTGTGCTTCCTTTCCCTTCTTCCCTTCTTTTGTATACATGTTTTTCATTTTTGTCATTGTTTAATTTTTTTTTTTTTTTTTCATCCATTCACTTTTTTTATCTCTTTATCCATTCACAATTTTTTTTTCTCATCCATTCACTTTTTTTTTTTATCTCTTCATCCATTCACAATTTTTTTTTTCTTCATCCATTCACTTTTTTTATTTCTTTATCCATTCACAATTCTTTTTTTTTTATTTCTTCATCCATTCACTTTTTTTTATCTCTTTATCCATTCACAATTCACTTTTTTTTATTTCTTCATCCAGTCACAATTTTTTTTTCTCATCCATTCACTTTTTTTATCTCTTCATCCATTCACAATTTTTTTTTTCTTCATCCATTCACTTTTTTTATCTCTTTATCCATTCACAATTCACTTTTTTTATTTCTTCATCCATTCACAATTTTTTTTTTTCTCATCCATTCAATTTTTTTATCTCTTCATCCATTCACAATTTTTTTTTCTCTCATCCATTCACTTTTTTTTTTATCTCTTCATCCATTCACAATTTTTTTTTTCTCATCCATTCAATTTTTTTATCTCTTCATCCATTCACAATTTTTTTTTTTCCTCATCCATTCACTTTTTTTTTATCTCTTCATTTCATCCATTCACAACCTTTTTTTCTTTTTTTTTTTTTCTCATCCATTCACTTTTTTTATCTCTTCATCCATTCACAATTTTTTTTTTTTTTTTTTGGGAGCATAGTGATATGTTTAGATATTATACATTATAATGATTTAGTCGCATCATTGTGATACCGAGTGATCTTCACGTTCATGGATGGGCCTCCATTTATTACGGTGTGACTTTAATACATATATATATATTTTTTCATACATGTGTTTTTTGAATGTGGTTTTATTTACGGAGATGAACGTTGTTTCTTTTCCGTACATTTCCATATATACTTACAATTTTTTCCATCACATCTTGCCTCTTGGTGAGATTCAGTGATTTTCTCCTTTCTGCTCTGTCAGTTTTACGTTCCAAATTAGCATTTGTAAGACATATTAATTGTCTAGTAATACTGGGCTTCTTCCTCCAGATGGCGCGAGAGATTGGCTCTGCTGGGAGGGGCTGAAGTTTTGTTTAGTTTCAGTCCTATGTGTCACCTTGGCAACATCCATTCACTGAGGAGCACCAGGTAGAGGCTTGGGTTTTCCCTCCCCTGAGAGTGGAGGTGAAAACGAGGCTTGGTGTGCACTGTTATACTATATAGGGGATGGCTTAACACGTAGCCCGTGCCCCTTTGAAGACGTCTACTAATGACGAAACATGTAGGGCGTGGCTACGTTGTAAGCCGTCACGATTGCCCCATGTTATGCACGGGTTATTACGATTTTTATATGCCGGCTTGTTTTTAATTGTATTTTCACCTCACGGAGCGTGCACTCTCCGTTGCGGTCTGTACTTTTATTTAATAAATTCCGAAACTTTTTACACTATTGAAGCTCCGCTCTTTTGTTTTTTCCTTTGCCACACTGGGAGCAAGAGAGCTTTCCTTCCCCCCTCTCCAGGCGTTTCACTTGGACCAGCCCGGATCGGAGACAACATTCCTAACAGCTGCTGGGGAGATCTTCTCATTACATGGTCCCTGCAGAGGGCAAAAATCTGCATGCCTGATAGACCCTGCCAAGGAGGGGGTCCAACACGGAGGGTAAGAGTCCACCTTTATCACTTTCTCACTTATTGGAGTCACCGCCAGTGGATTTGCACCATCCTGCACATCTCTCTCCTTTGTCAATCCACTCATAGGGGGATTAGTTGCTGCTGAGCTGTATAGTGGATGGAAGCTTTTTTTCACTGATGAACTTTTTATATTTGAACCCATGGACTGAGTTTGTTTGATTTTCAGATTTTCACGCTATTAATATCATTGTATTTCACATGTACACATTTTTTGTTCCTTCTTTTTATTTGAGTTTTTATGTTTTGCACTTATATATTTTTACCACTCACGGAGTCATTTACTTGCTCTCAGTAGATTGTGGTTTTTACCACTACCCACATGTATTCACATCTATGTGTGTATTTTCGTATAATTAGCACACTTTATTTATTTTTTATTTTTGATGAGGACAAGGGCCTCATCCCCACAACCCTGGCCGGTGGTTGTGGGGGTCTGCGGGTGGGGTGCTTATCGGAATCTGGAAGCCCCGTTTAACAAGGGGACCCCCAGATCCCGGCCGTCCCCCCTGTGTGAAATGGTAAGGGGGTACCCTACCATTTCACTAAAAAACTGTCAAAAATGTTAAAAATGACAAGAGACAGTTTTTGACAATTCCTTTATTTAAATGCTTCTTCTTTCTTCTTTCTTCTTTCTTCTATCTTCTATCTTCCTTCAGTTTCTACCTCCATCTTCTTCTTCTTTTGGTTCTCCTGGTTCTTCTGGCTCTTCTGGTTCTTCCTCCGGTGTTCTCATCCAGCATCTCCTCCGCGGCGTCCTCTTCCCTTCTTTTCCTCGGGCCGCTCCGCATCCATGGCATGGAGGGAGGCTCCCACTCTTCTCTTCATCATCTTCTCTTCTTCATCTTCTTCTCTTCTTCATCTTCTTCTCTGGGCCGCTCCGCATCCATGGTGGCATGGAGGGAGGCTCCCGCTGTGTGACGCTTCTCCTCTTCTGACGGTTCTTAAATAACGGGGGGCGGGGCCACCCGGTGACCCCACCCCCCGACGCACGGTGACTTAACGGGACTTCCCTGTGGCATCACGGGCAATGCCACAGGGAAGTCCCGTCATGTCCCCGTGCGTCAGAGGGGGCTGGGTCACCGGGTGGCCCCGCCCCGTTATTTAAGAACCGTCTGAAGAGGAGAAGCGTCACACAGCGGGAGCCTCCCTCCATGCCAGCATGGATGTGGAGCGGCCCGAAAAGAAGATGAAGACAAGAAGATGAAGAGAAGAGTGGGAGCCTCCCTCCATGCCATGGATGCGCAGTGGCCCGAGGAGAAGAAGGGAAGAAGATGCCGCGGAGGAGATGCTGGACGAGAACACTGGAGGAAGAACCAGAACAACCAGAAGAAGAAGAAGATGAAGGAAGATAGAAGAAAGAAGAAAGAAGAAGCATTTAAATAAAGGAGTTGTCAAAAACTGTCTCTTGTCATTTGTAACATTTTTGACATTTTTTTAGTGAAATGGTAGGTAAAGTACCCCCTTACCATTTCACACAGGGGGAGGGCTGGGATCTGGGGGTCCCCTTGTTAAAGGGGGCTTCCAGATTCCGATAAGCCCCCCCGCCTGCAGACCCCCACAACCACCTGCCAGGGTTGTGGGGATGAGGCCCTTGTCCTCATCAACATGGGGACAAGGTGTTTTGGGGGGCTACCCCAAAGCACCCTCCCAATGTTGAGGGCATGTGGCCTGGTATGGTTCAGGAGGGGGGGCGCTCTCTCGTCCCCCCCTCTTTTCCTGCCAGGTTGCGTGCTCGGATAAGGGTCTGGTATGGATTTTTGGGGAGAGCCCACGCTGTTTTTTTCTTTTTAATTTTGGCGCGGGGTTCCCCTTAATATCCATACCAGACCTGAAGGGCCTGGTATGGAATTTAGGGGGACCCCCCACGTTATTTTTTTTTAAAATTTTGGCCGGGGTTCCCCTTAATATCTATACCAGACCTGTAGGTCCTGGTATGGAATTTAGGGGGACCCCCCAAGTCATTTTTTTTTTTTAATTTTGGTTCGGGGTTCCCTTGTGGGGAATTCCCATGCCATTTTTATCAACGAACTTCTATGTGTATTGTCGGACCGGCAATGCATCAATAGCCGCGAGTAGTTTTAAATGACTTTTTTTTCCTTTGAAATGTCATTTTGCTGTCAGACTGTTCTAAACATGGGAAACATGCGCCCCTTTACAGGCATACTATAGACACCCCCCAGCTACGAAATTTAAAGGGATATTACACTTTTATTGTTTCACTTTAAGCATTATTAAAATCACTGCTCCCGATAAAACGGCCATTTTTAAAACTTTTTTTTGCATTGATCCATGTCCCCTGGGGCAGGACCCAGGTCCCCAAACACTTTTTATGACAATACCATGCATATAAGCCTTTAAAATTAGCACTTTTGATTTCTCCCATAGACTTTTAAAGGGCGTTCCGCGGCATTCGAATTTGCCGCGAACACCCCAAATTGTTCGCTGTTCGTCGAACTTGCGAACAGCCGATGTTCTAGTCGAACACGAGTTCGACTCGAACTCGAAGCTCATCCCTAGGCCTCAGGCTTCTGGCCTAGTAGCCTGGGGCAGTACAACACACGTCCACCCAGACAGCCATCCAGGTGGCAGAGAACCCCGATCACCTGACTCCACCTAAATAAATAGGCTCTCCCAGCAGGCCAAGGGATCAAAGAACATCCCTGCCCATTGGCTGAGACAACCCATCCATTCATAATCTGTCCTTGCTATGCCTTTGTCTTACCCAATGTCACCAGCTACCGTGCCACCTAGTCACAGAGGAGAAAAGTGCAGCAATTCCAGAATTAGGGGGAAATCAATTGATCTCTTAACAATTGGCCAAGGCAACTATCGCCTGGCAACTAAATTTGGTAGCAACCCTGCCTAAACTTCAGGATGCTACATCCCCACCCTGCCTAGGAAAACTACATCTCAAAGTTTGCAGAAAAATAATTTGAACTCATCTAAGGCTCGCCAGTTCCTAAATGTCTTGCAGGACAATTTTATGGGTCAGATGGTAGATGCACCAACTAGAAATAAAGCATTGTTGGATCTACTGATTAGGGATGAGCCGAACACCCCCCTGTTCGGTTGCACCAGAACCTGCGAACAGACTGAAAGTTTGCGCAAACTTTAGAACCCCATTAAAGTCTATGGGACTCGAACTTTCAAAATCAAAAGTGCTAATTTTAAAAGCTAATATGCAAGTTATTGTCCTGCCCCAGGGGACATGTATCAATGCAAAAAAAAGTTTTAAAAATGGCCGTTTTTTCGGGAGCAGTGATTTTAATGATGCTTAAAGCGAAAAAATAAAAGTGAAATATTCCTTTAAATATCGTACCTGGGGGTGTTTATAGTATGCCTGCAAAGTGGCGCGTGTTTCCCGTGCTTAGAACAGTCCGTGCACAAAAATTATATTTTTAAAGGAATAAAAGTCATTTAAAACTGCTTGCGGCTTCAATGTAATGTCAGGTCCCGGCAATATGGATGAAAATCAGTGAGACAAACGGCATGGGTACTCCCCCAGTCCATTACCAGGCCCTTTGGGTCTTGTATGCATATTAAGGGGAACCCTGCACCCAAATTAAAAAAAGGAAAGGCGTGGGGCCCCCAGGCCCTATATAATCTGAACAGCAGTATACAGCTGGTGCAAACAAGACAGAGACTGTAGGTTTGTTGTTAAGTAGAATCTGTTTGTAATTTTGAACTGGTACATTTTTAAAGTGTAGCTCCAGCCAAAAAATCTATTTTTAAGCTTTTTGGAAAACATAGGGAAGGGTTATCACCCCTGTAACATTTGTTTTGCTGTCTGTACACCTCTTCAGAAGATTTCACTTCACTTTCTGTGCCAATGACAATTGTTTTTTGAAAATTTGGGGTTTATAGTGAAACAAGGATTGGTGATAAAGCATCAGTGAAGAGGAGACATGTTTTTTCCATATTAATTCTTACAGGAGAGAATTTCCCTTCCTAGGGGTAGATTTAATCTCACTTCCTGTTGTCTCCTTCGGTTTGCAAGTAGGAGTCGTTTGTTTGAAAGTAGGGGCCTGCCCTATATACTCTGCAGAAATTGGGGCCTTAGGTGTTGGTGTTGCCACAACACTGTAAGCCCTCACAGTTACTCTTGGTGGGTGCAGGAATGGCCCTGCTGTGAAATATTAGATCAAGAATTGTAATTACATGCCATTGTTGAACAGTGGTAGAAAAATTGGGCCTTTGGTGGTGGTGGTGGTGCTGGTGCCACAACACTGTAAGTCCTCACAGTTACTCTTGGTGGGCGCTGGAACGGGCCCTGCTGTGAAATATTATATCAAGAATTGTAATTACATGCACCTGTCGAACAGGGGCAGAAAAATTGGGCCTTAGGCACTGGTGCCACAACACTGCAACCCCTCACAAATGCTAAAGTTGGAGCGCAGAAATGAGCCCTGCTGCAAAGTATTGCATCAAAAATTGTAATTATACGCCCCTGTTAAACAGGGCCTGAAAAATTGGGCTCTGGGCACTGGTGCTGGTGCCACAACACTGCAACCCCTCACAGATACTCTAGTTGGAGCGCAGGAATGAGCCCTGCTGCTAAGTATTGCATCAAAAATTATAATTACATGCCCCTGCCGCAACACTGCAACCCCTCACAGATACTAGTGAAACTAGGGTGGCACAGTGGTGTAGTGGGTGGTGGTGATACTAGGGCGGCACAGTGGTGTAGTGGGTAGCACTTTCACCTAGCAGTAAGAAAGGCCGCTGGTTCAAATCCCAACCACGACACTACCTGCCTGGAGTTTGCATATTCTCCCTGTGCCTGCGTGGGTTTCCTCCGGGTACTCCGGTTTCCTCCCACACTTCAAAGACATGCTGGTAGGTTAATTGGATCCTGTGTAAATTGTCCCTAGTATGTATGAATGTGAGTTAGGGACCTTAGTTTGTAAGCTCCTTGAGGGTAGGGACTGATGTGAATGTAAAATGTATATGTAAAGCGCTGCGTAAATTGATGACGCTATATAAGTACCATAAATAAATAAATACTATAGTTGGAACACAGGAATGAGCCCTGCTGCAAAGTATTGCATCAAATATTGTAATTACATGCCCCTGTTAAACAGGGGCAGAAAAATTGGGCCTTGGCCACTGGTGGCGGTGCCCAGAACCAAAAATTTTCTTACAAGCTATCAGCATGAAAATTGAGGCGGAAGAGGAAGAGGCTGTCACTCAGCATACCAGGATAGTCACTCAGCATCAGAATAGGCAGTCTTGAAGGGATCTTACATTAGAATAAAACCAATCGGTTACATCAGCATCAGGTGCTTGGTAGCTGGTGATCCAAGACTGATTCATTTTTATGAAGGTCAGCCAATCGACCGATTCGGTGGACAGGCGCACCCTGTGATCAGTTACAAAGCCTCCAGCAGCACTGAATGTGCATTCCGAAAGAACACTGGATGCAGTACAGGCCAGTAGCTCAGTTGCATACTATGCAAGCTCTGGCCAGTGATCCATCCCCAAGACCCAGTAACCCAGAGGATTTTTGGTGGGAAAGGTGTTCAAGTCTGATCTTGCCCCTAGGTAATCCTGCATCATGTGAATCCGACACTAGCGATGGTTGCTGGAACTGATCAGACCTTGGGGCTGCGGACTAAAACGCATTGGTCAGACGGCCACCTTCTCCACCCTTACCCTTGTAACGTGGATCAAGGAGGGTTGCCAGCCAGTAATTATCCCTCCCCTTGATACCACGAATACGAGGATCCTTCTGCAGGCTTTGCAGGGTCAGGGAGGCCATGCAGCGTAGGTTTGAGGCATTCGGTCCAGAGTCCTCTGGGTCACTAAGGATGACATGATCTACAGCCACCTCCTCCCAGCCACATACAAGTCCATGGGTTTCTTCTGACTGTAAATGATCCCTTGAAGACTGCTGCTGATGCTGAGTGCCAGGCTCCAGCTCCATGCTGACACAATCCTCCTCTTCCTGTGTGATCGGGGGGCACGCAGGAACACTGTCTGGATAAAGGGGGCCTTTAGAGGTAAGGAAGTCCTCCTCTTCTTCCCTCTGTTCTGCCTCAAGTGCCCTGTCCATTATTCCATGCAGTGTGTGCACCAACAGGTGGACAAGAGAGACAGTGTCACTGATGCATGCACTGTCACAACTCACCATCCTTGTGTCCTCCTCAAATGGTGAAAGGACAGTGCATGTATCCCTTATCATAGCCCACTGGTGTGGGGAAAAAAACCAAGGTCCCCTGACCCTGTCCTGGTGTCATAGTTGCATAGGTACTCATTGATGGCCCTCTGCTGCGTGTGCAGCCGCTGCAGCATGGCCAACGTTTAGTTCCACCTGGTGGGCATGTCACAGATTAGGCGGTTCTTGGGCAGGTTAAATTCCTTTTGGAGGTCTGCCAGCCGAGCACTGGCATTATATGACCTGCGGAAATGCACACAGACTTTCCTGGCCTGCCTCATGACATCCTGTAAGCCCGGGTAACTTCCCAAGAACCGCTGCACCACCAAGTTAAGGACGTGAGCCAAACAGGGCACATGGGTCAGTTGCCCCTGTTGGAGGGCAGAGAGAAAGTTGGTGCCATTGTCGCAAACCACCATACCTGGCTTAAGCTGGCGTGGCGTCAACCACCTCTGAACCTGCCCCTGCAGAGCTGACAAAATCTCTGCCCCAGTGTGGCTCCTATCCCCCAAGCACACCAGCTCAAGCACTGCATGGCATCTTTTTGCCTGCATGATTGCATAGCCCCTTGAATGCCTACGGAGCACCGCTGGTTCCAAGGACAAATCAGCACAGGAAGAGGCCATGGAGGAAGAAGAAGAGGAGGGGGTGGAGGAGAGAGGTGTGGCAGAATCACCACTAGTAGAATTTTGGTGGCGTGGTGGCGGAACAACCTCCAACACCACTGCACCCTGTCCTGCATCTTTCCCAGCTGCCAGAAGAGTCACCCAGTGTGCGATGAAAGATAGGTTAGGTCCCTGTCCATGCCTGCTGGACCATCAGTCAGTGGTAATATGCACCTTACCGCTGACCGCTCTGTCCAGCGAGGCCAAGACATTGCCTTCCACATGCCGGTAGAGAGCCAGAATCGCCTTCCGTGAAAAGAAATGGCGTTTGGGAACCTGCCACTGAGGAACCCCACATTCCACAAACTCACAGAAGGGGGCAGAGTCTACCAACTGAAAAGGCAGCAGTTGAAGTGCTAGCAATTTAGCCAAGCTAGGATTCAACCGCTGGGCATGTGGATGGCTGGGAGCGAACTTCTTTCGGCGGTGCGCAGCTGGGGCAGGGAAATTTGCCTGGTACAATCTGACGTCGGTGTACTGATAGCAGATTGCCCACAAGTACTTGGCTGTGACACACCTAATTCTACACCTTCATTCCTATCAGTGCAGGTTTCAGAGAGGACTGAAGGTATAGTGGGGTTGGAGATCCCAGCTGATGAGGAGCAAGGAGAGGTCCGCTTTGTTCTTTGGTGTGGGTCTTTTAGGTACGCTTGCCAACGAACTGCATGGCAGGTCGACATATGTCTGGACAAGCATGTGGTGCCCAAGAGGGTGATGTTTTGGCCACATGAGATATGCTTGAGACATATGTTGCAAATAGCAGTGGTGGGATCTGATGCACTGGTCTCAAAAAAGGCCTACACCAAAGAACTTTTGGAAAAATGTGCAGAGACAGCAGCGTCCTGCACATGCTGACCCCTGCAGTGTGATGCAGTCGGTGTGCTGCCCTTAAGCTGGCCCCTGGAAGGCATCCTGCCTCATTGGAGATATGCCTCTTCCTCCTCCTCCTCCTCTCTCCTATAAGGCACCCACGTGGAGTCAGTGACCTCATCATCCGCTCCTTCCTCATCACTGGAGCAAAGCGGCAGTATGCTGCAGCAGGGGGAACATGACTGCCAGATTGCTGTCCTTCTTGGGCACCCCCTCTCTCTGGGCTCACTTTACTGCCTTCCTCTAGCTGGGTACCATCATCGGAGCCTTCAAAACGCTGGGCATCCTCCTGGAGCATGTACCCAACACTGTGGTCAAACAGTTCGGGGGACTCCTCAGGAGGACATGGTGGGGCTAGGGAAGGAGTGACTGATGCCATTGAGCCGAGGGAAGAGGCCACGTTGGCAGCTGCTTTGCCAGACAAAGTACCCTGAGCCTGGGTGAGAGAGGATGAGGAGGATGAGGACGGATTGGTCATCCACTCTACCAAGTCTTCCGCATGTTGTGGCTCAAAATGGCCAGCTGTCAAAAAAAAGGACAAGTGTGTCCCACGGCCAGGTGCTGATGAGGATGCACCGTCTCCACAACCAGCACTGTTGCCTCTAGACACAATGGCCTGCATTGAGATGTAGCTGCACAAAGCTGGGATGTATATATATACTGATACTGCAGCTAGCAGAATCAACTGCCTGCCTGTAGTATTATTAGTATGAGAACACCAGCAATTGTCTTCAGGTAGCTTTAGGTGCACACTGTGCAAAGGACACAGTACACTAACTGTAAATACTGCAGCTGCCTGCCTGTGGTATTAATAGGATCAGAACAACAGCAATTGTCTTCAGGTAGCTTTAGGTGCACACTGTGCACAGGACACGGTACACTAACTGTAAATACTGCAGCTGTCTGCCTGTGGTATTAATAGGATCAGAACAACAGCAATTGTCTTCAGGTAGCTTTAGGTGCACACTGTGCAGAGGATGAACTACACTAACTGTAAATACTGCAGCTACCTGCCTGGGGTACTAATAGGATCAGAAGAACACCACCAATTTTCTTCAGGTAGCTTTAGGTGCACACTGTGCAGAGGACGCACTACACTAACTGTAAATACTGCAGCTGCCTGCCTGTGGTATTAATAGGATCAGAACAACAGCAATTGTCTTCAGGTAGCTTTAGATGCACACTGTGCAGAGGACGCACTACAATACCTGTAAATAATGCAGCTGCCTGCCTGTTGTACTAATAGGATCAGAAGAACACCACCAATTTTCTTCAGGTAGCTTTAGGTGCACACTGTGCAGAGGACACAGTACACTAACTGTAAATACTGCAGCTGCCTGCCTGTGGTATTAATAGTATCAGAACAACAGCAATTGTCTTCAGGTAGCTTTAGATGCACACTGTGCAGAGGACGCACTACACTTACTGTAAATAATGCAGCTGCCTGCCTGTGCTACTAATAGGATCAGAAGAACACCACCAATTTTCTTCAGGTAGCTTTAGGTGCACACTGTGCAGAGGACACACTACACTAACTGTAAATACTGCAGCTGCCTGCCTGTGGTACTAATAGGATCAGAAGAACACCACCAATTTTCTTCAGGTAGCTTTAGGTGCACACTGTGCAGAGGACGCACTACACTAACTGTAAACACTGTAGCTGCCTGCCTGTGGTATTAATAGGATCAGAACAACAGCAATTGTCTTCAGGTAGCTTTAGGTGCACACTGTGCACAGGATGCACTACACTAACTGTAAATACTGCAGCTGCTTGCCTGTGGTACTAATATGATCAGAACAACAGTAATTGTCTTCAGGTAGCTTTAGGTGCACACTGTGCAGAGGACGCACTACACTAACTGTAAATACTGCAGCTGCCTGCCTGTGGTATTAATAGGATCAGAACAACAGCAATTGTCTTCAGGTAGCTTTAGGTGCACACTGTGCACAGGACGCACTACACTAACTGTAAATACTGCAGCTGCCTGCCTGTGGTATTAATAGGATCAGAACAACAGCAATTGTCTTCAGGTAGCTTTAGCTGCACATTGTGCAGGGGACGAACTACACTAACTGTAAATACTGCAGCTGCCTGCCTGTGGTACTAATAGGATCAGAAGAACACCACCAATTTTCTACAGGTAGCTTTAGGTGCACACTGTGCAGAGGACACAGTGCACTAACTGTAAATACTGCATCTGCCTGCCTGTGGTATTAATAGGATCAGAACAACAGCAATTGTCTTCAGGTAGCTTTAGGTGCACACTGTGCACAGGACGCACTACACTAACTGTAAATACTGCAGCTGCTTGCCTGTGGTACTAATATGATCAGAACAACAGTAATTGTCTTCAGGTAGCTTTAGGTGCACACTGTGCAGAGGACGCACTACACTAACTGTAAATACTGCAGCTGCCTGCCTGTGGTATTAATAGGATCAGAACAACAGCAATTGTCTTCAGGTAGCTTTAGGTGCACACTGTGCACAGGACGCACTACACTAACTGTAAATACTGCAGCTGCCTGCCTGTGGTATTAATAGGATCAGAACAACAGCAATTGTCTTCAGGTAGCTTTAGATGCACATTGTGCAGGGGACGCACTACACTAACTGTAAATAATGCAGCTGCCTGCCTGTGGTACTAATAGGATCAGAAGAACACCACCAATTTTCTTCAGGTAGCTTTAGGTGCACACTGTGCAGAGGACACAGTACACTAACTGTAAATACTGCAGCTGCCTGCCTGTGGTATTAATAGGATCAGAACAACAGCAATTGTCTTCAGGTAGCTTTAGGTGCACACTGTGCACAGGACGCACTACACTAACTGTAAATACTGCAGCTGCCTGCCTGTGGTATTAATAGGATCAGAACAACAGCAATTGTCTTCAGGTAGCTTTAGCTGCACATTGTGCAGGGGACGAACTACACTAACTGTAAATAATGCAGCTGCCTGCCTGTGGTACTAATAGGATCAGAAGAACACCACCAATTTTCTACAGGTAGCTTTAGGTGCACACTGTGCAGAGGACACAGTGCACTAACTGTAAATACTGCATCTGCCTGCCTGTGGTATTAATAGGATCAGAACAACAGCAATTGTCTTCAGGTAGCTTTAGGTGCACACTGTGCACAGGACGCACTACACTAACTGTAAATACTGCAGCTGCTTGCCTGTGGTACTAATATGATCAGAACAACAGTAATTGTCTTCAGGTAGCTTTAGGTGCACACTGTGCAGAGGACGCACTACACTAACTGTAAATACTGCAGCTGCCTGCCTGTGGTATTAATAGGATCAGAACAACAGCAATTGTCTTCAGGTAGCTTTAGGTGCACACTGTGCACAGGACGCACTACACTAACTGTAAATACTGCAGCTGCCTGCCTGTGGTATTAATAGGATCAGAACAACAGCAATTGTCTTCAGGTAGCTTTAGATGCACATTGTGCAGGGGACGCACTACACTAACTGTAAATAATGCAGCTGCCTGCCTGTGGTACTAATAGGATCAGAAGAACACCACCAATTTTCTTCAGGAAGCTTTAGGTGCACACTGTGCAGAGGACACAGTACACTAACTGTAAATACTGCAGCTGCCTGCCTGTGGTATTAATAGGATCAGAACAACAGCAATTGTCTTCAGGTAGCTTTAGGTGCACACTGTGCACAGGACGCACTACACTAACTGTAAATACTGCAGCTGCCTGCCTGTAGTATTAATAGGATCAGAACAACAGCAATTGTCTTCAGGTAGCTTTAGGTGCACACTGTGCACAGGACGCACTACACTAACTGTAAATAATGCAGCTGCCTGCCTGTGGTACTAATAGGATCAGAAGAACACCACCAATTTTCTTCAGGTAGCTTTAGGTGCACACTGTGCATAGGACACAGTACACTAACTGTAAATACTGCAGCTGTCTGCCTGTGGTATTAATAGGATAAGAACAACAGCAATTGTCTTCATGTAGCTTTAGATGCACAATGTGCAGAGGACGCACTACACTAACTGTAAATACTGCAGCTGCTTGCCTGTGGTACTAATAGGATCAGAACAACAGCAATTGTCTTCAGGTAGCTTTAGGTGAACACTGTGCACAGGACGCACTACACTATCTGTAAATACTGCAGCTGCTTGCCTGGGGTACTAATAGGATCAGAACAACAGTAATTTTCTTCAGGTAGCTTTAGGTGCACACTGTGCAGAGGACGCACTACACTAACTGTAAATACTGCAGCTGCCTGCCTGTGGTATTAATAGGATCAGAACAACAGCAATTGTCTTCAGGTAGCTTTAGGTGCACACTGTGCACAGGACGCACTACACTAACTGTAAATAATGCAGCTGCCTGCCTGTGGTACTAATAGGATCAGAAGAACACCACCAATTTTCTTCAGGAAGCTTTAGGTGCACACTGTGCAGAGGACACAGTACACTAACTGTAAATACTGCAGCTGCCTGCCTGTGGTACTAATAGGATTAGAACAACAGTAATTGTCTTCAGGTAGCTTTAGGTGCACACTGTGCAGAGGACGCACTATACTAACAGTAAATACTGCAGCTGCCTGCCTGTGGTATTAATAGGATCAGAACAACAGCAATTGTCTTCAGGTAGCTTTAGGTTCACACTGTGCAGAGGACGCACTACACTAACTGTAAATACTGCAGCTGCCTGCCTGTGATATTAATAGGATCAGAAGAACACCACCAATTTTCTTCAGGTAGCTTTAGATGCACACTGTGCAGAGGACACAGTACACTAACTGTAAATACTGCAGCTGCCTGCCTGTGGTATTAATAGGATCAGAACAACAGCTATTGTCTTCAGGTAGCTTTAGGTGCACACTGTGCACAGGATGCACTACACTTACTGTAAATACTGCAGATGCTTGGCTGTGGTACTAATAGGATCAGAACAACAGTAATTGTCTTCAGGTAGCTTTAGGTGCACACTGTGCAGAGGACGCACTACACTAACTGTAAATACTGCAGCTGCCTGCCTGTGGTATTAATAGGATCAGAACAACAGCAATTGTCTTCAGGTAGCTTTAGGTGCACACTGTGCAGAGGACGCACTACACTAACTGTAAATACTGCAGCTACCTGCCTGGGGTAGTAATAGGATCAGAAGAACACCACAAATTTTCTTCAGGTAGCTTTAGGTGCACACTGTGCAGAGGACGCACTACACTAACTGTAAATACTGCAGCTGCCTGCCTGTGGTATTAATAGGATCAGAACAACAGCAATTGTCTTCAGGTAGCTTTAGGTGCACACTGTGCAGAGGACGCACTACACTAACTGTAAATACTGCAGCTGCCTGCCTGTGGTATTAATAGGATCAGAACACCAGCAATTTTCTTCAGGTAGCTGTAGGTGCACACTGTGCAGAGGACGCACTACACTAACTGTAAATACTGCAGCTGCCTGCCTGTGGTACTAATAGGATCAGAAGAACACCACCAATTTTCTTCAGGTAGCTTTAGGTGCACACTGTGCAGAGGACGCACTACACTAACTGTAAACACTGTAGCTGCCTGACTGTGGTATTAATAGGATCAGAACAACAGCAATTGTCTTCAGGTAGCTTTAGGTGCACACTGTGCACAGGATGCACTACACTAACTGTAAATACTGCAGCTGCTTGGCTGTGGTACTAATAGGATCAGAACAACAGTAATTGTCTTCAGGTAGCTTTAGGTGCACACTGTGCAGAGGACGCACTACACTAACTGTAAATACTGCAGCTGCCTGCCTGTGGTATTAATAGGATCAGAACAACAGCAATTGTCTTCAGGTAGCTTTATATGCACACTGTGCAGAGGACGCACTACACTAACTGTAAATACTGCAGCTGCCTGCCTGTGGTATTAATAGGATCAGAACAACAGCAATTGTCTTCAGGTAGCTTTAGGTGCACACTGTGCAGAGGACACGCTACACTAACTGTAAATACTGCAGCTGCCTGCCTCTGGTATTAATAGGATCAGAACAACAGCAATTGTCTTCAGGTAGCTTTAGGTGCACACTGTGCAGAGGACGCACTACACTAACTGTAAATACTGCAGCTGCCTGCCTGTGATATTAATAGGATCAGAAGAACACCACCAATTTTCTTCAGGTAGCTTTAGATGCACACTGTGCAGAGGACACAGTACACTAACTGTAAATACTGCAGCTGCCTGCCTGTGGTATTAATAGGATCAGAACACCACCAATTTTCTTCAGGTAGCTGTAGGTGCACACTGTGCAGAGGACGCACTACACTAACTGTAAATACTGCAGCTGCCTGCCTGTGGTACTAATAGGATCAGAAGAACACCACCAATTTTCTTCAGGTAGCTTTAGGTGCACACTGTGCAGAGGACGCACTACACTAACTGTAAACACTGTAGCTGCCTGCCTGTGGTACTAATAGGATCAGAAGAACACCAGCAATTTTGTTTCTGGTAGCTGTAAATACTGTAAAAACACCTGCCTACCTGTCAGTAGGAAGAGTATAACAGGAACTGATCTAGCTAAACTGAATACAGTATATATATATATATATATATATATATATATATATATATATATATATATATACTATATATATATATATATATATATATATATACAACAGCTAGGATGCATATATATACACTATACACTGTAAGTGCAGCTGACTCACCTGCCTACTCTATCTAACTTAAATCAAATGACACTGTCTCTCTGTCTATCTCTCCGCCGCCGCAACACACTACACAAGGCCGCCACGCAGGCGGCCTTATATAGTGTGGGGTGTGTACTAAACCCACCTGAGCCATAATTGGGCAAAGCCACCCTGGCTTTGGCCAATTACGGCTCTCTGTACAGACTGCACTGTGATTGCCCAAGCATGCGGGTCATATTGCATGCTTTCTCTATCATCAGCCAGCAATGCACTGCGATACCGCAGTAAATTATGGACCGTGAGGCGCCACTCGAATTTGGCGCGAACGACCCATAACGTTTGCAATTTGACGAACGGTCGAACATGCGATGTTCGAGTCGAACATGGGTTCGACTCAAACTCGAAGCTCATCCCTACTACTGATTACCAAAAATACAGACCTGATCACGGATGTGGAAATACGGGACAATTTAGGTAACAGCGATCACAGGTCAATTGGCTTCAGTATAAATCACACAAATAGGAAACATAAGGGGAATACAAAGACACTGACTTTCAAAAGAGCCAACTTCCCTAAACTACAAACCTTGCTGGAAGGCATAAATTGGGATAAAATCTTAGGAACAAAGAACAGGGAGGAGAGATGGGTTTGCTTTAAGAGCATATTAAATAAGGGCATTAGCCAATGCATCCCATTGGGTAATAAATTTAAAAGAGCGAACAAAAGTCCTGGATGGCTTAACTCCAGTGTAAGAATGCATATAAAAACAAAGGAGAAGGCCTTCAAAAAATACAGGGTTGAGGGATCATCATTAGCATTCAGACTTTATAAAGAATGCAACAAGAAATGTAAGAGTGCAATAAGGACAGCCAAGATAGAACATAAAAGACACATAGCGGAGGAGAGCAAAAAAAATCCCAAGAAATTCTTTAAGTATGTAAACAGTAAAAAAGGGAGGACATACCATATTGGCCTCATAAAGAATGAGGAAGGACATCTGGTTACAAAGGATGGGGAGATGGCGAAGGTATTGAATTTTTTCTTCTCCTCAATCTTCACGAAGGAATTGGGGGGGTTTCAGTAACCAAAACTGCAGTGTTTATCCTCATGACACATCACAGGAAGCACCTCCATGGTTAACAGAGGACAGAATTGAAATTAGACGTGGGAAATTTAACATTAATAAATCACCTGGACCAGATGGCTTTCACCAGAGAGTACTTAGGGAACTCGGTCAAGTAATTGCCAGACCATTGTTCCTAATTTTTACTGACAGTCTACTGACTGGAATGGTACCAGCTGATTGGAGAAAAGCCAATGTAGCACCAATATTTAAAAAGGGCCCAAAATACATCTCTGGGAATTACAGACCAGTTAGCCTAACATCAATAGTATGTAAACTCTTGGAGGGGATGATAAGGGACTATATACAAGATTTTAGTAATGAGAACGGTATCATTAACAGTAATCAGCATGGATTCATGAAGAATCATTCTTACCAAACCAATCTATGAGGAGGTGAGTTGCCATCTAGATAAAGGAAGGCCCGTAGATGTGGTGCATCTGGATTTTGCAAAAGCATTTGACACAGATCCCCATAAATGTTTACTGTACAAAGTAAGGTCCATTGAAATGGACCATAGGGTGAATACATGGATTGAAAACTGGCTACAAGGGTGAGTTGAGAGGTTGGTAATAAATGGGGAGTACCCGGAGTGGTTAGGGGTGGGTAGTGGGGTCCCCCAGGGTTCTGTGCTAGGACCAATCCTATTTAATTTGTTCATAAACGACATGGAGGATGGGGTAAACAGTTCAATCTCTGTATTTGGGGACGATACTAAGCTAAGCAGGGCAATAACTTGTCCGCAGGATGTTGAAACCTTGCAAAAAAATCTGAACAAATTAATGGGGTGGCAACTACGTGGCAACAGGTTCAATGTAGAAAAATGTAAAATAATGCATTTGGGTGGCAAAAATATGAACGCAATCTATACATTGGGGGAGAACCTCTGGGGGAATCTAGGATGGAAAAGGACCTGGGGGTCCTAGTAGGCGATAGGCTCAGCAATGGCATGCAATGCCAAGCTGCTGCTATCAAAGCAAACAGAATATTGGCATGCATTAAAAAGGGGATTCATTCCAGAGATAAAACTATAATTCTCCCGCTCTACAAGACTCTGGTCCAGCCGCACCTAGAGTATGCTGTCCAGTTCTGGGCACCAGTCCTCAGGAAGGTTGTACTGGAAATGGAGCGAGTACAAAGAAGGGCAACAAAGCTAATAAAGGGTCTGGAGGATATTAGTTATGAGGAAAGGTTGCGAGCACTGAACGTATTCTCTCTGGAGAAGAGACGCTTGAGAGGGGATATGATTTCAATATACAAATACCATACTGGTGACCCCACAATAGGGATAAAACTTTTTCGCAGAAGGGAGTTTAACAAGACTCGTGGCCACTCATTAAAATTAGAAGAAAAGAGGTTTAACCTTAAACTATGTAGAGGGTTCTTTACTGTAAGAGGGGCAAGGATGTGGAATTCCCTTCCTTAGGCGGTGGTCTCAGGGGGTGGCATTGATGGTTTCAAGAAACTATTAGATAATCACCTGAATGACCACAGCATACAGGGATATACAATGTAATACTGACATATAATCACACACATAGGTTGGACTTAATGGACTTGTGTCTTTTTTTCAACCTCACCTACTATGTAACTATGTAACTCTCAAGCCTTATGCCCTGTACACACGGTCGGATTTTCCAACGGAAAATGTGTGATAGGCATGAAATGGAATTTAAATCTGTACTGAGTGGTAAACCATCACCCCCCGTGACAAAATTAAATTGTGGCGCTCTCTCCAATGGATATAATCACCTCCTATAGTGAAAAATAAAAAATCTAAAATCTAAATCTAACCATCACCCTATTACTGGTGTGTATCTAAATAGCAAAAAACTGTACAATAGATATAGGGTAAATAACCTGTTGATACCCTCACACTGTGTTCATTGAAAAAAATAAGTGAAAATAATAATAACACCAAAATACCTAATACATAACGTGATTCAGTGCTAATATTAATCAGATGCTGCTATATAGACTCAATATCCATATAATAAACTATAAAAAATAAGTATACAATCTATAAATATAAGTGCATCATAATAGTGTCCGTGATGGTAATCAAAAACAACATATAATGTGCAACAACAAGTCCTTCTGTTGTAAGAATGTGAGTTCTTCTAATAGGATCTTCCACCACACCTCTGTGCTCAGTGACCACTCTCCCTATGGACAGCCACTCACCAGCTCCTCATGCCTCCACTTTCGTATGAGGCTAAAAAGCCATAGATGACTGCTGCTACTGGCAAGGGTTTAAACCATGTCCATCCAGGAGGCTCGTTCCATATAAAATTAAAAAAACTTCCAATAGTGTAATAACGTAAAACACTTTAATGATTCACACTGCAAATTACACTTCAACAATTCCACTCACATTGTGTATAAAACAAAACAGCACAGCAAACTCCACAGCAATCTGTCCGATATAATATCAACCAACAGCTGAGATAAACCTCCTAGGGGGTCTGCGGTCACAGCGGACCCTCTAATCGCCAGCGCTCAAAGTGTCTCTCACCCTCTCGCCGCTTGCTTCGTAGATGGGTATAGCTGCCTTCCCCACTGGGTTAACTAAACAGCCAGCTTCTTCCTGTCACTAGTACGTGGTGTTCCTCTTCTTACGGCCACGCCCCCAACATGTTTCGATACGCCTGTACCTTAATCATGGGATAGGCCGTTCTGGACATCCATCACCCCTTATATTCCCTCCTATCTCCAATCGAAATGAAGACGCCTAAGTGCGCATGCGCGCCTCCATATTCGACGGCCAATCGAATGTTCCCCGTCGGAAATAAAGGCACCCTAGTGCGCGTGCGCATCTCTCTATCCAGCGTCTGCGCTCTACGAGTGTCCCCGTGACCGCAAATCCCCGCTAATATACACAACACAGCTCATAATGTAGCTGCATACTCTGGCACTGTGAGATTAATCCCTCCCAGCCGTCATAGATGGTGGGCTGCCAGATAGCGCTGTTATACCCTGACATGTCAAAAAAACATATCCTTTACCTTTCACATATTGCAGCGATTCACATATATAAAAACATGTGTCAACCTTAACATCTCTATGCTTATTAACCCCACTTATCAACATATATGGGTTAGACAACCACATACTAAGATATATTAAAAGCATCATTAAAAAATCTTCTAACCATTGCTGTGGTGAGAAAATTGATAAATTGCACATAAATTATATTGCGTATATAGAGAAAAGAAAAACAAGAATGGCTGAAACACATCATTTAAAACCCCAACCTTAACCATTAATAAAGGATGGGAAATGTATTCTACTAAAATCTATAAACTTAATAAAACTACACTGCCGATTGATCTGCCCCTAAGTTCAATAGTCAATAAATGCTCATATTAATTATTAATAAAATATTCACGGAATAATAAAAATCCAAAAATTTAAAGATTTAAAAATTACTAAAATAATTCCACTCGTAGCAGCATGAGTGAATATATGAAATATAGGATCGTGTAGTCTACCTCCAGAGAATGTCTAAAAGTCATTTAAAAAACAGTTAAGGTCTAATTCAATATTGAGGCCTCTCGGGGTTAAACTCTTAAAAAGAAATATCCATTCCGTCTCTCTCCGTGATAGGTCCCTTACTCTGTTGGAACCCCTCCAGGACGAATGGACCACATCGATACCGCAAAATTGTAACAGCGAAGGGTCTTGTTGATGTTTGATCTTGAAGTGCATGGATACGCTGTGATACTTGTATCCATTTTTTATGTTGGTGAGGTGTTCACTAATGCGGATCTTCAACTGTCTTTTAGTCCTCCCAACGTAGTACAAGCCACAGGGACACCACATGAGGTATACCACATGTGTGGTGGTACATGTACTAAATTCTTTGATTTCAAACCTTTCCCCTTCCCTGTTGGTTACACTGGTGATACCTCTATTGCTGACCCTCACTGTTTTGCAACAAACGCATTTCCTGCAACAGAAAAAACCTTTAAAATTGAAAGATAAAGTTCTCGGTTTTGGTGGATCCAGAATCTTCCTCACTATCTGGTCTCCTATATTCGGGGCCTTTCTATAAATAAACTTTGGACATGTTGGTAATACTCCTCCCAAATGTTTATCTCTACAAAGAATATACCAGTATTTTTTATAAATGTTCTCAATCTCTCTATACTGGTAGTGGAAACCAGAGATGAAACTTAATTGGTGTTGAGGCTCCCCTCTGGGTGCTTCTTTTTCTTTTAGGCACTGTTCCCTAGGGATATTAGCCACTTCTTGTACAATCCTAGTAAGCTCTCCATTTTTATACCCCTTCTGAATAAATTTCTCCTTTAAGAAATCTGACTGGGACAAGTAATCTTCCATAAGGGTACAGTTCCGACTGTGTGATAGGACCTTGTTGTCGGAAATTCCGACCGTGTGTAGGCTCCATCACACATTTTCCAGCGGAATTTCCAACAGACAAAGTTTGAGAGCTTGCTATAAAATTTTCCGACAACAAAATCCGTTGTCGGAAATTCCGATCGTGTGTACACAAATCCGACGCACAAAGTGCCACGCATGCTCAGAATAAATTAAGAGACGAAAGCTGTTGGCTACTGCCCCGTTTATAGTCCCGATGTACGCGTTTTATGTCACTGCGTTCAGAACGATCGGATTTTCCGACAACTTTCTGTGACCGTGTGTATGCAAGACAAGTTTGAGCCAACATCCGTCAGAAAAAATCCATGGATTTTATTGTCGGAATTTCCAATCAATGTCCGACCGTGTGTACAGGGCATTAGTGTGAATGTCCTGGCAAAAACTGGGAAAACAGGAAATGAATAATAATAACAATAACAATACATGTGGTGTACGTATCACCTAAACAGTTAAGGGAAAAACAAACAGTAGCCTTATCTCCTAACTATCTATCTAATTTATACAGTAGAAAGAGACATAAGAGGTTAGCATTGGACCCCCCCCCCGGTGCCCGAGTCGGTCGGCTTCTGTCCGGGAGCCATCAGAGGTGCGATCGCTCCCAGCCAATAAAATCCTTCCTCTGCTGCTGTATAGTAAACAGCGGCAGAGGAAGTGATGTCATCTCTCCTCGGCTCTGTATTTTCCGTTCCGGTGCCGAGGAGAGAAGACATCAATGTGAGTGCACAACACACACACACACATAGTAGAACATGCCAGGCATACTTTTCACTCCCCCGATCACCCCCTGATCACCCCCCAATCACCCCCCCCCCCCCGTCACAGTGACACCAAGCAGTTTTTTTTTCTGATTACTGCATTGGTGTCAGTTTGTGACAGTTAGTGTGGTAGGGCAGTTAGTGTTAGCCCCCTTTAGGTCTAGGGTACCCCCTAAACCCCCCTGATAAAGTTTTAACCCCTTGATCACCCCCTGTCACCAGTGTCACTAAGTGATCATTTTTCTGATAGTTGTATTAGTGTCACTGGTGACGCTAGTTAGGGAGGTAAATAAATAGGTTCGCCGTCAGCATTTTATAGCGTCAGGGACCCCCATATACTACCTAATAAAGGTTTTAACCCCTTGATTGCCCCCTAGTTAACCCTTTCACCTGTGATCACTGTATAAGTGTTACGGGTGACACTGGTTAGTTAATTTATTTTTTATAATGTCAGGGCACCCGCCGTTTATTACCCAATAAAGGTTTAGCCCCCTGATCGCCCGGAGGTGATATAACTTAGGTTTTAGGGTCAGATAGGGTCTGCGTCGCCCCAGGCAGCGTCAGGTTAGCGCCAGTAGTAGTAGTACACCTCCCTTAGTGGTATAGTATCTAAACTGATCAATATCTGATCCGATCAGATCTATACTAGTGTCCTCAGCAGTTTAGGGTTCCCAAAAATGCAGTGTTAGTGGGATCAGCCCAGATACCTGCTAGCACCTGCGTTTTGCCCCTCCGCCCGGCCCAGCCCACCCAAGTGCAGTATCGATCGATCACTGTCACTTACAAAACACTAAATGCATAACTGCAGCGTTCGCAGAGTCAGGCCTGATCTCTGCGATCGCTAACAGTTTTTTTGGTAGCGTTTTGGTGAACTGGCAAGCACCAGCGGCCTAGTACACCCCGGTCGTAGTCAGGGCTGGACTGGGACAAAAATTTGGCCCTGGACTTCATCCAGACCGGCCCACTTTAATTTTGCAAACAAGCACAAAAACAGTATATAAACTATACGCAATTGTGTAAAAAAAACATAAGTAGCACAACATAAGGAGTCCTCCCTAACCTCTTTTATTATTTCGCGTATTCTCCTCTGTATTTTTCTCATCCTTCTCACATCACTGTGTGAAATTGAGGGCGAGCCGCGCAGCCATTACTTTGACAGGCTGTCACTGAAACCGGCCCACTGAGCCATCGGCCCACCGGGAAACTCCCTGTAGTCCCGATGGCCAGTACATGCCTGGTCGTAGTCAAACCAGCACTGCAGTAACACTTGGTGACGTGGCGAGTCCCATAAGTGCAGTTCAAGCTGGTGAGGTGGCAAGCACAAGTAGTGTCCCGCTGCCACCAAGAAGACAAACACAGGCCCGTCGTGCCCATAATGGCCTTCCTGCTGCATTCGCCAATCCTAACTGGGAACCCACCACTTCTGCAGCACCCGTACTTCCCCCATTCACATCCCCAACCAAATGCAGTCAGCTGCATGAGAGGCATTTTCTTTATGTCCTTCCGAGTACCCCTACCCAACGAACCCCCCCAAAAAAGATGTCATGTCTGCAGCAAGCACGGATATAGGCGTGACACGTTATTGTCCCTCCTGTCCTGACAATCCTGGAATTTGCATTGGTGAATGTTTTGAACGCTACCATACACTAGTTAAGTATTAGCGTAGGGTACAGCATTGCACAGACTAGGTACACTTTCACAGGGTCTCCCAAGATGCCATCGCATTTTGAAAGACTCAAACCTGGAACCGGTTACAGTTACAAAAGTTACAGTTACAAAAAAAGTGTAAAAAAAAAAATATATATATAAAATAAAAAAAAAAATAGTTGTCGTTTTATTGTTTTCTCTCTCCCTCTATTCTCTCTCTATTGTTCTGCTCTTTTTTACTGTATTCTTTTCTGCAATGTTTTATTGTTATTATGTTTTATCATGTTTGCTGTCACTCAAGGCTCCCTGCACACCCGCTCGCATACCAGTCCAGGCTCTGTCTCTTCGGAACCTTTTCCAATCATTCAGGTACAGTCACTTCCACCACCGTCCCTGGTTTCTACCCTCACTCCTTTCACTGTCACCCTTAGTCCCCTTTGGTTCACTCTTTCCAGCTGCACTCCACCTTGTTTTCAGCCCCCTTTGGCTGTCTACTCCACCTATTCCCTCACTTCCTATTCTGGGTCTCTCACCCACTTCCTCACACTTGTCCCCCCTAATTTCCTTCACTCCCCTGCCTATTCTCACCCAGGTTGCCTTGTGTCCCTTTGCCTGCCATGGTTGTCGCCTGTGGGGGCGCTTCGGATGAGATGTCCGCCGCGGCTCCCGGGGGGGAATATAATTTCAGATGGCCTTGTTGCACAGCACCACACCACCACCAAACGAACCCAGTGAGTCTATTGGTATTCAGATAGGGGGTTCCACCCTGCTATTTTACATGTTTGTTCACAGACCATCAATTGAACTAATCTTTTTACCCCCAGATTCATTTGTGCTTTCTCCTGACGAGTGACCTTCTAGTCACGAAACGCGTTGAGCTGCCACACGTTTCATTACTAATCAGTACCTTTGATACCATGTCTACCCTCTATACCCACCCCCCTTGTTTTGGATCTTGTGGTCATAGGCCGTGCAAGGATTATTATGTATTACCAATTTTTATCTTTACCTTTCTTGGTGAATTTTGGAGGTCTATTGTCTATTATACAATGTGATAATGAACTTGTAATACTCTATGTTTTACACTATTATGCTATCAATACTGTGTATTGTATATTTTACATGTTCTATACTTGACTGTATTTCATGACAATCATTAAAACCCTCCATATAATTTCACCATTTGTACTTCATCGTTATCATATGCTTCATTTAAAGTCCCACCTCCCTGTCCTCTCCCCTTCTTTTGATGTTTGCTTTTCAGGTATGCAATTTTTTATACTTTACTGTTTACTGTGTTTTATTGTTAACCATTTTTTTGTCTTCAGGTATGCCATTCAGCTGCAGTGCGGATTTATTTATCTTGACAGCAACAGCGTTTGCTCCCACGATATATAAAGCCGTGACTCCAGCGGAGGTGATATATGCCAAAGCATGGGGGCAGCAGGGGCGGAGGAGCAATTTGCTCCTACCTTTTGCAGGAGGATGCCCCCATGCTTTGGCATATATAAATGGTGCATGTATGCCCATCATTAGAAGTGGGTGGATGAAGGGAGGTATTCTAATGGTGGGCATACCCACCGATCAATCTCTTTTTTTCGTTCAGCCCACAGGCTGCATGAAAAAAAAAGATTACAATATATGCCCAACAAGGACCAGCAACGTACTGGTATGTTGCTGGACTTTGAGTGGTTATACCAGAATGATGCCTGCAGGTTTAGGTATCATCTTGGTATCATTCTTTTCAGCCAGCGGTCGGCTTTCATGTAAAAGCAATCCTAGCGGCTAATTAGCCTCTAGACTGCTTTTACAAGCAGTGGGAGGGAATGCCCCCCCCACCGTCTTCCATGTTTTTCTCTGGCTCTCCTGTCCCAACAGGGAACCTGAGAATGCAGCCCGTGATTCAGCCAGCTGACCATAGAGCTGATCAGAGACCAGAGTGGCTCCAAACATCTCTATGGCCTAAGAAACCGGAAGCTACGAGCATTTAATGACTTAGATTTCGCCGGATGTAAACAGCGCCATTGGGAAATTGGGAAGGCATTTTATCACACTGATCTTGGTGTGGTCAGATGCTTTGAGGGCAGAGGAGAGATCTAGGGTCTAATAGACCCCAATTTTTTTTTTTAAAAAAGAGTACCTGTCACTACCTATTGCTATCATAGGGGATATTTACATTCCCTGAGATAACAAAAAAATGATTAAAAAAAAATGAAAGGAACAGTTTAAAAATAAGATAAAAAAGTAAAAAATTAATAAAGAAAAAAAAAAAAGCACCCCTGTCCCCCACTGCTCTCGCGCAAAGGCGAACGCAAGCGTCGGTCTGGCGTCAAATGTAAACAGCAATTGCACCATGCATGTGAGGTATCACCGCGAAGGTCAGATCGAGGGCAGTAATTTTAGCAGTAGACCTCCTCTGTAGATCTAAAGTATCTACTTTCCAAAATGGGGTCATTGGGGGGGGGGTTGTGCCACCTGGGCATTCCATGGCCTCCGAAACTGTGATAGGTAGTGAAGAGTGAAATAAAAAATTTACGCCCTTAGAAATCCTGAAGGCGGTGATTGGTTTTCGGGGCCCCGTGCGCGGCTAGGCTCCCAAAAAGTCCCACACATGTGGTATCCCTGTACTCAAGAGAAGCAGCTAAATGTATTTTGGGGTGCAATTCCACATATGCCCATGGCCTGTGTGAGCAATATATCATTTAGTGACAACTTAGTGCAAAAAAAAAAATAAAATTTGTCACTTTCCCCTTTCCCGCAACTTGTGTCAAAATATAAAATATTCCATGGACTCAACATGCCTCTCAGCAAATAGCTTGGGGTGTCTACTTTCCAAAATGGGGTCATTTGGGTGGGCTTTGTGCCATCTGTGCATTTTATGGCCTTCAAAACTGTGATAGGTAGTGAGGAGTGAAATCAAAAATTTACGCCCTTAGAAATCCTGAAGGCGGTGATTGGTTTTCGGGGCCCCGTACGCAGCTAGGCTCCTCCCAAAAAGTCCCACACATGTGGTATCCCCGTACTCAGGAGAAGCAGCTGAATGTATTTTGGGGTGCAATTCCACATATGCCCATGGCCTGTGTGAGCAATATATCATTTAGTGACAACTTTTTGTAATTTTTTTTTTTTGTCATTATTCAATCGCTTGGGACAAAAAAAAAAATAATATTCAATGGGCTCAACATGCCTCTCAGCAATTTCCTTGGGGTGTCTACTTTCCAAAATAGGGTCATTTGGGGGGGGGGGATTGTACTGCCCTGCCATTTTAGCACCTCAAGAAATTACATAGGCAGTCATAAACTAAAAGCTGTGTAAATTCCAGAAAATATACCCTAGTTTGTAGACGCTATAACTTTTGCGCAAACCAATAAATATACGCTTATTGACATTTTTTTTACCAAAGACATGTGGCCAAATACATTTTGGCCTAAATGTATGACTAAAATTGAGTTTATTGGATTTTTTTTATAACAAAAAGTAGAAAATATCATTTTTTTTCAAAATTTTCGGTCTTTTTCCATTTATTGTGCAAAAAATAAAAACGACAGAGGTGATCAAATACCATCAAAAGAAAGCTCTATTTGTGGGAAGAAAAGGAGGCAAATTTCGTTTGGGTACAGCATTGCATGACCGATCAATTAGTAGTTAAAGCAACGCAGTGCCAAATTGTAAAAAGTGCTCTGGTCAGGAAGGGGGTAAATCCTTCTGGGGCTGAAGTGGATAATGTGAACAAGGGCTCACTCAGGCTGGCACCACTCACACCACCTGGTGACCAGTATATGAAAAACCATGACAGTCCATCATTCAAAGTGTAAGGTGAGAACTTGCCCCTTTGCCACAGCTTATTCTACCGAGGTAACCAAACATCCCAGTGTTCTTGAAATCCCAAAGTCCATTAGCTTCCCTCAGAGTAGAACAACATTTCCCAGCAGATTCCCCTCTTCTCAGGGACAACTCCGTGGGCCAGAGGCATGGCTGCAATCTGGCAACAAGCAGCCAGGCCATGGTGCAAGGGACCGCACTTCTTGACATAGGTCCCTTGCAGTGATGATCTCAGTCTGTCCACACAACAGCTGGGGACTGAGAACGAATTTCCTCATTGGATGAAGAAACAAGCACGCTGAATGTCAGATGAACATGTTACTTTTCAAAGGAGGCATACTGGCAATTCCAGCGCATCTAGCCAGCATGACTCAAGTGGGCACTCCCTGTATCTGCCGGCAGCACACAGTTCAACACAGTCCCAGCAATACAGCCAACAGGAATGTCACCCACTAGCAATCCTTTCTGCACAAAAGGTGGAGTGGTTTTCAGCATAACGTCTGTATTCCATAAAGCACACATTTGTAATTCGTATGGGGTCAATGAAGCACAATTCAAGAGCATTCAGCAGTAATATCTGGGCAATTTCAGGATTTCTCCTTTGACATTTACAGTAGTAATGTAATGTAGAATATCCTTCTTGTTTGGCCTGCGGATAATCACACTGTCTGAGTTAATTTTGCGACCATAGCCCCAGGTCTGCAACACTGAAGTGTAACTTTCAGCTGTCTTGGGTAGGGATGAGCCGAACACCCCCTAGTTCGGTTCCCACCAGAACCTGCGAACGGACCGAAAATTTGCACGAACGTTAGAACCTCATTGATGTCTATGGTACTCAAACATTCGAAATCAAAAGTGCTCATTTTAAAGGCTAATTTGCATGTTATTGTCCTAAAAAGGGCTTGGGGACCCGGGTCCTGCCCCAGGGAACAGGTATCAATGCAAAAAAAACTTTTAAAAATGGCCGTTTTTTCGGGAGCAGTGATTTTAATGATGCTTAAAGTAAAAAAAAAAAAAAGTGAAATATTCCTTTAAATATCTTACCTGGGGGGTGTCTATAGTATGCCTGTAAAGTGGCACGTGTTTCCCGTGCTTAGAACAGTCCCTGCACAAAATGTCATTTTTAAAGGAAAAAAAGTAATTTAAAACTGCTTGCTGCTTTAATGTAATGTCGGGTCCTGGCAATATGGATGAAAATCAGTGAGACAAATGGCATGGGTACCCCCAAGTCCATTACCGGGCCCTTTGGGTCTTGTATGGATATTAAGGGGAACCCCGCACCCAAATTAAAAAAGGAAAGGTGTGGGGCCCCCAGGCCCTATATACTCTGAACAGCAGTATACAGGCGGTGCAAACAAGACAGAGACTGTAGGTTTGTTGTTAAGTAGAATCTGTTTGTAATTTTGAACTGGTACATTTTTAATGTGTTTAGCTCCAGCCAAAAAATCTATTTTAAGCTTTTTGGGAAACATAGGGAAGGGTTATCACCCCTGTGACATTTGTTTTGCTGTCTGTGCTCCTCTTCAGAAGATTTCACCTCACTTTTTGTCCCAATGACAAATGTTTTTTGAAAATTTGGGGTTTTTTGTGAAACAAGGATTGGTGATAAAGCATCAGTGGAAATGATTAACAAGGTTGGTAGCCCGATCCCCAGTCAGGCGACCAGAAAAGTGGGGGCATATTGGACTATTGCGGTACAATAAAAAGTATTAATAATATAGAGAATATAACAATATTGTAAAATTGTATAGTTGATTTTATTGAGGCAAAGAACAAATCATTGGTAATACAATAAAACATGGTGGCAATACAAATATAGCGCCAATGGAGTCATTAATATACACTAAGACAACTGATCTCAGATATCATATTCCTCGACTAGTTTCGCGGACATAGGCCGCTTCGTCAGTAGGGAATCTGAAGATGGTTTATTCTGACTAAACAGTCTAAACCTGACAAATAGAAAGGATACAATGAGGTTTGCCAAAAGACATAAACAGTAGAACTTAGTATTACAGCATCATAATTAAACACATTGTAAATGAAATTGAAGGGGGAAAGGGATGAATCTGCTTACCCATGTCCCAGCAGGGCTCCACCACCAAGAAGTGATCTCCCGCGGCGAACCCGGGGGGCTACAAGGATGACGGAGATAATAAGGGTAAATAGTGTAATATAAAAGAGTTGGGTATACTAGGTTGCCAAACTAGAAACAAGTGAGCCAGTGAGGCATCGAAAAATAGAGGGATACTTAATTGGTGAAGGGTGTAAAAAAGTGACAATGGGTGCACAATGGAGAAAGATGAAAGGAAAATGGTGAATGTGATGAACAGAAAATGTTGTGAAAAGAAGAAAAAATCTATAAAATTGTATATATGTCTAAATGTGTAGTGTAAAGGTGAAAGGGCGGCAAGTGCAAGAAAGGGAGGCTGGATGAGGGGGAGAGAGATGGAAATGGGGGCGGGGGAGGTAGGTAGAGGGGGAGGGAGGGGGGGGAATGTGGATAGAAGAAACAGGGGGGGAGGCGGTAAAGGGGGGAAAAAAGGAGGGGAAAAAAAAAATGAGGTGTGAAATTTAAGAGTGGATAAAGGCAAGATGATACCTGGTACTAATACGGACGATGGAAGGTTCCCGGGGGAGGTGCCCCTTGAGGGGCCAGTGCCATGGTAAAGCTAGTAAAGGGGTGCTAGGGACTACAAGTAACGGGCAGAAGCATGATGAAGCATGTTCACCCATGCCTGGAGCACCTAAGGGGGGAAAAATGGTATGAGGTACAAAACCAATACTAGTGCCTTGGGATACGGCACTGCAAAATTATAAAGGTAAGGCTGATAATCCCTTTTAACTTACAAGAAGCTGGCTCATGTACACAACCAAGATCCAGACCATCGACGAACAGGCAAGGCCTGTTATTTGTAGCTCCCGGCTGTGCGACGCTGGACCATACGCCGGCCGGACGCCGGCACATGACGTCACAAAGTCAGAGGTTCCACATAGCACACGTGCGAGGTGGTCGCGTGCGCGCATGCGCATCCACCCTAAGGCCGGGGGAAGGAGTCCCTGCCAAGACCAGTGCAAGAGGAGGGGGCGGCCCCGTGACCGAGGCCGACCCCTCCGCCAGGGATCTCACCGGGTCGCCGCGGAAGAGCACAAGGAGAGGGCCCTGCGCCGGCGCCTACAAATGGGGACAAAGGGAAGGGGGAAGCAGAGGGTCCCAGTAAAAAAGCAAGTAAAAGAGCTAATAAAAGAAGACAATGATTAAACATAGTTGAATAATAGAAATAAGAATACCATAACAAAGGTTATATAAGGTAATTAAGGGATTAATTAAATACCCTAAGAAGCCGATGCGGTCACCGCCATGACATAGACCCATGAGGAACTTAATTACATAATACAATGTATATAAGTAAAAGGTGGCCAAAGACAATAAACACATGATTGGGTACAACATGTGAAAGGTAGGGCGGGTAGCCAAAGTAATAGTGTCTGGCCGAACTAATGGGCATCTGTCATGGAGGGTTGCATCGGGGCTAGTTGTTTGAAAATCATATACTAGGGGAAATAATATGTACTATAAGAGGCCCCCCGAAAAGGCAAGGACATATGTGTCAATGGGGGTTGATTAAAAAATGAGGGGTGGGATGGTTGAGGGCGATAAGGTGGAGGGCAGCGAAACAGCCATGTCCACTCAAACAGCTCACCAATAAATCCCACTTCGACATAGTGCCGGGTGTGTTATGCACTCAATATATATAAATAAACGAGTGGCCTGTGTGATAGAATGCTAAGGTAGGCAAAAAAGGAAACATGTACCATCATCCAGGAATCGAAGATTAACAAGGTTGGTAGCCTGATCCCCAGTCAGGCGACCATGAAAAGTGGGGTCATATTGGACTATTGCGGTACAATGAAACGTATTAATAATATAGAGAGTATAACAATATTGTAAAAAAGTATAGTTGATGTCCTGGCCTTTTGGGGGGGCCTCTTATAGTACATACTATTACCCCTAGTATATGATTTTCAAACAACTAGCCCCGATGCAACCCTCCATGACAGATGCCCATTAGTTTGGCCAGACACTATTACTTTGGCTACCTGCCCTACCTTTCACATGTTGTACCTAATCATGTGTTTATTGTCTTTGGCCACCTTTTACTTATATACATTGTATTATGTAATTAAGTTCCTCATGGGTCTATGTCATGGCGGTGACTGCATCGACTTCTTAGGGTATTTAATTAATCCCTTAATTACCTAATATAACCTTTTTTATGGTATTATTATTTCTATTATTCAACTATGTTTAATCATTGTCTTCTTTTATTAGCTCTTTTACTTGCTTTTTTACTGGGATCCTCTGCTTCCCCCTTCCTAACTCTTACAGGAGAGAATTTCCCTTCCTAGGGGTAGATTTCATCTAACTTCCTGTTGTCTCCTTCCGTTTGCAAGTAGGAGTCATTTTTAAGTTGGATGTTTGAAAGTAGGGGCCTGCCCTATATACTCAGCAGAAATTTGGGCCTTAGGTGTTGTTGTGGCCACAACACTGTAAGCCCTCACAGGGCCCTGCTGTGAAATATTAGATCAAGAATTGTAATTACATGCCCCTGTTGAACAGGGGCAGAAAAATTGGGCCTTTGGTGGTGGTGGTGGTGCTGGTGCCACAACACTGTAAGCCCTCACAGATACTCTTGGTGGGGGCACAAACAGGCCCTGCTGTGAAATATTAGATCAAGAATTCTAATTACTGTCCCTGTTGAACAAGGGCTGAAAAATTGGGCCTTAGGCACTGGTGCTGGTGCCACAACACTGGAACCCCTCACAGATACTCTAGTTGGAGCGCAGGAACTAGCCCTGCTGCAAAGAATTGCATCAAAAATTGTAATTACACGCCCCTGCTAAACAGGGGCTGAAAAATTGGGCCTTAGGCACTGGTGCTGGTGCCACAACACTGCAACCCCTCACAGATACTCTAGTTGGAGCGCAGGAACTAGCCCTGCTGCAAAAAATTGCACCAAATATTGTAATTACACGCCCCTGTTAAACAGGGGCTGAAAAATTGGGCCTTAGGCACTGGTGCTGGTGCCACAACACTGCAACCCCTCACAGATACTCTAGTTGGAGCGCAGGAACTAGCCCTGCTGCAAAGAATTGCATTAAAAATTGTAATTACATGCCCCTGTTAAACAGGGGCTGAAAAATTGGACCTTAGGCACTGGTGGAGGGACTGGCGGCGCCCAGAACCAAAAATGTTCTTACAAGCTATCATCATGATTATTGAGGAGGAAGAGGATAATTACTCAGTATAACAGGATAGTCACTCAGCATCAGCATAGGCAGTCTTTGAAGGTATCTGACATCTGATTCATTTTTATGAAGGTCAGTCGATCAACCGAGTCGGTGGACAGACGCACCCTGTGAAAGGTTAGAAAGCCTCCAGCAGCACTGAATGTGCATTCCGAAAGAACGCTGGATGCAGGACAGGCCAGTAGCTCATTTGCATACTGTGCAAGCTCTGGCCAGTGATCCATCCTTAAGACCCAGTAACCCAGAGGATTTTCGGTGGGAAAGGTGTCCAAGTCAGATCTTGCCCCTAGGTGTTCCTGCACCATGTAAAATAGACGCTGGCGATGGTTGCTGGAACCAATCATACCTTGTGGACTAAAAAATTGTCTGAACGCATCGGTCAGACGGCCACCTTCTCCACCGCTCCTTCTTTGACTGACTGAAGCCTCGGCAACACGTCCAGGAACAGGAGTTTGTAACCTCCCAGTCTCTGGGAACGCGTTGCACAGACTTTTCTGCAAGGCCTCCCGAAGATGTTTCATCCTCTGCTCCCTCTGCGATGGCAAGATAAGGTCTGCAACCTTACTCTTGTAACGAGGATCAAGGAGGGTTAAAACCACAAATACGAGGATCCTTCCGCAGGCTTTGCAGGATCAGGGAGGCCACGCAGCGTAGGTTTGCTGAGGCATTTGGTCCGGAGTCCTCTGGGTCACTAAGGATGACATGATTCGCAGCCACCTCCTACCAGCCAAGTACAAGTCCATGGGTTTCTTGGGACTGTAAATGATCCCTTAAACACTGCTGCTGATGCTGAGTGCCAGGCTCCACCTCCATGCTGACACAATCCTCCTCCTCCTCCTCTTCCTGTGTGATTGGCGGGCACGCAGGAACACTGTCTGGATAAAGGGGGCCTTGATAGCTAAGGAAATCCTCCTCTTCCTGCCTCTATTCTGCCTCAAGTGCCCTGCTCATTATTCCACACAGCATGTGCTCCAACAGGTGGACTAGGGGGACAGTGTCACTGATGCATGCACTGTCACTGCTCACCATCCTCGTGGCCTCCTCAAATGGTGACAGGACAGTGCATGCATCCCTGATCATGGCTCACTGGCGTGGGAAAAAAACCAAGCTCCCCTGTCCCTGTACTGGTGCCATAGTCGCACAGGTACTCATTGATGGCCCTCTGCTGCGTGTGCAGCCGCTGCAGCATGGCCAATGTTGAGTTCCACCTGGTGGGCATGTCACAGATTAGGCGGTTCTGGGGCAGGTTAACTTCCTTTTGGAGGTCTGCCAGCCGAGCACTGGCATTATATGACCGGCGGAAATGCACACAGACTTTCCTGGCCTGCCTCAGGACATCCTGTAAGCCTGGGTACCTGCCCAAGAACCGCTGCACCACCAAGTAAAGGACATGAGCCAAACAGGGCACATGGGTCAGTTGTCTCTGTCGGAGGATGGAGAGGAGGTTGGTGCCATTGTCGCAAACCACCATTCCTGGCTTAAGTTGGCGTGGCGTCAACCACCTCTGAACCTGCCCCTGCAGAGCTGACAGAATTTCTGCCCCAGTGCGGCTCCTGTCCCCCAAGCACACTAGCTCAAGCACCACAATGCATCTTTTGGCCTGCGTACTTGCGTAGCCCCTCAAACGCCTATGGAGCACCGCTGGTTCTGAGGACAAAGCACAGGAAGAGGCCATGGAGGAAGAAGAAGAGGAGGGGGTGGAGGCTAGAGGTGTGTCAGAATCACCAGTAGTGGCATTTTGGAGGCATGGTGGCGGAACAACCTCCAACACTTCTGAACCTTGTCCTGCATCCTTCCCAGCTGCCAGCAAAGTCACCCAATGCGCGGTGAAACTTAAGTAACGTCCCTGTCCATGCCTGCTGGACCATGAGTCAGCGGTAATATGCACCTTACAGCTGACCGCCCTGTCCAGCGAGGCCAAGACATTGCCTTCCACATGCAGGTAGTGAGCCGGAATCACCTTTCTTGAGAAAAAGTGGCATTTGGGTACTAATACTATGGAGGTGCCACTGAGGAACCGCACATTCCACAATATCACAGAAGGGGGCAGAGTCTACCAACTGAAAAAGTAGCAGTTGAAGTGCTAGCAATTTTGCCAAGCTAGCATTCAACCGCTGGGCATGTGGATGGCTGGGAGCAAACTTATTTCTGCGGTGCAACAGCTGGGGCAGGATAATTTGCCTGGTACAATCTGATGTCGGTGTACCGATAGCAGATTGCCTCCAAGTACTTGGCTGTGACACACCTAATTCTACACCTTCATTCCTCTCAGTGCAGGTCTCAGAGAGGACTGAAGGTATAGTGGGTTTGGAGATCCCAGCTGATGACAAGCAAGGAGAGGTCTTCTTTGTTCTTTGGTGTGGGTCTTTTAGGTATGCTTGCCAACGAACTGCATGGCAGGTCAAATATGTCTGGTCAAGCATGTGGTGCCCAAGCGGGAGATGTTTTGGTCACGCGAGATACACTTGAGACATATGTTGCAAATAGCAGTGGTGCGATCTGATGCACTCGTTTCAAAAAAGGCCCACACCAAAGAACTTTTGGAATAACGCGCAGAGACAGCAGTGCCCTACACATGCGGAGCTCTGCAGTGTGATGCAGTCAGTGTTCTGCCCTTAGGCTGGCCCCTGGAGAGCATTCTGCCTCGTTGGTGATGTGCCTCCTCCTCCTCCTACTCATCCTCTCTCCTATCAGGCACCCACGTGGAGTCAGTGACCTCATCATCTCCTCCCTCCTCATCACTGGAGCAAAGCTGGCAGTTTGCTGCAGCAGGGGGAACATGACTGCCAGATTGCTGTCCTTCTTGGGCACCCCCTCTGTCTGGGCTCACGTTACTGCCTTCCTCTAGCTGAGTACCATCATCGGAGCCTTCAAAACGCTGGGCATCCTCCTGGAGCATGTACCAACACTGTGGTCAAAAAGTTCAGGGGACTCCTCAGGAGGACATGGTGGGGCTAGGGAAGGAGTCACTGATGCCATTGATCTGAGGGAAGAGGCCGCGTTGGCAGCTGCTTTGCCAGACAAAGTACCCTGAGCCTGGGTGAGAGAGGATGAGGACGGCTTGGTCATCCACTCGACCAAGTCTTTTGCATGTTGCGGCTCAACAGGGCCAGCTGCCGAAAAAAAGGACAAGCGTGTCCCACGGCCACGTGCTGATGAGGATGCACCATGTCCACGACCAGCACTGTTGCCTCTAGACACAGAGCCTGCTTGCCCTCTTTTATTGGCTTGTGACTGTCTGCCTCTCCAGCTAGCTATACTGTAGGTGCAACTGTGCAGGGTACACAGTACAGTAACTAGAAATATGTCAAGAGCCTACACAAGCACCTGGCTTCAGGTAGCTATACTGTAGGTGCAACTGTGCAGGGTACACTAACTGGATATACTGTGAAAACACCTGCCTGCCTGTCAGTATATTAGGAAGAGAAGAACAGGATCTAGCTAAACTGAATGCAGTATATATATATATATATATAGATATATATATATATATATCTATATATATATATATATATCTATATATCTATATATAAAGAAACAGGGGTAGGGGGAGTGGAAAAAGAAAAATCTCCTCAGCCCCACGAAAGCTAACCAAAGGGAGAAGCAACCACGTTGTATGATCAAAGTAGAAAAAAACTTTATTAAAAAAAGCATATGAACATATGTTAAAAGAAGGAGAAACAGGAACCCACATGCGTGGAAGAAAACCACGCAGGTGGGGTCCACTCCTCCACGATATCAAAGATACGTGGAACACAATTGACAATAATAATGCCCCGTACACACGGTCGGATTTTCCGACGGAAAATGTGTGATAGGACCCTGTTGTCGGAAATTCCGACTGTGTGTAGGCTCCATCACACATTTTCCATCGGATTTTCCGACACACAAAGTTTGAGAGCAGGCTATAAAATTTTCCGACAACAAAATTCGTTGTCGGAATTTCCGATCGCGTGTACACAAATCCGACGCACAAAGTGCCACACATGCTCAGAATAAAGAGATGAAAGCTATTGGCTACTGCCCCGTTTATAGTCCCGACGTATGTGTTTTACGTCACCGCGTTTAGAACGATCAGATTTTCCGGGAACTTTGTGTGACTGTGTGTATGCAAGACAAGTTTGAGCCAACATCCATTGGAAAAAATCCTAGGATTTTGTTGTCAGAATGTCCGAACAATGTCCGACCGTGTGTAATGGGCATTAGACTTTATACATAAAACAACACTGAATATTAAAAACAACAACACTGGTAGGCAAACCCTTCTTTCACCCCCCACCCACAGTCTCAAGGTAAAGGCCATTGAATACACCTGCAAGACTTAATGATAGGGAAATTACCCCCTTGCTGGGTAGTGTGGTAAAAGGAACGTCCAAAAATAGTGTCCGCATGTGTATATGCTCGATCCTGGGCTAAATAATACCACACGGGTGCAGCCCAGTCCTGCATAGGACATAAAATTCAGTAGTGGTGCAGCTATTAAGTCCAGAGCAGTAAGAAAGTCACAGAAATGATCCTGCCAGTACCTGCATGAAACTGTAGTGATGGTACTGAGATTCCTGCAGAGATATTGGA
This sequence comes from Aquarana catesbeiana, assembly GCF_042186555.1. Taxonomy (NCBI): domain Eukaryota; kingdom Metazoa; phylum Chordata; class Amphibia; order Anura; family Ranidae; genus Aquarana; species Aquarana catesbeiana. The sequence continues at coordinate 294,658,313 of NC_133328.1, forward strand.
AAGCAATATTTACCTTAGTGTACAGACTCCTATGGTTCCATTATGTGATCATTAGGAGTGTATGTGCTCCTATCAGGATTGATCTGTTCACTCATGGAATGGGTAATTATAGAAGCGTGGAAAATACAGTCAGTCCTTGTAGACTTCTTACCCCTTCTGTCACTTTATGGTTCAAACAACGGCTTCCTTCCATGGATCAAGCCTGTGTGGATCCAGTTCGCCAAGATGAACCCACATGTACGTATTATTGCTTGCTCTCAGTCGGAGAATCAGCTGATCACACTGGGGGACATGAATGCCGGAAGCGTCCAGGTGAAGTGAACAGATCACTGTGCTGTCTTGCTCCGCTGAAAAGGGGGGTAAAGGAGGGGGGATGGAGGAAGGGAGGGAGGGGAAAAGAGGGGGGAGGGGGAAGGAAAAGGGGAGAGGGGAGGGAACCCTGGTATATTTGTGTATATGATACATGTCACAGAGGCCTGGCCAAGGGGGATGTCCCCGAGCTGTAGTGATGAGCTTCGAGTTCGAGTCGAACTTATGTTCGACTCGAACATCGGCTGTTCGCCAGTTTGCTGAACAGCGAACAATTTGGGGTGTTCGCTGCAAATTTGAGAGCCGCGGAACACCTTTTAAAAGTCTATGGGAGAAATCAAAAGTGCTAATTTTAAAGGCTTCTATGCATGGTATTGTCATAAAAAGTGTTTGGGGACCTGGGTCCTGCCCCAGGGGACATGGATCAATGCAAAAAAAAGTTTTAAAAACAGCCGTTTTTTCGGGAGCAGTGATTTTAACAATGCTTAAAGTGAAACAATAAAAGTGTAATATTCCTTTAAATTTCGTACCTGGGGCGTGTCTATAGTATGCCTGTAAAGGGGCGCATGTTTCCCGTGTTTAGAACAGTCTGACAGCAAAATGACATTTCAAAGGAAAAAAAGTCATTTAAAACTACTCGCGGCTATTAATGAATTGCCACATAAAAGTTCATTGATAAAAATAGCATGGGAATTCCCCACAGGGGAACCCCAACCAAAATTTAAAAAAAAATCTTGTGGGGGGTCCCCCTAAATTCCATACCAGGCCCTTTAGGTCTGGTATGAATAATAAGGGGAACCCCGGCCAAAATTTTTTTTAAAAATGACGTGGGGTCCCCCTCAAAATCTATACCAGACCCTTCAGGTCTGGTATGGATTTTAAGGGGAACCCTGCACCAAAATAAAAAAAAAAATGGCATGGGGTCCCCCCAAAAATCCATACCAGACCCTTATCCGAGCACGCAACCTGGAAGGCCGCAGGAAAAGAGGGGGGATGAGAGAGCAGCCCCCCTCCTGAACCGTACCAGGCCACATGCCCTCAACATTGGGAGGGTGCTTTGGGGTAGCCCCCCAAAACACCTTGTCCCTATGTTGATGGGGACAAGGGTCTCATCTCCACAACCCTTGCCCAGTGGTTGTGGGGGTCTGTGGGCGGGGGGCTTATCGGAATCTGGAAGCCCCCTTTAACAAGGGGACCCCCAGATCCCAGCCCTCCCCCCTGTGTGAAATGGTAAGGGGGTACAAAAGTACCCCTACCATTTCACAAAAAAACTGTCAAAAATATTAAAAATGACAAGAGACAGTTTTTGACAATTCCTTTATTTAAATGCTTCTTCTTTCTTCTGTCTTCTATCCTCTATCTTCTTTCTTCTATCTTCTATCTTCCTTCGGTTTCTTCCTCCATCTTCTTCTTCTTCTGGTTCTTCCTCCGGTGTTCTCGTCCAGCATCTTCCTCCGCGGCGTCTTCTTCCCTTCTTCTCCTCGGGCCGCTCTGCATACATGATGGCATGATGGGAGGCTCCCGCTGTGTGACGCTTCTCCTCTTCTGACCCGTGACCCGCCCCCCTCTGACGCACAGGGACTTGACAGGGACTTCCCTGTGGCATTCCCCGTGACATCAGAAGGGGGTGGGGTTACGTAACGGGTGACCCCGCCCCCTCTGACATCACGGGGAATGATACAGGGAAGTCCCCGTCAAGTCCTCATGCGTCAGAGGGGGGTGGGGTCACCGGGTGGCCCCACCCCCGTTATTTAAGAACTGTCAGAAGAGGAGTAGCGTCACACAGTGGGAGCCTCCCATCATGCCATCATGTATGCGGAGAGGCCCAAGGAGAAGAAGGGTAGAAGACGCCGTGGAGGAAGATGTCGGACGAGAACACCGGAGGAAGAACCAGAAGAAGAAGAAGATGGAGGAAGAAACCGAAGGAAGATAGAAGAAAGAAGATAGAAGAAAGAAGAAGCATTTAAACAAAGGGATTGTCAAAAACTGTCTCTTGTCATTTTTAACATTTTTGACACTTTTTTTGTGAAATGGTAGGGGTACTTTTGTACCCCTTTACCATTTCACACAGGGGGGAGGGCCGGGATCTGGGGGTCCCCTTGTTAAGGAGGGCTTCCAGATTCCGATAAGCCCCCCGCCCGCAGACCCCCACAACTACCGATCAAGAGTTGTGGGGATGAGGCCCTTGTCCCCATCAACATGGGGACAAGGTGTTTTGGGGGCTACCCAAAAGCACCCTCCCAATGTTGAGGGCATGTGGCCTGGTACGGTTCAGGAGGGGGGGCGCTCTCTTGTCCCCCCTCTTTTCCTGTGGCCTGCCAGGTTGCGTGCTTGGATAAGGGTCTTGTATGGATTTTTGGGGGGACCCCATGCCATTTTTTTGTTTATTTTGGCACGGGGTTCCCCTTAAAATCCATACCAGACCTGAAGGGTCTGGTATAGATTTTGAGGGGGACCCATGCCATTTTTTTTTTTAATTTTGGCCGGGATTCCCCTTAATATCCATACCAGACCTGAAGGACCTGGTATGGAATTTAGGGGGACCCCCACGTCATTTTTTTTTTCATTTTGGTTCGGGGTTCCCCTGTGAGGAATTCCCATGCTGTTTTTATCAATGAACTTTTATGTGTATTGTCATTTTGCTGTCAGACTGTTCTAAACACGGGAAACATGCGCCCCTTTACAGGCATACTGTAGACATCCTCCAGGTACGAAATTTAAAGGAATATTACACTTTTATTGTTTCACTTTAAGTGTTATTAAAATCACTGCTACCGAAAAAACGTTTTTAAAACTTTTTTTTGCATTGATCTATGTCCCCTGGGGCAGGACCCAGGTCCCCAAACACTTTTTATGACAATAACTTGCATATAAGCCTTTAAAATTAGCACATTTGATTATTCATGTTCGTGTCCCATAGACTTTAACGGTGTTTGTGTGTTCGAACAAATTTTTTGCCTGTTCGCAAGTTCTGGTGCGAACCGAACAGGGGGGTGTTCGGCTCATCCCTACCGAGCTGTATATATTTTTATTTTATTTTATGGACTTATTTGGTATAACAGAAACAGGGACCCAAGATCCATAAGGAAGAAGTGAGCTTGCGTATAAGTCTCTTGGCAGAAATACCCGATCCCAGGCAGGAACATACAGTCATGGTTGCAGAAAGACTTTGAAACTGAGCTCAGTGTTCAAACCCTTAGGCTGGAGAGTCTGGAGTCTATATATCCATAATTTCTCCCTTTGTTGTAATACCGTATCAAAGTCACCTCAGCGATCAGGTAGTTCAAGGGCATAAAATCCCTTGACACTGAGCCCAGATGTATTGCCCTGATGAACATCTAGAAAGTGTTGGGCTATTGGGGTTTCCTCTTTAAGTCAAATGCTTTTCAAATGTTCTGCAAATCTAACTCTCAGCTGATGCTTCATCTTGCCCACATAGAGCTTGTGACATGGGCACTCTAAAATGTATAGAACCCTGGACGTACTGCAATTAATGAATGAATTGATTGTATATTCATGGCTTGAGTCTGAATCGCGAGACGTCTTGGTTCGCTCAACAAACTTGCATGTTAGGCAGTGGCCACATGGGAACATCCCCTTTACTTTGGGCATGTCTGTAAACCAGCTCCTGTTGATCGGACGTCGAAACTCCAATTCCACTAATTCATCTCTAATATTTTTGGCTCTCTTTGCTACCATAAGGGGTCTGTCACCTACAATCTCTTTTAGTTTGTCTGATCTTGTGAGGATATGCCAATGTTCAGAGAGGATGGAACGCACCTGTTGCCATTGCATTCCATAGGGGGTAATGAACCTAACTGATTCACTACCCCCATCCTTGTCTTTTTTAAGGTGGGTAAGTAGATCATCTCTAGATCTACGTCCTTCAATCATTTTAGCTCTTTTAAGGGTACGATGTGTATATCCGCGTTTGCGAAATCGCTGATATAGGAGCTCAGACTCTCGTCTGTAATCTTCCTCTGTGGAACAGTTCCTTCGGTTACGAAGGAACTGTCCCAATGGAATGCCTTTTATAAGGGACCGGGGATGGTGGCTGTCTGCTCGCAACAGAGTTTTGGCAGCTGTCTCCTTACGAAATGTCATGGTGACTAGTTTCCCTTCAACTGCCCTAATGTTAAGGTCAAGGAAAGAAATTTTGTAAGGGTCTGCAACGAACGCAAGTCATATGTTGGGTGTGTTGTGTCCCAATTCATCCATGAACTCCAAAAGTTCCTGGCGAGTGTCGGTCCATACTATAAATATATTGTCGATATACCATAGCCACGCGTTGGCGTGGCCACGGTACAGCGATGAGGCGTAGACCATCTCCTCCTCCCACCATCCATGGTGGAGACAGGCATACGCTGGTTCCCATGGTGCTCCCACGGAGGTCACCCGAAGTTCTTGGTAATAATGCTCTGCAAATTGGAAGAAATTGTTTTTAAGAGCCAGGCTAGACTCGGAAATCGTTGGTCGAAGAAATGGTATACTGCCAGTGTTCCCCATTCATGTGGGATCGACGTGTAGAGAGACTCCACGTCTATACCCACAAGAAGGGCCTCCTGGGCAATTTTCAGATCAAGAATTTTATTGAGTACGTCCCTGGTGTCCTGGACATAAGAGGGCAGTAATTCAACCAGTTCCTTGATCAGGCCATCAATATATTTGCCCACTCTCTCTAGTGGGCCTCTTATGGCCAAAACAATTGGTCTCTCCGGGGGATTCTCCATATTTTTGTGGATTTTAGGTATTATGTAGAGCACTGGGGTGTTAAAGTCCTCCACTCTCAGGAAATCATGTTCCTTTTTAGTGATGAGTGAGGCCTCTAAAGCCCAGTGCAAGCGATCATTGATGAGTGCTACCAAAGGGCAAAAAGGGTTATGGACTAATTTCTTATATGTGGACTGATCTGACAGCAGACGACGCACTTCTGTTTCATACATCTCCATTTGGAGCAAGATCACATTACCCCCTTTATCACTAGGTTTGATAATGATTTTATCAGTTTCACTGAGTTCCTTTAAGGCTTGGCGTTCATCTAGCGGTAGATTGCCTGAGTCTTTTGATATGCTAGTTGACCTTGGCCAGGTCAACTGTTCCAGGAAGATCCCTAATCTTTTGTCTTTCCTGAACTGGGGCATTTTTGTGGACCGAATATTTAGCCCTGCATCTCTCCTCCAACTGCACTTAGTTGAAATGTCATCATCATCGGAGGAACATCCACCCTCTTCATAGAGGGATTCTAGTTGTTTAAGGGCCTGGGTGTCCTTTATATTGAGTATGCCTGTTTGGGTGGATTCACTGGAGCTATCCAAATATAAAGATCTATAGTACACCCTCCTAAGGAACAGATTAAGATCCTTGCAGATTTCAAACTCTTCCATTGTAGATGAGGGTGAAAAAGATAGTCCCCTGCCAAGAAGTGCTAGGTGTCTCTTCTCCAGTTTAAATTCAGAGAGATTGATGATTTTGAGATCCTCCTATCCAGCACTTACCGGCATAGGGTCACTCAATGGTATTGTCTTTGATTCCTTGTGACTGTACGGTCCGCCTTTTGATTCTCGTTTTTTGATTTCTGACTTCTTTTTCCGTGATTCTTTCCTCCTCCTGTTGCTCCTACTCTGCCTTTCTTGAGGATACCCTTGGTAGGGGGAGAGTGATCTCCCGATTCTAGAGATATTTCATCTTCGCTCCCTGATGATTGGACACTGCTGTCTCTTCCTGTTTGGGAGGGGTATCTTCATTGACGTGACCTACTGCGGTAACCACCCGTGGTCAGGTAAAAGATATCATCCCTAGCCCAGTCATCCAAGTCTCGTTTAAATTTGCTTTGTTTGGTAAGTTTAAGATTTCTCTGAATTTTATCAACTTATTTTTTGAGAATATCATTCAGTTTACCGAACTCAGCATGCTCTTTAAAGGGTTCTAATTTGGAGCCACTAATAGCTATCTGCTAATAGCTATCTGCTATCTATCATGCTTAATACATTCTGCCTTCCATTTCAATAGAAAGCTTTCCGTGTGAAGGTAAGACGCAGGCACTACTGTCTCTCTTAAACCACGAGGGATAATCCCTCTCTGAATATAATATTCCAGAGATAGGACATCCCATTTACGGTTCAAGGATTTAATTGTAAGTTTCTTATGTTCCTTAATAAGGATTTAATTTCATCTTGTGCCTGCGGCTCATCCCCAGAAACCCCGTTATCAAAAGTAGCTATAATCTCTTGGTCAAATTCTTCACCCAGTACCAATGCCATACTAATTTAGCATATATTTGCACCAGGTTATATATACCTCCACAAACATAAGATATCGCGGTTTATCAAAAAAAAATCAATGTGATGTCCGACAAAAAATTGCACGGATCCACAGTGGTAAAGTGATCCAAAGGGGATCAGGGAATGAGAGGAGTAGTAATAAAAAAGGCCACTGTAGTGAATCAACTCGTGTCTGGTAGAAAATTATTGGCAACATGTGATCAAAACGATTCGTCCATCGGCCGGGCTAGCTACCATGTAGCAATAATGCACTGGAAACAAAGAAACAGGGGGAGGGGGAAAAGATAAATCTCCTCAGCCCCACGAAAGCTAACCAAAGGGAGAAGCAACCACGTTGTATGATCAAAGTAGAAAAAACTTTATTGAAAAAAGCATATGGGCATATGTAAAAAGAAGCAGAAAAAGGAACCCAAATGCGTTGAGGAAGGGAGGGAGGGGGGAAACAGGGGGGGGGGAGGGGAGAGGGGAGGGAACCCTGGTATATTTGTGTATATGATATATGTCACAGAGGCCCGGCCAGGGAGGATGTCCCCGAGCTGTATATATTTTTGGAATCGGAGTTTCGACGTCCGATCAACAGGAGCTGGCTCACAAACATGCCCAAAGTAAAGGGGATATCAGAAACAGATGTATCGTAGCACAGAGTGGTACTGTGGATACATAAATAGTATAAAAGTGCCGTGTCCTGAAACTAATCTAGCGAAAGAAAAAGGGGGGGACTTGAGGACTTTGTAGGCACAGTGACACAAATTATATTACAAAAATAGTTTATTGAAAAAGCATAAATAAACACTAATTATTAAAAAAACAAACATATCAACATGCAGAAAAGTAATCAATAAGGTTGTTGCTACACAAAGCACTCTGTGCATAGGGACTCGGATATGGGAATAACTTATCTGCAGTAGGTAATTATCCGAGGATGTGGTTGGACAGCAGATCAACGATAGGTTATTTTCTGTTAACAAATGCTCAACATGTTAAGCGTGCCTTCATGCTTCTTCAGGAGCAGGAAAAGTTGTGGCTAGCAAGATAAATAACATTAAATAATTAATATACAATAATCTAACTACAAAGTAAATATATAAAAACAATTCACAGACCTAAGCTGATCAGACTGCAGCGACAAGGGCTAGGGACCCAGCGGGGGCGATGAAAAGTCACCATGGGGGCATGCAGAACATTGTATTGAAATGTGTATAAGGAAGAAGGTGCTAAATCAGTATTAGAGAAGAACATACCAATTGGTAACCAAAAAGGAAACTAGTGTCTCTGGGATAGAGGGGAAGGGGGGGGGGAGGGGGAAAGGAAAGAGAAGAGAGTCAAAAGAGAAAGAAAGAAAAAAAGGAGGGTGGAAAGGGGAGGGGGGGAAGAGGGAAGGGGGGGTGAAAAGGGGAACAAGGAATGGGAAAAGACAAAGGGGAAGGGAAAAGAAGGGGGGGGGGAACTAGGAGGAAAAGGGTAAAAAAGAAAAGGGGGGAGGGATAGAAAAGAAGGGGGGGAGGAAGGGGGAGGTGAAAAGAGGGGGAGGGAAAGGGAAGGGGGGGTGGAAAGGGGAAGGAAAGAGGAATGAAAGGAAGAAAAAAGGAGTAGTGTAAAGAGAAAGAAAAAGAAGGAAAAATTGAGGGTGAAAAGGAAGGGAAGGAGGGGAAAAGGAATAAGATACTTACTATGATAAATATATGTAAAATCATATGTAGGTGCAGACACGCAGTGATTGAAAAAACGGTAGAAGAGAGCTAGACAATATACGTAGTGTATGGTCTAGAATGGGTATGTGCCTATAGAAAGATATATAAAAGAGATTTTTTATTTTTTAAGAACCTGATGAACAATAACAATGGCCTAATTGGCTCAATATAGTAGGGAATCAATCAATAGGTTGCTCTGAAAATTGTATAAGATCTACAGGTGGAGTGTCCTAATAGGGATATAGCTGGTTAGCACATATCAACACGTCAGAAGGGATCCGGAGAAAGTATAAACGCTATATGTGGATCGTCCATAAACAGTGGGAAAAATGAATCTGGAATCTGGACAACATCCACCTAAAGTATGGATAGAATAAGCCAATAGAAATGGAATGATGAGTGAGATGGCCTGGGTGTCAGTAAGGCCAGTTGTTGGGATTAAAACAAATTGTACCTGAATGATATAAGGGCGGCGTCATACCACGTCTATCTGAAGTATCAGCTGGTGCACAGTATAGGACATAGTCCTATTTGAATGCACGTCCCGCCCGTAGTCAACAAATCGGCGTAGCCGACGTGACGTCATCCGGACCAGCCGAGAGATTCCATTGCACATGCGCGTCCCTCGGGTGAGAGTGTCATCAGATTAGACGGTGCTCACGTCCAGAGGGAGAGGTGCACGCAGCATGGAATAACATTAGCCAGGAAGAGAAGACCAACAGGCTCCCCCACCGGTCAATGTGTGCGTCACACTAACAGATGGATAAAACGGTGTGACGCTGGGCGGTCACATGGTAACTAAGAACTCGCCCCCAGAATGGGCACCCGCCCAGGCCAAACAATCGGATCAGCAGAGGAAAGAAACATAAAACAGTTTAATAGTAAAGCTATATAATAAATTCAAAATATATGAATGAACATCAGTAGTTATCTATAGCAACAGTGCTCTGTGCCTAAGAATAGGAACAAAGCAATGACAAGCCAACAAACCAAATATAGTTGTACAAAGTTGTGTGCATAGACTGGTAGACTAAAATCGCATCGTCAAGATGAAGAGGTAGGGACACAGAGCGCAAACTAATCATGTGTATATAGACCTAGGAGTAGAATATTTGGTGAGTAATCTTTAGGATAGGTAGTATGAAAAAAGTATGAGTGAAATAAATTACATTAAAGGAAAGGTTTATAGGATTGGGCTTCATTGTTACCAGGAGCATGAATGGCGTCCAAACGTTCTATCCAAAGTGTCGCTCTTTGGAGTATTTGTTTGTCCCAGTCACCGCTACGTGGGTTCTTAGGGATCACTGCAAGGGCAATAAAGGATATCACGAGGTGTCAAATTTGTGGTATAAGTCTAAATGTCTACTTACTGAGGTGACCATTTTTTCCCCTCCTGAGTAGTAGATATGGTCCCTAATATATAACGAAACTGCCTGATAGTCTTCCCGACATAAAAAGCTCTACATTTGCATGTCATTAAGTAGACTACACCTTGGGTTTCGCAGTCGGCATGGAAGGTAGGTGTAAATATTTCCCCATTGGGCAGTGTGAAACAGGTGCCTGTGCGAATCCACGGGCAAAAAGTACAACTCCCACGCCTGGTAATACCATTAGGGTGATGTTGGGGTATTGAATTATTAAGATAGTGGCTTGATGTAAGTTTGTCCCGTAGGGACCTAGATCTACGAAAAGTGATATCAGGAGTAGGACTGACATATTTAGCCAAAATAGGATCATCCCGCAACAAAGACCAATGTGTTGTCAGAACATCACGCAGTTCAGTATGATGTTGAGTGTGACAGACCTAGCCGGGAGAGAGACTTTTGGAGGGGACTGAATGCTAGCCTCTTGCCGATCGATCAGGGGCCCTGGCATTTGGGGGAACAGTGCTTTTTGTGAGCTGTAGGCCTGGGGACCCTTGAGGTGGTATTACTGTGGATTCGGGTCCCGGTCCCCCAGGACACACAGACTCTGGGGACCCTGGATTTGCCATATTAGAAATAGTGGCTGATTCATAATGCTGGGACAAATACTGTTAGGAGATGCTGATGTCAATTCCAGCCACCTGTCTGTCTGTTGCCTGCTAGAATGTGTATTGTAAATAAGTCTCTAGTATGGGATCTAAGAGTCATTAGATCCCCATTGTTGTTTGTGTTAATTAACTCTGCTATTGTGATAATGTTGATTGGGTTTTCTGAGCTACAAGACGGCCAGTCTGGCCTAAAGGTCATGTCTGAGTCATCTAGGCTGTCTAAAGGGATTAGTTAATTAGCCCATGTTAATTAGGTTTCTGGTCACAGGTGTATGTTAAGAGTAATATGAGCAGGAGGTATACACCTCCTCTTTTACTGTATAAAAGAGCCTGTATTCCTGTCAATAGAGGAGATTCCTGGTTGAACTTACATACAGCCTGCCTGGTGTTTGTTCTGAGCTACACAACTGGATTAGAACGGCACATAGCTGTAGTTCTAGTCCCGGAGCATCGGATGACCGAACCATCAGATGTTGCGATCTGATTCTATAGCTGCAGAGGAGTGTCAGGAGAGTGGAACCGAGCGAGCAAGGGGCTCGTTACATTGAGAATATCTGGTAATGTATCTGACAACGTGGTTGGATTTGGGGGTCTTGGTTTTATATAACAGAGAGTTGCGTGATTGGTGCAAGGCTCTGTTGTAAGCATGACAAAGAAGGGATTTGCTGTAGCCTCTTGCCCTTAAACAATCGTGTAGTAGATTAGCCTGTGCTTTAAATTCATCAGTGAGGGTACAATTCCTACGGAGTCTTAAGTACTGTGCATATGGTATGCTATGGATAAGAGTTTGTGGATGAGCACTGTCAGCGTGTAGGAGTGTGTTGCCTGCTGACTCTTTCCTGAAGAGCGTAGAGACTAGGCAGCCATTACTGTCTTTCGAAATGGTGAGATCAAGAAAAGTGATCTTAGACATGTCGCTGGAAACAGTAAACCTAAGAATGAAGGAGTTGTGGTTTAGTATTTCAATAAAGGTGTTTAAGCTGTCTACAGTACCAGACCAAATGATAAATATATCATCAATATAAGGTAGCCAGCATAGCGCCTGGCTCGTGTATTGTGAGAGAGTATCATCCGAAAAGACACTACTTTCCCACCCCCCCAGGTACAGGTTGGCGTAAGTGGGCGTACAGGATGTGCCCATAGCCACACCCTGTACCTGGAGGAAGTGGGACTCTTTGAAGGTAAAGCAGTTGTGTGTCAGTATGAACTGTAAATGATCCAAGATAAATTCACAATATTCCCAGCGATGATGAGTTTGTTCACGGAGGAAGGTACGTGCTGTCCTGACGCCCTACTCATGAGGGATGCTCAAGTATAGAGCCTCGACATCTAAAGTTATGAGCAGGGCATCAGGAGGCATGACCATCCCCTCGATGTGTTTGAGAAGGTCTAGTGTATCCCTAATATAGGATGGTAGTGACAGTACATGTGGTGTCAATATAGAGTCAACCAGGTGACTGGTGTTTTCCGTGAGGGAACCAATACCCGACACTATAGGCCTCCCAGGGGGTTTAGTAGGATGTTTATGCACTTTTGGGAGAGCATAGAAAGTAGCTAGTCTCAGATGGCGTATATTCAGGAAGTTGTACAAGTCCTGGTCAATGCAAGTCAATGTCATTGCTCTGTTCCTATTCTTAGGCACAGAGCACTGTTGCTATAGATAACTATTGATGTTCATTCATATATTTTGAATTTATTATATACCATGTGGCTGCCCAGCGTCACACCGTTTTATCCACCTGTTGGTGTGACACACACATTGACCGGTGGGGGAGCCTGTTGGTCTTCTCTTCCTGGCTAATGTTATTCCATGCTGCGTGCACCTCTCCCTCTGGACGTGAACGCCGTCTAATCTGATGACGCTCTCGCCCGAGTGACGCGCATGCGCAATGGAATCACTCGGCCAGTCCGGATGACGTCACGTCGGCTACGCCGATTTACTGACTACGGGCGGGACGTGCATTCAAAAAGGACTACGTTCTAAAATGTGCCCCAGCTGATACTTCAGACAGACGTGGTGAGACGCCGACCTTATATCATTCAGGTACAATTTGTTTTAATCCCAACTGGCCTTACTGACACCCAGGCCACCTCACTCATCATTCCATTTCTATTGGCTTATTCTATCCATACTTTAGGTGGATGTTGTCCAGATTCCAGACTCATTTTTCCCACTGTTTATGGACGATCCACATATAGCGTCTATACTTTCTCCGGATCCCTTCTGACATTTTGATATGTGCTAACCAGCTATGTCCCTATCAGGACACTCCACCTGTAGATCTTATACAATTTTCAGAGCAACCTATTGATTGGTGAGCTTCCCTACTATATTTGAGCTAATTAGGCCATTGTTATTGTTCATCAGGTTCTTAAAAATAAAAAATCTCTTTTATATATCTTTCTATAGGCAATGTGATTGCACATACCCATTCTAGACCATACACTACGTATATTGTCTAGCTCTCTTCTACCGTTTTTTCAATCACTGTGTGTCTGCACCTGCATATGAATTTACATATATTTATCATAGTAAGTATCTTATTCCTTTTTTCCCTCCTTCCCTTCCTTTTACCCTCAATTTTTCCTTCTTTTTCTTTCTCTTTACACTACTCCTTTTTTCTTCCTTTCATTCCTCTTTCCTCCCCCTTTCCCCCCTTCCCTTACCCTCCCCCTCTTTTCACCTCCCCCTTTCCCCCTCCCCCCTTCTTTTCTATCCCTCTCCCCTTTTCTTTTCTTTTTTACCCTTCCCCTCTATCCCAGAGACACTAGTTTCCTTTTTGGTTACCAATTGGTATGTTCTTCTCTAATACTGATTTAGCACCTTCTTCCTTATACACATTTCAATACCATGTTCTGCACGCCCCCATGGTGACTTTTCATTGCCCCCGCTGGGTCCCTAGCCCTTGTCGCTGCAGTCTGACTGTCTTAGGTCTGTGAATTGTTTTTATATATTTACTTTGTGGTTAGATTATTGTATATTAATTATTTATCATTTATTATTAATTATTTATTATTTATGTTATTTATCTTGCTAGCCACAACTTTTCCTGCTCCTGAAGAAGCGTGAAGGCACGCGTAACATGTTGAGCATTTGTTAACAGAAAATAACCGTTGTTATTGAAAATAATCGTTGATCTGCTGTCCAACCACATCCTCGGTAATTACCTACTCTGGATAAGTTATTCCCATATCCAAGTCCCTATGCACAGAGATGGCTTTGTATAGCAACAACCTTATTTATTACTTTCTGCATGTTTATATCTTGTGGTTTTTTAATAACTAGTGTTTATTTATGCTTTTTCAATAAACTATTTTTTTCAATAAACTATTTTTGTAATAATTTTTGTGTCACTGTGCCTACAAAGTCCTTAAGTCCCCCCCCTTTTTCTTTCGCTAAAGTAAAGGGGATGTTCCAATGTGGCCACTGCCTAACATGCGAGTTTGTTGAGCGAACTAAGACGTTTCGCAATTCAGACTCAAGCCATGAATATACAATTAATTCATTCATTAATTGCAGTACGTCCAGGGTTCTATACATTTTAGAGTGCCCATGTCACAAGCTCTATGTGGGCAAGACGAAGCGTCAGCTGAGAGTTAGATTTGCAGAACATTTGAAAAGCATTCGACTTAAAGAGGAAACCCCAATAGCCCAACACGTTCTAGATGTTCATCAGGGAAATACATCTGGGCTCAGTGTCAAGGGATTTTATGCCCTTGACCTACCTGATTGCCGAGGTGAATTTGATACGGTATTACAACAAAGGGAGAAATTATGGATATATAGACTCCAGACTCTCCAGTCTAAGGGTTTGAACACTGAGCTCAGTTTCAAAGTCTTTCTGCAACCATGACTGTACGTTCCTGCCTGGGATCGGGTATTTCTGCCAAGAGACTTATGTGCAAGCTCACCTCTTCCTTATGGATCTTGGGTCCTTGTTTCTGTTATACCCAATATGTCCATAAAATAAAATAAAATAAAAATATATACAGTTCGGGGACATCCTCCTTGGCCGGGCCTCTGTGACATGTATCATATACACAAATATACCAGGGTTCCCTCCCCTCTCCCCTTTTCCTTCTCCCCTCTTTCCCCTCTTTCCCCCTTCCTCCCTTCCTCCATCCCCCCTCCACCCTCCCCCCCTTTTTTGGATGTTCCTTTTACCATACTACCCAGCAAGGGGGTAATTTCCCTATCATTCAGTCTTGCAGGTGTATTCAACAGCCTTCACCTTGAGACTGTGGGTGGGGAGGGGGAAGGGAGGGTTTGCCTACCAGTGTTGTTGTTTTTAATATTCAACGTTGTTTTATGTATACAGTCCAATTATTGTCAATTGTGTTCCACGTATCTTTGATATCGTGGTGGAGTGGACCCCACCTGCGTGGTTTTCTTCCACGCATGTGGGTTCCTTTTTCTCATTCTTTTTACATATGTCCATATGCTTTTTTCAATAAAGTTTTTTCTACTTTGATCATAGAACATGGTTGCTTCTCCCTTTGGTTAGCTTTCGTGGGGCTGAGGAGATTTTTCTTTTCCCCCTCCCCCTGTTTCTTTGTTTCCAGTGCATTATTGCTACATGGGAGGTAGCCCGTCCGATAGACAAATCGTTTTGATCACATGTTGCCAATAATTTTCTACTAGACACGAGTTGATTCACTACAGTGGCCTTTTTTATTACTATTCATATATATATATATATATATATATATATATATATATATATATATATACAAACAACACCTGGGATACATATATATATATATATATATATATATATATATATATATATATACACAATACACTGTAAGGGCAGCTAACTGACTCAACCTGCCTACTCTATCTAACTTAAATCAAATGACACTGTCTCTCTGTCTATCTATCTCTCTCCAGTCTCCACCACAACACACTACACAAGGCCGCCACAGAGGTGGCCTTATATAGTGTGGGGCGTGTACTAAACCCACTGTGCCATAATTGGCCAAAGCCTCCTTGGCTTTGGCCAATTACGGCTCTCTGGACACACAGCACTGTGATTGGCCAAGCATGCGGGTCATAGTGCATGCTTGGCCAATCATCAGCCAGCAATGCACTGCGATGCCGCAGTGAATTATGGGCCGTGACGCGCCACTCGAATTTGGCGCGAATGGCCCATATCGTTCGTAATTCGGCAAACGACCGAACACATGATAGATATTCTAGTCGAACACGAAGTTCATCCCTAATCAACATACCAATAGAACAGTCAGTAAAGGGTCGACTGTATATATGGGATAATTCTATTAATCCCAAAGGGGTAAGGGAGATTAGACAAAAGGCCCCCAAGATTTCACACAAGGATGCCAAAGTGAGCCCGCAATTGCGGTGCTGGTGGTGTGCTGCTTCTCAGCCAACAACTGACAAGATGGTCTGTGGACATGAAAAAGTTCATTCAATCAGCAAGCAGGCCTCCCATATGGAACAGAGAACTACAAACAACCTATAGGGACACCCTGCACCACTACATGGATGCAGTGGCGTCCACCAGGATGGGGCCGCCAGTAAAACAGAAACTAAAGCTGAAACGGCCCAGCAGTTCTAGGTGAGGATTATAATCATATTCATACATTGCTAAGGGGATTGTAGCAGCATACAATGTCCTGGGATCCCGGCAGTAGCACCCCAGCAGATAGGGGCCACCGCATTAAATGGGATCACCGTAACCAGCGTAATGATGTTCACGCATGGAGCGTACTGGATCGCTCATGCACCATGCGGAGGGAGCAGTCAAGATGAACTTCCCTCCCACATCACCACCCCACTCCAATGCATAGCAACAGCGCTTGCGCACCGCAATGTAGGAGGGATCCCTTGGATCACAAATGCATGGCGCCCCCCCATATGTGAGTCAATAAAGGAGCATCATGCAAGGGCAAACCACCAACACACAATAGATGCATCGGGGAGCGTGGCCTACACATGGCGCTGAGTGAACGTGTATGAGGAGAGCTCCGTCCAGCCATCGGCCCTAACTCCTCTAGCGATGCCATCTAAAGCTTCAGGACCCCACTCAACATTTGGCAAGAGGTCCGGGAAGGGTTCGGCTGCTCAGCTATCCTCTGTAGGCTCCATTAAACGGTACCTGGCCCCAGAGAGATCCAGCCCTAACATGCGAAGCTTGCAGGCCAGAGACTTGAGATCTATTGAGTCTCCCTCCTCACACGCAGCTTCCATCCGGGAGAGCTCTCTTGCCTCCTCCTGCTGCTTGGAGCTCATGGAGGACCCTGGATCCCCTGCTGGCTTGGAAATGTTATCCCTGGTGCGAGGGCTCAAAAAAGAACTGGCAGATATGTTCCATAGTTGGGAGAAATCCATTAAAAAGAAAATCACTGCAGTGAGATCAGACATGTCACACCTGCCAGCCAGAGTTGAGGACACGGAGGATCGCCAGGACTCGCATGAGGCAGCCATTAAAGAATAGCAGGAGACAGTCATTTAGTTGGCATTTGCCCACCGCTCCTCACGCTACAAACTAGAGGACTTGGAAAATCGCAATTGCAGGAATAACTTGCGTATCCGGGGGTTGCCAGAGGCCAGAGGAGATAATGATCTCAAACCCTCGATCCAGGGTATCCTGAACACAATTCTTGGCAATCCTGTCACTGACCCGCTGCGATTTGACCGTGTCCACCACGCTTTGAGACCGCGTAATATCACAACTGACCAAGGATGTTCTCTGCCACCTTCATTACTTTGAAGACAAGAACACCATTATGGTCAAGCTGCCAGGCACCCCAAGCATTGACTTTGACGGACCAGTCATTAACATTTTTCTTGACCTCTCCAAGGAGACCCTGGACCGCCGCAAAGCTCTAAAACCCCTTCTTGACCAACTCAGAGCAGATGGTGTCACCTACAGATGGGGCTTCCCCTCATGCTTAATTGCCACCAAAAATTCCAAGCTTCAGTTCCCTGAAGATCTCCCATCATTCCTGCATGACCTCAATATGCCTCCGCTGTAGCTCTCGGGTTGGCAGGACCCTATACCAATGTTCTCAGTCCACTTGGACCCCCAATGGCGGAAACCCCCTCAAAAAAGAGGCGCACAGTGACTCCGGCTTCTCTCAGAAAAAATGGGTAAGACGCACTCTGTGCATTCCCTTTGCATTCACATATACCCTCAATCATTGCGGCTGTTACACTGTTTTTAAGCTTCTGTGATGTTTCTCCATCATGGGTCTCTCCCTTTATTTTATTTTTTGCAACCAGAGACCTGTTTAATATTTGACACCAATCCAGGTTCTGGATTGTTCCTCACTATACTACTGGACTATTACTTACTATGGTCCGCTACTCCTGAATTATTATGTTCTTGTTTAAGCATTGCTAGAGTTTAATTTTTGTTCAAAAGTAACACACTGGCCATATTCTGATGGGGCCTACTGCTCCCAGTCAATGCTCTTCTCTCTTTCCCTCCTTTTGGGGTTGGTGAGTGTGGGCAGCCAGTACGTGAGGGTTGGTGAGTGTGGGCAGCTTCGTCACTTGCCTGACGAAGGGGTCCTGCGCGGCCCCGAAACGTTGCACCCCCCTTGTGATGTGACCATTTTCGATTAAAAAACCTTTTTTGGACAACCTTGTCTGCTGATCCATGGTGTGCTGGCGAAGATGTACTTCAGTATATAATACCTGTCAGACTCTTTCTAGGGGTCTTGATGGCTGCTCACTCTTCCCTTTCCCTCAGGGACCACAGAAGTTTTCTGCGTGTTTATCCTCTATCCCCCATTAGCTTTACAGATTGTAAATGTCTACTCTGTACATATTCTCTCTCTTTCTTTTCCTGGTTCCTGGCTCACCCTTACTTTTTCTTCTCCCCCTTACCCCCCCTGCTGGTATGGAAGGTTTTTATGGGCTGAGAGCTTTTACACCACTGCCACAATGGCTACTCTAAGGGTTACCTCATATAATGTAAGGGGCTTAAATGTGGCCATGAAACAGCATCAAGTACTAAGAGAACTGAAAAAAAATCTTCCTGTTCCATTTGACACACTCCATCTCTGTTAAACTTTCGTCGTCTTATTTCCCACAATGGTACTATAGTTTATCTGACACTAATTAGGCCAAGGGAGTGGCCATTGGGTTCAGAGGAAGTGTATCCTTTTGACTCACTGACATGCTAGCTGATGATTCAATTCAAAATTCTAAATTCTAACCACAACATACAAGGCCATCCACAACATTGCCCCCAGCTACATCACCAACCTCATCTGCAGATATCGCCCAAATCGTCCCCTCCACTCCTCCCAGGACCTCCTGCTCTCTAACTCCCTTGTTGCCTCCTCTCATGCTCGTCTTCAGGACTTCTCCAAAGCCTCTCCCATCCTCTGGAATTCCCTGCCCCGTTATATCTGATCAGCCCCTAATCTATCCACCTTTAGGAGATCCCTGAAAACTCACTTATTCAGGGAAGCCAATCCCACACCCACCTAACAACCTCATCAAATTATTCCCTGCATCTATTACCTTTTGTACCACCACCCCCTCCCTTTAGAATGTAAGCTCTACAAGCAGGGTACAGACTTGACTATAGGTTGAAGGTAGAAATCGATGTATTTCCCAATGCGGGATGTAACCGAATTAATACCCCTAATAATAGGGTGACCCGGAGACTGTGTAACACTCTTATGGACTTTTGGTAGATAATATATTATAGGAATCCGCGGAGCAACTGGGACCAAAAAACTTTTTTCTTTTATTCATCCAAGATCCCTAGCTGGGAACCAGTATAAATTAGATCTGCAAGGGTTTTCTTAAAATCCCATGTTAGATTCTTGGTTAACCGCAGATAGGTGTCAGTATCACCAAGAATTCTAGTCATTTCAGCATGATAGTCCATTTTGTCAAAAATGACAATCCCCCCCCCCCTTATCTGCTGGACAGATGATAAGGTTTTTTCGTTCGCAAAGTGATTTGAGTCCAATTTTTAATTTGGGATCACTATACACTTTTTTACTTGGTAACTCATCAAGATCCTTGGGAACAAGATCGCGGAAAACTTTAATAGAAGGTGCTGTGGAGCAGGGGGGATTGAACAATGATGGATTCGCAAGGCCAGAATGTACAGTATGTGAAGTAATTTCTGCAGTAGAAGGCCTACTAGGATTAGACAAAATATATCTTTGAACATTCAATTTATGTACGAATTTATGCACATCTATAAATGTTGAGAATTTGTTTAGTTTTTTAGGAGGCACAAATTTGAGTCCTTTATCAAGAACTAGTTGTTCTGCCTTAGTAAGTTCAACCTTACTTAAATTAAAGATGCCATTATCTCTTATACACGTTTTCTTTTTCCTGGCGTGCCGCCCCCCTCTGGTGCCACATTTTGGTCTGGGTTTCGTTTGTGGTTTTCTACTTCCCTGTGAAACCCCCCCTGTTGGAAGATCCAAGTAAGTCCTGATTAAAGTTAAATGGTGATCTGTTGTAATACCCACTATCCCTATCAGAATAGGCATATTGGGAATTATAATTATCTTTCGATCTTTCTTCTCTCAAAGGTGAAAATCTGTTATGTGTATAGACAGGAGTTCTCTGAGAATATTGATGGTCAAGATAGTGATCGTTATGGTCCGCATTTCTTCTCCATGGTGAAGAATCCTGCCTGTAATGGTCATAATATGGTCATTGTTCTCTGTTCCCCCTCCCTCTGCCCCTGTTGTTTCTCCCTCTACCTCCGTTAATGGAGCATGAATTCCTCCGGTGAGGTGTGGGTGTATAGGGCCTACTCGATGGATGATGGGTTTCCTGTATATTCTGTTCGGATCTAGTTGGTGGATGTTGCGATCTTGATTCAGGTGGGCCAGAGGTAGCTATAGATGTACGTTCTGCCTCAGGGACCATAGTTGGTTGATCTTTATCCTGCCAATTAAAAACACACCCATTTTTATAGTCACTAACATCTTTTGTGTATTTTTTTTGTTTTTTTTTAACTTTTTGTTCCCGTTCTTCCTTCTGTAAATGATTTTCTTAATTTGTAGAAAGTGAATTGTACTCAGTATTGGATTTATGTGGAAGAAGCTTATTTCTGATTTCTTTAATTTCTATGTCTAAGGTTGTCCTCCTCAGACGTTTCCTATCAATCAGGAATCCCAACAAGGAAATCCCAGCCTCATTAAAGTAACGAAACCAGGATTCTAGATCAACATTCCCTTGTTGGGGATGTATATTCCACTGTAAACCTCTTGGGGCCATGCGCTCCTTAGAATACTGCTCAAGGAAGGCTATGTCCTATTCAAGGTGAAGTTCTGATACCATCACATTTTTTAACCTTAAAAATAAGCCTCCTATTTCAGAGTCTGTATTTAGGGGCGTGAATACGCCTTCGGTGTTAAATGTATGATTATTCCGATAATCGAAAATATCCATATTGAGATATTGAAGGTGTAAACCCTCACTTCACAAAGTGGGGAGAGGCTGCAGTAATAGAGTAAAAAAAAATCCAGATAATGGGGTAGTAATACCGCGCCAATCCCAAACGTCAGAAGCAGCCTACACGACAATCAGACAAATTGTGCAATAATATAAAGTGAGAGTGTGGCGCTAAATGTGTGAAAAACAATATATAAGTGCCCACAAAAAATAGAGGCAACCTGAAGTGACACTCCAAAGTTCAAAAGTGAATATGTAATGAAATATATACCAATCAGCAACATGCGACTGGACTAAGACCTCAAATCACACCAATCCCCTAAAAGGTGCAACATGAGACCTTGTATATAAATATAAAGGTGCACCAATATTGGTAGGAAGTACTTATCAAAGTAAATGTGTAGCCAATTATTATAGCAAATCACTCACTCATACATAAAAGATGTGAACACAAAATAAGTGTAAGGTTGTATGTATGAACAAAAAAAAAGGGGTTTACATACTACAATGCAAAAATGTGTAAACATATATAGAAAGTGGAAAAAAATATACTGGGCAATAATCAATAAGTGCAAAAAAAAAGTCTGTGTTGCTAACACCAAAGAAAGTTCATAGAGATATAGATAGTAGTATTCACAGATCTCCCATATGTTTCTCAAACTGCTCTGAGTGGTAAGATAATAATCAAATGGTTTTCTCCCCAATGGTAATCCCAAACAATAAAGAAGATGGGGTACTCTTACCAGCAATGGTGGACTCACAAGCCATGAGCGGTGAGTCAAAAGCGCTTAAACTGCCATATAATGGATGACAGTGTGGATCTGGTCTGAAGAGATGAGATGTTCCTGCTGGAATGCTCATTTTTGGATTCACACCATGTGGAGGCTCTCTCTTTTTTATTCCATATTTTGAATATTGTCCTCCTGACCGAGATGCTGGCATACACCTTGGAGTAAGACGACAAACAAGATATCCGGACGGATGCCCAGGTCTCCATTCCAGCAGGAACATCTCATCTCTTCAGACCAGATCCATACTGTCATCCATTATATGGCAGTTTAAGCGCTTTTGACTCACTGCTCATGGCTTGTGAGTCCACCATTGCTGGTAAGAGTACCCCATCTTCTTTATTGTTTGGGATTACCATTGGGAAGAAAACCATTTGATTATCATCTTACTACTCAGAGCAGTTTGAGAAACATATGGGAGATCTGTGAATACTACTATCTATATCTCTATGAACTTTCCTTGGTGTTAGCAACATGGACTTTTTTTTGCACTTATTGATTATTGCCCAGTATATTTTTTTCCACTTTCTATATATGTTTACACATTTTTGCATTGTAGTATGTAAGCCCTTTTTTTTGTTCATACATACAACCTTATACTTATTTTGTGTTCACAACTTTTATGTATGAGTGAGTGATTTGCTATAATAATTGGCTACACATTTACTTTGGTAAGTACTTCCTAACAATATTGGTGCACCTTTATATTTATATACGAGGTCTCATGTTGCACCTTTCAGGGGATTGGTGTGATTTGAGGTCTTAGTCCAGTCGCATGTTGCTGATTGGTATATATTTCATTACATATTCACTTTTGAACTTTGGAGTGTCACTTCAGGTTGCCTCTATTTTTTGTGGGCACTTATATATTGTTTTTCACACATTTAGCGCCACACTCTCACTTTATATTATTGCACAATTTGTCTGATTGTCGTGTAGGCTGCTTCTGACTTTTGGGATTGGCGCGGTATTACTACCCCATTATCTACAAGCAGGGCCCTCCTGTCCCTACTGTATTGTACTGTAATTGTGCTGTATATTGTGCTATAATGTTAAAGGTGACTTAGCTTCCCTTTCTCAGGAAGAGAAACGCAAACAAATAATCTCCTACTCAAAGTCAGCAAAACTTCCGAAACTCTCACAAACAGCCCTTAGAAGTATGGAAACTGACTTCTCCATCTAAGAACTCCAAAACGTATTAACTACTTCCCACCCGGCCACTGCACATAAATGGCCAGGTAGTCCTTTCCCCGTTCTGAGTGGACGTTCAGGAACGTCCCTTAGAACGAGTGCTCGCAGAGCGGCCATGAAGCGCGCTGCGGCTTTATACTGTGATCATTCTGATCACAGGATCCAGCTGAGCAGAGATTGGGATATGGGCTCTGTGACTGGCCCTCCCGATCACCTGACAGTTGTGTCCAATCACAGCCATCACAATTTAGACAAAGACACGTGTCTCTGTGACAGGTCTCCCCGCCGAGCTCAGTGACAGCTCAGTGCGGGGGGGGGATCTGCAGATCTGTGACAGCTCTGTGACAGCTCTCTGTGTGAGGATGATTTTACACAGAGAGCTGTTACAGATCACTCCATAAAGTACACCAAGCACCACTGATATACCCCTGTCCCTATACACATTTCAGTGTCCCAATAAAAATTCTGTCTGTCTCCCATCACTGCCAACACCAAATAAACACTGATTTGGGTTATTTTTACCAAACAAATGTAGCAGCATCATTTATGGTCAAAATTTATCAAGAGAGATTACTTATTTGCAAAAATTTTAAAACAGAAACTAAGAAAAATGCATTTTTTGGGAGATTTTCCGGTCTTTTTTTATTTGTAGCGTAAAAAATAAAAACTCCAGCAGTGATTAAATACCACCAAAAAAGCTATATTTGTGTGAAAAAAATGATAAGAATTTCATTTGGGTACAGTGTTACATGAGCGCGCAATTGTCATTTAAATTGTGACAGCGCTGAAAGCTGAAAATTGGTCTGGGAAGGAAGGGGGTTAAAGTGCCCAGTATTGAAGTGGTTAAAATCTACGCCCACAAGTAAAGCCCCTGGACCAGGTGAATTCACAGTCTTCTATTAGAAAACATTTAGCGATGTCCTACTCCCCCGTCTCACAGCTTATGCTAACTCAATCTCTAACACCTCAGGTTTATGCCCGGAATCCCTCTCACCCTCCTCCTTTCTACTGATGCTAAAAAAAGCATTTGACAGAGTGGACTGGGATTATCTTAAGACGACCCTACGTTATTTTGGACTAGGGCCCAATATGTACCACCTCATCTCCTCCCTTTACTTTCACCCATCTACACAAATTCGAATTAATGGATCTCTAAGAGACCCCTTTACGATACACAATGGCCCCAGACAGGGTTGCCCCCTATCTCCTCTTCTTTTTTCCATTACTTTAGAACCTTCTTTGGCCACAATTAGAAACAACGAAAACATCCAAGGTGTTCAGGTAGGACTTAGAACCCATAAATATGCAGCTTATGCCGACGACATTTTATTTTTTATCCAACAGCTGTGCATTTCACTCCCAAATTTAATGTCAGCCTTTTCTACCTTTCAAACAATATCCAACTTCAAAATAAATTTATCTAAATCTGAGATCCTAAACACTAATATCCCTCGCTCAGAAGCTGACCAACTGAAACCTCTCTTTCCCTTCCACTGGGAACTGAAGAGCATGAAATACCTAGGCATCTATCTCACCCCCAGTCTCCATTTTATCTCTTTTCAAACATAATTATATCCCCCTATTGAATAATATCAGAGCAGACCTCCAGAACTGGTCTTCCCTATCCCATTCCTGGCTAGGTAAAGTACCAGTAAGTATCAAAAAATGAATATTTTGCCCTGTATACTCTTTATTTTTCAAATGTTGACATTGGGTGTTCCTATAGGGTTCTTCTCCTTGCTCCAGACCATGATCTCTTGCTTCATTTGGAGGGACAGACACCCAAAAATATCCAGGGCGGTACTTAATCATTCCAAGTGCTCTGGGGGGTTAGCTCTACCAAATTTTAAAGCGTATTATCATGCTGTAGTATATCACGTATAGCGGATTGGAAATACGCTGCCACCTCCAAATTATGGGTTCAATTGGAATATGCTCTATGTGGTTTAGACTCATCCCTGGATACCTGGCTCCTCCAGAGCCCTCTCTCCATATACCTCACCCCTCACCACCTCTTCCCTTGATGTATGGGATTTTCTTGGTCCTACGACTCCCCCTTGATGCTGCTCCTACACCACAACTACTTTCTACCCGGCTCCATGGATCCGGGATTTAAAACTTGGTCATCAAGGGAACCTCTTCTGCTTCATCATATCCTCCGTTCAAACACCCTCAAGCCATTGTAAAAGATTTTGAGCCCAAAACCCATCACATTTATGGACAAATGGAGGTACAACCAGGTACTATGCTTCCTCCTGACCTTCCCTCAGCCACTACGAGGCATACAGGATCTAACCAGAAATTAATCCTTGTTCAACTACAAAGATCCTCCACTAAACTGCATTTTGCAGTTTTACAAGGCCCTCATCAAACTACAAAGCCCTTCATACCCAGATTTCCTTGCTAAATGGGAAACTGACCTTGAATCTCATCTTATAAACAAGCAAAAAGATAAAATCTTACAGCTTGCACATGTCTCTTCACTAGCTTCAAGAATGGCAAGAATGGCAGTAACCAACTATAAACTACTCACCAGGTGGCACTACACCCCATCCAAGCTGCACTGAAAGTCCCCTTTCAGCTCCCCATTGTGTTGGAGGAACTGTGGGAACAACACTACTCGCGCTCACATTTGGTGGACCTGCCCCCTAATCGGCTCTTTTTGGACTGGCTCAGCGGGGATAAATGAAGAGCTCCCCCACTGAGCTGGCGGAGTCCATTCAGCAGATACGATTCACATGAAAGGGGCCTAAATATTACTTTCTAAAACAAAAGCCTGTTTTTTTTTTTGTTGTGTTTTGTTTTTATCTTAAAGGGAAACAAACGTTGCAGACAAAAAAAGTTTACTATAAACAGGGAAGTAACTAAAAGGGCAAGCTGACCTAAAAGCAAGCAAAAACAAAATAAAAGTAAAGACAAAAAAGACACTTAATAGTAAGACCAAAAAGACAGCAAATGGGTTAATTACTCAAAGAGCTAGTAATTCGAATTAACCGCTTCCCATCCAGCCTACCTTCCTGCTATATATAAACAGCCAAGCGGGACAAGTGTTGATTAAAGAGGACGTACCCATATGTCTTTCTACTCCTGGGCCTTGTACGTAGTCTTGGGGGCACACAGCAGCACAATCTGTGCTCACATATCAGAGAACAGGGCCTGTACCATGTGATTCCAAAATGTGATTTGGGGTATAATTCTAAATATGCCTATGATGTCTGTTAGAAATGTCTTATTTTCATTTTCATTCCACATTTTACAAAAACGTTTGGTGAAAAGTAAAGTCTTCAAAAGACTCATAATGCCTCTTAGAAAATACCTTGAAATATTTGGTTTTCAAAATGTGGTTATTTTGTAGGTGTTTTCACTGTCCAGGACTACCTGTGATAGGTAGTCAGGAAATTAGATGTGTAATTTAAACTCCTGAAATGCCTGAAGGTGGTCGTTTGATTTTGGACCCCTCTATATGGCTAGGCTGTGAAAAAGTTCACACATGCGGTATCCCCACAAATATCGGGACAAGTAGCAGAATCTCTTTCTGGGTGTAATTGTAAGTATGCTATGCTGTATGTGATAAATAACTTATAAAAATTACAACTTTGTAAAAAAAAAAAAAAAACATGTAATTTCTTAATTTTACAAAAAAAGTTGACAAAACAAATTGCACCTTCAAAAAATGTACCATGCAGTCATTACCTCAGGATTGATCAATTTTCAAATATAAATACCATAGTTGGTAGACTCTAACACTTTCATACAGACTAAATAATAAACAATAAAATGGGTATTTTTACCAAAGAAATGTAGCAGAATACAGTTTGGTCTATAGTTATGAAGAAAGATTATTTATTTGCAAAGTTTTTCTTTTGTTTCTTTATATAGCAAAAAATAAAAACTGCACTGGCGATTAAATACCACCAAAAGAAAGGTTTATTAGTCTCAAAACATTATATAAAATTCATTTTGGTACAGTGTTGCAAAACTGATCTCTCTCTATGCCATTTGTTAGCTTTCCCTACAATAGTTTCCAATATACTGACACTAGAATTTCTCTGTTCCTTACCCTTTTATACTGAGGGGGATGGCTTTTCCAAAAGCCCCTTTACCGTCCTTTTTACATTTACTAGCCATGAAGTGTATTCTTCAAGTGGTTGTAAAGGCTTCATATTTTTTACCTTAATACATTCTCTGCATTAAGGTAAAAAAAAGGGCTCCCACCCAGCCTTCCATAAATACTTACCTGAGTCTGATCTCAATCCAACGTTGTGCCTGAAAGCAGTGCTGCTGTTCTCTTTCTTCCTCCACATTGGACTCAGTGAGAGCAGTGGGAGCCATTGGCTCCTGCTTCTGACAATGATTTCCAATGACAAGGGAGAGGGGGCAGGCTGAGCTGAGCTGCAATGTGTGTGTTTCAAAAGACACTCACAGCCTGGCTTGAAATTGAGCCTGGACGTGTGCCACCATAGAAAGAGGTTTCCTATGGCGGCACACAGAGAAAAGGAGTCAAAAGCGCAGTGAGGGACCCCAGAAGAGGAAGATCAGGGCCCCTCTGTGCATAACCATTACACAAAGCAAGTACGTATAACATATTTGCTATTTTTTTTTAAAAGCAACCTTCACGATACCTTTAAAACAGAAGTTATTTACATGTCACATTCCATCACATATCCCAAAAATAAGGACATTTCAGGAAAGTGAGCAGAGCCATGCAAATTATTGCTTTTTGCCCTTCTGGTCAGATGAACATCGCTGGTGTTTCGTGCAAATGTAGCCTAATATTATAGATATATTATAACCATTTATTCCGAAATGCATACAGCAGTTTCAGGCTACTTGGCCTTCATAAGTGTAGTGTATGGAAACCATGGCTTCTATGTAGTAGTGCTTGGATTCCAACAAGACAATATAACCATACAGGTTATGATGGGAAAGGATTAAAGCAATCAAAAAGCCCTTATTGTAATCAGTGTATTGTTATAGTAAGGCCTTTTTAAAAAAGAAGGTATTCACCTGTCTTTTTGGTTCAGCTTGACCTTGTGGTGCATTCCCAGCATCTCCTGCTTGTATTGAGGTAAAGACTGCTAAACTCCCAGAGAAGTAATCAAATTTCTCGATCCTCTAGAGGAGGTGGAGGCAAAAATAGAATTGCCCGGGGGGCAGGAGGCGGAGCCTAGCGGAGCAGACATGCATTGTTAGAGCTCCACACCGCTGAGGAGAGAAGAGAAGGACAAAGCGGAGCCTGCAGGCTCAAAAGGTATCCATTTGAACCTTTTTACCCCAGGGAACAAACTGTGAAAGTTTGGGCAGGAAATATGGTACTGGGAGGAAACCGTGGCAGAAATAAAAATCACCTCACAAAGAGCTCACAGGCACTCACTGCAGCTGAAGCAGCTCCAGTCACCTCACAAGATACAGCATCAGGGCGCTCTCACAGACAGAAAATGTCACAGCAAGACTCTCCATTTGAGTCAGATACAGAACAAATCCTCTCACAAACTTCTCCACAAGCCTCCTCAGCATCCCCAATAATATTATTACAATTTGAAAAGATGCTTCATAAGGCTTTAAAACAAACCTCAGACCAAATAACAAAAAGCCTAACCAAAGAAATAAGAGAGCTGGGAAACCGCACCGCAGCCTTAGAAATAAAAATGGATGAAATTGAAATTACAACCCAAGAAAATATAACAGAATTGGAACAATTAAAAAAAGAGAATTTAATACTTCAAACTAAGCTCGAAGATTACGAAAATAGAGCCAGACGTTCAAACTTGCGCATAAGGGGAATACCTGAAACTGTGACAGACCTGCAATCTACTATTACCGCTCTATTACAAGAACTAAAGCCAGATATCCCTATTGAACGTTTAGAACTAGACAGAGTACACAGAGCCCTCACAGCCAAAAAGAAAGATGGACCCCCACGTGATATAATCACAAAATTTCATTATTACAGAACGAAAGAACAAATACTAATTGCTGCAAGAGAAAAAAAGGAACTTAATTTTCAAGGACACACTTATCAAATTTTTGCTGACCTATCCCAACTTACTATTACTAAAAGACGATCCATGAAACCCCAACTAATGGAACTGCAACGCCACAACATTATGTATCAATGGGGCTTCCCCTTTTCAGTCAGATTTAACTACCAAGGTACAATTTACAGAAGCAGATCAGCAGATGAACTACAACAAACCCTTTTAAAATTAAATCTGACAGAACCCACAAGCAGCAACACTCCCACACGCAGAAGAATGGCATCATCTTCACCTTCAGGCAGCACCCAGAAAATTTCAGAACAAAATGGGAATCATCATTCTCACAAAAGAGGCCGTTATGCCACATCATCCATGGACCAAGAAGATTCAATGGACTGACATCCTAATTCCTGATATCTCTTCATTTATTATACTAAGAGATGGTTCTCTATAAAAAACCTATATTTATAACTGAATGTAACTGCATTCTGATAGTCACACACTGTGTGGGATCATGTTACATTCCAGTTATATTTCTTATTACTTCTGATTCATATAGCCTTAGAATATATAAGTGAAATAAGGAAATTCTTGTTCAGTTATATATTATCAGGTAATAACAATAGATTTATTACTTTTTAGGACAAATATGTTCAATAATCCAGAAGTAATGGAAGCTTTTTCTTTCTTTTCTTAAAACAAATATATTATTACCTAACTAGTTCCTAGAATTATGTTTTTGTTTATTCTAATCTGAAGCAATACAACCTCAATTTTATGAGTTAACATATCTAAACAGTTACATATGAATAAAATATGTAATTGTTCACTCTAAAAGGGTTAAAATCCCAAAATAATTCAACTATCTTCATCAATACCAAAGTTATTAACAGTACCTTTCTAACTGAATTATTTAGCCTAGGGCAAGACTAACCATATACAACCACCCTGGAATAAATAATTTCAACAAAAACTATATTCTGCACTCCAATTAATGAAACATCATTTTGATGTCTTTTGACATAGCACTTCTCTCCTGTAAGCGGAAGATCCGTGTACCCCCATTAGCCCTCCTCATTCTCCCAACCATATTATGTGGGAGTGTGACGAAGGCACTTATTCCCCTGAGAGAGATATTTATTCTCTTTCACGGGTAAATTGTGATTACTTGCAAAAAATAATTTATACAATGTATCATCTAATCTCATATGTTTTTTGTTTACTCTTTACTCCAGAATTCACTGGTTTCTTTTCTATCTATTCATCTCTTCAGTCCACACAGGTTGATCTGCGCAGTCAGCTCTGCATAACAAAAAGTAAGTCAAAACTATTTGATCTATTGCCATGGCACCACTGAATATACTTTCCCTGAATGTTCAGGGAATAAATGTCCCTCAAAAAAGGACCAAAGCCTTCCGTACTTTCCATAACAAGAAGGCTCACATAGTATGCCTCCAAGAAACACACTTCACCAAAGATTCTACTCCAAAATATATTTCTCCTTTTTATCAACAAATTTACACGGCTTCTGCCTGTACCAAGCAAAGGGGAACTCTAATTGCATTTCACCGATCCACACCATTCACCTTATCATCAGAAATTAAAGACCCAGAAGGTAGATACCTGATACTCATGGGTTATATAATGGATACAGCAATCACGGTGATTTCCTACTACGCTCCTAAGAAACAACCTACACCATTCCTCTCACATATATTACAAGTGATTAATATACACAAAATAGGAACAGTGATAATGTGTGGGGATTCGAACCAGGTCCTCCTCCCATTTCTAGATAAATCACCTTTTACACCATCCAAAATAACCTCTAGATTACCTTTTTCTCAACTTCTTTCCAAATACAATCTGGTAGATTCGTGGAGAGAAAGTAACCCAATGAAAAAGAAATTCACTTATTTCTCGCACCCTCATCAAACCTTCACCAGAATAGATCATATTTTTCTAACAATAGGAATGATACCAGAAATTATTGCATCAGATATAATTCCGATTCCGTGGTCTGACCATAATGCAGTATACACTACTATAGCCTCAGCCATACCAAAAGCGCATGACCCAACGTGGTACTTACCGGACATAATGCTCAAACACCCACTACATCAGATGGCCATTGAACAAGCTTTAAAGGAATACATATCAATTAATAATACAACAGACATCTCCCCAATAACACTGTGGGAAGCTCATAAGCCTGTCTTGCGTGGTACAATACAAAGACAAATGGCACTATTTAAACGGGAACGCAAAAATCTAGCAAAAAAACTAGAACTCAATTTTAATGCAGCCTACATATCATTTCAAGATAATCCATCTCAGAGTACAAAATCTCATCTGGAAAAATCTAGATTGGAATACTATCTATTTCTCACTGAGTCAGTTGATAAATCCCTCAAACTCTCCAAACACAATTTCTACATGAATACAAACAAACCAGGTACATATTTGGCTCGGGCATTAAATTCAACTAACAAATCTTTCAAACCAATACGTTTGAAATTATCAAAAAATGTTTACACTTGTAATCCAGTTAAAATAGTCCATAAATTTCACTCACATCTCGCAACTTTATACAAGACAAACAATGAATTTAATCCTACAGAGGCTGAATCCTTCTTCTCAAAAATAACCTTACCTGAGTTATCAAAAAAGCAGTTTGGATGAGCCTATAACTATAGATGAAGTTGCTAACGCCATAAAAGACCTAAAACTTAACAAAAGACCAGGCCCAGACGGCTACTCGGCTTTATACTATAAAACATTCTCAGAAATACTCTCTCCCATTCTCACTGAAACTTTTAACAAACTTCTAGATGGACATTCTTTTCGGCAAGAAACACTAATGGCAATTGTTTGTATGATCCCAAAACCCCTTTCTGATGATACTTCCTGTGTGAATTATCGGCCTATCTCTCTGTTAAACCTCGATATTAAATTATTAGCAAAAATAATAGCAAAACGCCTCAATAGCATTATAGGAAAATTAATACATAGAGATCAAGTAGGCTTCATGCCAAATAGACAGGCAGGCGATAATATACGCAGGGCAGTGTTATTGGCACATATTGCTAAAAAACTGAAAATCCCTTTATGTTTTCTATCTCTCGATATTAAGAGGGCATTTGACACAGTATCCTGGCAATATATGCAATATTCATTACAAAAATGGGGTTTTGGACCCCACTTTTTAACATGGATCAAAGCATTATATAATAAACCCAAAGCCTATATAAAATATGCTGGATACAAATCTGAAGCCTTTAATATCGAAAGAGGTACCCGACAGGGTTGCCCATTATCTCCCTTATTATTTGCCCTTATACTCGAACCCATGGCCCAATACATCAGAACAAACCAAACTATAACTGGCATTGAAGTAGGAGGTATTACACACAAATTATGTATATTTGCAGACGATATATTACTTTTTCTATCATCACCACAGGTCTCTGGTCCTAACTTAATACCAGCTCTTGATGGATTTGCAGCCCTATCCAGCCTTATGATTAATCCTAAGAAATGCCTAGTGCTTAATATTTCACTCACAAACATGGAATTGATCCCGG
Source organism: Aquarana catesbeiana (assembly GCF_042186555.1). Lineage (NCBI taxonomy): Eukaryota > Metazoa > Chordata > Amphibia > Anura > Ranidae > Aquarana > Aquarana catesbeiana. The sequence continues at coordinate 294,690,569 of NC_133328.1, forward strand.
CTAGGGCTGCACTCCCATTCACATGGGCAGAAAAATCAATCCCATATCTTGGAAATTCATTTAACAGCATCTCATTCTGACTTATTCTGACTTATTCTCAACCAATTATCCTCCTGTATTAAGACAGATCACAAATCTAATAAAACAATGGTCGCAACTTCCTTTATCCTGGATAGGGAAGATTAATGCAATCAAAATGACTATTCTACCCAAATTGCTTTATCCATTCAGAGTCCTCCCTATTCCAATTCCTTCCTATTTTTTGAGAATAGTACAAAAAAGAGCAACTTCGTTTATATGGGGCTCTTCTAAACCACGTATACCTATACACACACTACATCTTCCCAAAAATAAAGGAGGCCTGGGATACCCTAATTTTACTAACTACTACAGAGCAGCACATTTGGCCAGTCTGTCCAAATACCATGCAAAACAGGAAATCCCATTATGGGTATTTATAGAGGCTTCAGAAAATGACCCTCTATTAATATCAAATTTATTATGGCTTGATCCTAAAGACCGCTTTAAAATTCATAATCCCATAACTAAACACTTCTTATCTCTCTGGGATAAACTAAAAACCAAATATCAGTTACAATCTCCACACAATCCTCTCCTTTCTTTTATCAGAAATCCGGCCTTTTATCCGGCATGGATCTACCCAAATTCTTTTAAAGCTTGGACAACATCAGGCATTCAGACACTAAATGACTTCATAGCATCTAAATCATTCCTTTCATTCCCATCGCTTAGAGAAAAATATGATCTACCAAACTCTGAGATATTTAGATATCTCCAAATCAAAAATTTCTATACAACATTCCTAAAGGGGGATACACCATTATCCCAATTATCCATTTTTGAATCAATCTGTACAAAAGATCCATTTGCTAAAGGTACAATTTCATCACTTTATAATCAATTATATGGAGTAGCAAATCTTAATAGACCCTCTTACGTTCAGAGGTGGGAGGAGGACCTGGGACGAACTTTAGAAGACACGGACTGGTCTAACATATGGCTCACATCTAAGTCATCTTCACCCAACATCTTAGCACTGGAGACAAATTATAAAGTCCTAACTCGCTGGTACCTTGTACCCGCTAGAGTGGCAAAATATTCACCTAATACCTCAGCTCTTTGTTTTCGAGGATGCCCAGAAATAGGCACACATTTACACATATGGTGGACGTGTCCAGTAATCCAAACCTTCTGGAAGGAAGTCTTCGTGATTGCATCTAAAATATTTAAAAAATTAATACAACCAGATCCATATTTAACGTTACTTAATCTAAAACCGGAATGGTTAACACTCTCTCAATTCAAACTTATGATCCAACTAATAACGGCTGCAAAACAAACAGTGGCCAAGGCATGGAAATCTCCTACATTGGTACTAGCAGAAACAATTCACAGAATGAATAATACAATGTCCCATGCTAAGATGGTAGCCATCGATCAAAATCAAATTCCAAAATTTGAAAAACTTTGGCATCCTTGGATAAAACAACAGTTCCTGTCAAACTTCAATGACTCTGTCCTGTTGCCATGGTAACAGATTGAATGACTTACAGAGACACCCATTCTAAGGCTTCAAAGAGAACTAAAAAGAATAATAAACTGACGAGCGGGACAACCTTGTGGACCATACCTCTACCTTTCAACCCTTTTTCTTCTTTCTCTTTCCTTTTCTCCACCTTACGATTAAAGCTCATTATCAGAATTTATTTGACCTATATACACTCTACTTGTAAACAATATGTATAGTAGGTATAAATCATTTAAATACCTACAAAAGTAACTAAGGAAATGATATATATCTTTAATTTAGGTTTACGTGAACCCAATGTTTAATATTTGAAATTTCATGATATTTACCTATATAAACCCTACTGTAAAACAATGAGCTTACTTTATAGATCCTTGTAAACTTACTTTATGTATCTTTATAACATTGTATACTCAATAAACTTCTTTTGACAAGGAAAATAGAATTGCCCATGGAGGAGCCAATTTTTTCTTTTGGAGGGCTTTGATGTACCAGAGCATGTACGCATCAAGAATGCAGTGCAGTTTGTGCTGGCCAAGGGTTATAGAAGCACAATGGATTTGGTGCTCCTTGTGAATTCTGTAACGGGTTAAGAAATTCAGAACAAGGAAATGTTGATTTTGCCAGACTATCCTGTGCAGATGGTTTTCAGTGTTGTGTTGGTTGTGGATGGGATTTATAAAGCTTTCTGTGGACCAGAGGGGAGAAAAGCAATGACTCAGTGTCAAGAAATGTGGAATAATCCTCTTATTTTGGAGATATGTGATAAAATGAGACATGTAAATACGTTCTGCTTTAGGAATGCCTTACAGTGTTAATGCACTGATTAGAGTGAGGGCTTTTTGATTGCTTTAATCTTTTCTTACTATAATCTCTATGATTATACTGTGTTTTTGTTTCATAAAATTCAAAAATAAACACATTTGACCTAACTTCTGTCTTTGTTTATAGCTATCTCAGCAAATCCAAATTTCATCCCTAACTAGGATATTTGGAAATATCTGTATAAATAATACTGTTTATTCTGCGGCAAATTCTGGGTGCCAAATCACTTCACTTGTCTTTATTTGTGAGTTAGTTATAAATGTGCCTTTAGAAAATATATATCAAGAAAATATGCGAAGTAGAAAGAAAAATCTCTGCATGTATTACATTTATGAAACCCACAGAAAATAAATTATACTGTACAACCTAGACCTGTTTTGTCATATAATAAATTCTTCTACTCATCATACTAAGGTATAAATAGAAACTACCAGATGAAAAGAATATATTTCACTTCTGCAGCATCCCTGTGGTAATAACAGTACATAACAGTTAATATTTTGCTTTCCTTTTGTATCCAGCCTATACTTACATGTAAAAACCTGTATGAGGGAACAAATCCCTTTTTACATTTTCATAGCATGGTTAACACAGTTAAATTCTAAAAGGCAAACAGAAGCGTTTAGACTGTCTTTATAACTTTACTTAATATAATCGGAAGGAAATAATTTCCCTATGAGTACAAAGCCATTGTTTACATTCAATCTTTTTATGTATTTTATATGTATACTGTAAATTCTGTATAATTTTCAAAATATCTGAGCCTGAACATACTAGATTGTCTTTACATGAAGTCATCCCCTTGGGTATCTATTATATAAGAAAACCTTGATAATAGTAATAAATGCCATATGTCCTTAGATGTTTCTCTCTCTCACTCTCTTTGCAAGAAAGAAATATACCAAGACATGATTACTGATATGTTATGGGTGACAAAAGGGCAGATTTACAATTTGAGTCAATATTGATTTCATGCACTGTATAACATTCATAGCATAATGTACTAAATTTTAAACAGGTAAGAGATGGCAAAAAAACAATCACATAAGAACAACCCAATAATCAAGATTAACTTTTCATTAAAGTGAATGTGAACACAAAGTTCAAACTAATTAGTGTATTTTGTATGCATTAAATCAGCATAATGTTTGGTAAAAGTTGCTAAAATCAGCCCCAAAGTACCCTTTTAACAGGTTTATGGCTGCCTCCTGTCTCTGTGGATTGTGTATAAACAGGGATGTAGGCAATGCAGAAAAATGAAGTGCTGTGCCTATGAAATACATCAATTCTCCACCTCCTGGCAGTTTAAATTGCACATCCCAATGCTCTAGTTTGGACTAAAGGTACACTGTGACAGCACAATATCCCCTATAGGCCTACAGCAGCTGCCCTATAATTGTCCCTCTTTTACAGCAAGTACCACTAACAGCACTACGAAAGGAAGGTTTAGGTAAATGACCTTTTAATACAAGGCATACAACCTTTAAATGAGCATGAGCTAGCATATTTTCACACTTTAAGTTTTATGGGTTGACAGACACTTTAAGCCACAAGTGATCATGTATTGCTGCTTTTATAATTTGCCTGTCGCCAATTTTTTAATTGCTTTATTATTTTTCTCTTATTTTCTCTCTTTCTCTTCACCCAGAGAGCATCAATTTAACCACTTGACCTCCAGAAGGTTTTACCCCTTTCATGACCAGGGCATTTTTTTGCTATTCAGCCCTGCACTATTTTAACTGACAATTGCGCATCCGTGCAACACTGCACACACTGTTTCACATAAATAGAGCTTTCTTTAGGTGAAAAATATATATAAAAATATATATATATAAAAATATGTTGAAATGCATCACTGAGGCGGCCCCCTTCTCCACCGCTCTTCCTTTGACTAACAGAAGCCTCAAAATCAGTGGCGGCCCATGCACTGTGGGCGCATGGGCGCCGCCCCTCCATCCATGCGCCCGACCCCTTTCAGGATGCTGGACGCATGGATTCCTATGGCGGGGGTGGGAGGGGGTAGTACTTTTTTGAAGCACCTGATTAGAACCAGAGGCTCTAATAGGTTTCAAAATAGGGTGGGCTTGGGGCGCAAAGAGTGTGTGCCCTGATCCCACCCAATTGTGTGATGATAGTGAATACATTTTTGCTATTTTCACACTAACCTTCCTCCCCGACAATCAGGAGGCAGGGTGGCAGACCTGTCTCCTGATTGGTCAAAGCACCAGTCCACCCTATTGGATGACTGGCGCTTACGAAGAGGAGCAGAGAAGACATGCTGGAGGAGCTTTGCTCACGGGGGGTGGGGGTTTGGTGTTGCCCGAGCCACGCTTGAGGGGGGCTGGAGGTTTGGTGCTGCCAGAGCCGCGCTCGCTGGGGGTGTGTGTTCAGTACTGCCAGAGCCGCGTGGGGTGGTTGGGTGGGTGCTGCTGCCAGAGAGGCACGGGGTGGGGGTTGGGTGCTGCCAGAGCTGCGAGTGGGGGGGGTCAGTGGGCACAGTGACTGCATATGATAGGCACAGGTGGATGCAAATGATGGGCACAAGTGGCTGCATATGATGGGTACAAGTGGCTGCATTTGATGGGCACAAGTGGCTGTATATGATGGGCATAAGTATCTGCATATGATGGGCACAGTGGCTGCATTTGATGGGCACAGTGGCTGCATATGATGGGCACAAGTGGCTGCGTTTGGTGGGCACAAGTGGCTGCATTTGATGGGCACACGTGGCTGCATATGATGGGCATAATGGCTGCATATGATGGCCACAGTAACTGCATATGATGGGCACAAGTGGCTGCATATGATGGGCACACGTGGCTGCATATGATGGGCACAATGGCTGCATATGATGGGCACAGTGCCTGCATATGATGGGCACAGTGGCTGCATTTGATGGGCACAATGGCTGCATTTAATGGGCACAGTCATGCTGCAATTGATGGGGGGGTTTCAGTATTTTTCAGTTTTTTAGCGCCCCCCCCAAAAAAAATTTTTGAGCACCATCCACCACTGTTTAAAACTAGCTTTTGCATGAGACTGTAACCTACCAGACTACTCCTACTCCTAACCTACTCCTCTTTAAGGTGTCCTCAAGATATTTCATTCTGTGCTACCCCTGCAAGGGCAGGATGAGTTGCAAGACTTCCCCCCTTGTAACGGTGGTCAAGGAGGGTTGCCAACCAATAATAATCCTTATCCTTGATGCCACAAATTCTTGGGTCCTTTGGTAGGCTTTGAAGAATAAAGAAGCCCATGCACCAATAGTTTGCGAAGGCATTAAAAGCAGAGTCCTCGGGGTTATTGAGTATCTGTAATGGCCTCCTCCCAGCCACGTACTACTCCCAAGGTTTCTGGGGTTTGAAAACCATTTCTTAAGGTTTGATGTATGTCTTTCTTTGCTTCTATGCCTCCAAAACTGCCAGAATCCTCCTCCCTCTCCTTGTGTGTTCTGTGGCATCACAAAAATAATGCCACACAGAGTATGCTCCAGCAGGAACACAAGAGGGATTAGATCACTGATGCATGCATTGTCACGAATCACCATCCTTGTCGTATCCTCAAATGGTGACAGTACAGTGCATGCATCCTTTATTAGCAGTCATTGGCGTGGGAAAAAAAAGCTGAGCGGGCATGAGCCTGTCCTTGTGCCATACTCACACAGGTACTCATTGGCGGCCCTCTGTTGCATGTGCAGCCACTGCACTGCTGCAGCATTGCCAAAGTTAGGTTCCACCTGGTGAGCATGTCACAAATCAGGCGGTTTATGGGCAGGTGGAATTCCCACTGAATTTCAGCCAACCTAACACTGGCTGTGTATGACCACATGAAATGGCTACAGACTCTTCTGGCCTGCTTTAGAAGTTCTTGCAAACCTGGGTACCTGTTTAGGAAACACTGCACCACCAAATTGAGGACATGTGCCAGGCACATTAGTGCCATTATCGCACACCACCATTTCTGGCTCAAGCTCCCCTGGCGTAAATCACCTCTGGGCCTGCCTCAGCAGAGCTGAAAGTGTGACAGACCTCATACTCAAGAGGAGTATGTCTGCCATATAAGCTTCCACCAGCACGATTCCAAGATCCCTTAGCCCACCCATTTACTAGCCACAATTCAGTGTAGGGTGGTAATAAACATAAGACTGTTTAATAAAACACAGGTACAAAGAGATATGCACTCTGGAACAATCCCCACTTCTTTGCATAATGAAACAGGTCAGTGTAAACTACATTCAGTAACATGACACACAGGTACATTCAACCTTTTCCAACAAATAATTAAATCAGTAACTGATTCTGACTATTCTGATTCAGTAACTGGTCTGACTATGTAGGAGTGAGGACGTGCTATGCCTGAGCTCTGTCCAGTCTGCAGCAATACAAGCAGCTACAGGGGCGATTATCCCCTGCTCTTCACCCAGGGCATGTCACAGTGGCAAAGGACATCTTCACAGCCCAAAAAAGCATACCAACAAGACCAGGGTTCGTTGGAATCATTCCTCTCCGGCACCCCCCACCAGCAGAGGGGAAAATCCAAGATGGCGCCGGAGCAAACGGCCCCACAACAGCACCATGAGGCTCAGCCTGCACCACAAGCATTGTCTCCTATCCCTTCTCAAAGTGACTCCACCCCCCCGTCTCCCCCCCGCTCCACCTCATCACAGGACCAGGGTGCAGAGATAGCAGACCTGGCAGGAGACAGAGATATAAGAAAGCACCTGTGGTGTCTCCCCACTAAAGGGAACTTAGAGCTCTTTACCAGCCGGATTGAAAGGGCTTTTAAGCAGGACATGGAGCAATTGTAAACAGACACTACTGAGCTGGGACACAGAGTAGAGACTTTGGAGCAGAAATTTGATGAAACTGTATCCACCATCTCTCAGCTCAGAGAACAGTCCTTTGCTCACGGTCACTAAATTGAGGCCTTCCTGTGCCAATTAGATGACATGGAAAACCGCATGTCAAGATAACCTCCCCCGCTCCCTGCACACCCTGGAACTTGACCCAGTTGACTTTTCAGATTGGCCCAATATTCCTGACATCCCGATTCCCCAGCTACCTCAACCGTGGATCCCGGCGGCCAGCGGGTGTTGATCCCATGGCCGCAAGCGGCAGACCGAGGGGCCTTCCTTCTGTAACTAGAGACTGACCACGCCGCTGGTAAATTTATCCACAGTTCCGTGCAAGGACCAACAACACCTTCTTTCCACTACTAGCTTCCTGGACTGGGCATATGAGCTACTGGATGTATTACTGTAATCACAGACCCACACCACGAAAGATACTGAAACTTGGGGCCCCTGTGATACTACCTAACATTAAGCTGAACTCCCTGCTACATGCTAGACTGGAGGGTTTGTCACACAGTCCCATGTTTGGTTGCTGCGTTTTGCACTCCTTGGGGGTACATGTTAGGGTACTCCTTATTCATTACCCTGTTCATTTGACTTCATGGACTGGACGTGGCACCGGGTCCCGCGTCCCCTTGATGGTTGCCCACGTACCCCACTTAAGCCTCACCTACTTAGGTGATTGTTCCTAGCGAGACACCAAGCTAACGCCCAGGTGGTTTTCGGGTTTGATACCCTCCCTGGGCTGGCTTTGTAGTTCAATACTGTACAGTGCGCCAGATCTATTAGTCAAGGTCTGGCCCTCATTTTACTTTTGTGCCTTATTCCCCCCTCTTTTTCTACCCTCCCCTCTTCTCCTTCCCCTTCTTCCCTCCCTTCCCTCCCCACCCGTCTCCCCCCTCCCCCTCCCCCTCCCCCTCCTTTCTATTTCTCTTTCCCTTACTCTCATCAGTGTTCCCTACATTGTTTCTTATAGTTAACTGTTTGTTGATTTGGCCTTCAGGTTGTTTCTTCACCTGCCAATGCCCACAAAGGACTCACTGAGGGGAACAGACTGATCGATTGTCATCGGCTTCAGGTATGCCATCACTAAAGGTACTGTCTTATAACGTTAGGGGGCTCTGCTTTCCACACAATCCCAACAAACTATGGCTCGAATTGAAACACCTGGGGGCCCAAGTAGTGTTCCTGCAGGAAACACACTTTAGACAACAATCCCTCCCCAAGATACCCACGCATATTTATAATCGATGGTTCTTTAGTAACTCCCCGGTAGCTAAATCACGCGGTACAGCCATCGCATTTCACGAATCCTGTCCTGTTCCAACCCTCAGAAAGCCACATAGACCCACAAGGCCGGTATGTCTTCCTGAAAGGGGTCATGGCCAACAAAAAATTCACGTTTGCGACTCTCTACGCGCCCACAGACTACTACGCTACCTATCCCACAAATATTATGAACACAGTAACAAGTGCAGCAGAATGCTGGCCAGGGCACTCCGAAAGAGATGAATAACTTCTCATATACACACACAAGGGTGACCTTGCACTCTTCTGGGATTGCTTCAATATTTAGAGACTATTATGCAGACCTATATCACTTAGACAAAGACATCTCTCTCACGGAACAGACAGCCAAACTACGAGCTATTGGTGACTACCTCGCTTCGGCCGGGCTCCCCTTTCTGATGCCAGAGCAACAACTAGACCTCAAATCACCCATTTCCCCACAGGAGATCATTGGGACAGTGAAGGCTCTCCCTAATGGGAAGAGCCGTGGCCCAGATGGTTATACCAAAGCACATTACGCTAAATTTCTCCCCCTGCTGCTAAACCACAGATACTTCAACTCATTCGCCACAGGCCACCCGATCCCACCCGAAGCCCTGTTAGCCTATATCATGGTACTTCCATAGGAAGTACCCTCCCTCCTCACCCTCCCACAAAGCTATCGACCGATATCGTTACTAAATGTCGATATAAAAATTTTTGCAAAAATTATGGCAAACCGACTAAAACACATCTTACCATCTATCATTCACCCCGATCAGACTGGATTTATATCAGGCAGAGAGGACAGAGACAATTCCATCCGGGCCATGCAGCTCATTCAGTGGACCCACTCCCACCATTATTCCACCCCCTTCCTCATTCTGTCCATGGACGCTGAAAAGACTTTTGACAGACTAGACTGGTCATACCTCAAGGCAGTTCTGGAAACCATGGGGTTAGGCCCCCACATGCTCCAATGGATTATGGCCCTCTACACAACCCCCAGTGCGAAGGTCAAGGTTAATGGCTATCTGTCCACTGGATTCCCCATACGGAATGGCACGAGGCAAGGGTGCCCCCTCTCCCCCCTCCTGTTTGCCTTGGTTCTGGTGCCTCTCCTTAGAACAGTATGGGCAAGCATTGATATTAGAGGGATGACGGTGGGGTCCACGGAACACAAACTCTCAGCTTATGCTGATGACGTGGTTTTCCACCTGACCAACCCCCTTGTCTCGCTGCCAAACCTTATGAGGGTCCTGGGTCACCGATGGTAACTATAGCTGTGGCAAATTCCTGGAAAAGGGCAAGTTGATCCCCCTAGAGGGAAATACACTCTTACTTCACTTGAACGATTGAGGAAGAGCCCACTCCCCATCTGATTTCCGAACTATATCAGCTCCTGGGATCAGCCTCTGTTGTCACCAAACCGGCCTTTATACGGGAATGAGTGCACGATCTGGAAGTTGAGTTCTCAGCTGAACAAAGGTCACACACATATAGACTCGCACACTCCAGCTCCGTTTATTCCAAGACACAGGAAAATATCTACAAACTTCTGACCCGCTGGTACCGAGTACCTGTGGCTCTATCACGTATCTACCCCTCAGCCACAGACTGCTGTTGGCGCGGCTGTGGACAGAAAGGCACACTCCTCCATATTTGGTGGGACTGCCCAGTGGTTAGCCCATTTTGGCTAGAAGTTCGCGCCTATATATAAAAGATGCCCTCCAGATCGAAATCCCGTCTTCCCCAGCTCACTTTCTCCTGCACCTCCCTGCCCTTCCTCTGAGCCACTACAAGAAAAGCACACTCCCTCATCTCTTAAATGCTGCTAAACGGCTTATACCTCTCTATTGGAAACACCCATAGATTCCTACTATAACAGAGTGGCTTAAGAAGGTGGACAAAATTAGAGAGGCGGAGGAGTGGGTGGCGAGGTGCAGGAACAAGAGCTAACGTTTAACAGTATCTGGGCACAGTGGCGAAAATGTACTGCCGACCCAGACCCTGTGCCATCTAGCCTGGATGTTGTGCTGTTGGAGTTAGTGGAGCCCTCACTGAAACTGAGGAGGCCTGTTATTAGTGATGTGCATACCTGATCATGACTTCTCATAAACCCTGCCTGCAGTTGAGTATCCTTTACCCCTCTCTCCCCCATATGGTTTTTATGGCCAACAATGGAGACCAATTCTAAAGTGCAACATGTCCTTTGTAACCTGTTGTTATGTTTTCATCTAGCTAATGTTTTTGCTGCACTCTGATGGTTACACTCGATAGAAAATTCACCTGATAACCCTGGTGCCCCGGTGGGACCTGCATCCGAGAAGGCTGCAGAGGGGAAACGGGAGGTGTCTCTCCTAGACGGAGGTATGATGGAGGCTTTTTAGCTGCCTGTTGGGTCCCTGTCGGCCACAGGGCTGAGATAGGCCCCAGCATATTAAATAAGATCTATAATGTGTCGAGGTCACCAGGATGGACTTTCTCTATGCATTGCAATGGTACCAGTTTCTCCCTAACCCCCCCACTCCCTTCCTCATGTCTCCCCAGTTTTTCTGGTTTTTGTTTTACTTAAATTCAGATGTTGTACAATGTTATGCTCTTAGGCTAAACCAGCCTCCCTAAACCTTCAATAATGAAGCATTGTTGACTCCAATGTATTTTATATGTTTTAATAAAATAAAGATTACTTAAAAAAAAAATCAGTAACTGGGCACCCAGACAGCCTTTAGGAAGGGCTGCTGCAGAAATCCCCCCTCCCCTCTAGCAATTAATAGCTGACAGTAATTTCATTAACCCTAAAGCTAATCCACCTAAGCGTATACATCCCATAATCATTGCTCCCAAGGCAGACAGAAACAATAGAACAATGGGATACAGCCGCTTAACCATAAACACTTAACAAACCCCCACCCACCTCTAGTATTACATTGGATATTCCTGTATGTTGTGGTCGTTCAGGTATTTATCTAATAGTTTTTTTAATTTATCACTGCTCCCTGCTGAAACCACTGCCTGTGGAAGAGAATTCCACATCCTTACTGCTCTTATAGTAAAGAACCCTCTACGCAGTTTATGGTGCAAACCATCTGGTCCCAGTGCCTTATTAATGTTATGTTTTTCAAGTCTATTTCTAATTTTGTCCTCTGTTAGCCATGAGGGTGCTTGCGGGGCACTAAAACAATAATTCTTCTGTAGAAAAAAAAAGGTGTACTGCTAAAGGTAGCAGTGCACATGCAAATGAATAAATAAATGAACAAAAATAGATCAATAATGTAAACAATATCCACAGTGGGTTGTAAAGTGACTGATTTCAAAGTGCAAAGTGCAAAATAAATGTTGAAACACTAGAATATTTCTACTGTAAATACGATAAGTGCAAATATAAATGTGCTAAATGCAAAATGAACTGTGCAAAAATCAGCAAACAGTCTCTCAGTGCAGAGTGCAAATAAGTTAGTGCAAAACGGCAATACAGTCCTCTCTTCTGTGTGCAAAGGACGTCAAGGTGTAAACACAAGGTGCCAAGGAATAGTAAACTCCTCTTCGTGCAAAAACACACACTGGTAGCAATGGCCTCCTACCATGCGGTAATGAGGTAACCGCAGGTGTATACAAATCTGTAAGATTCCCTTCTTCCTTCTACCATAGTGCTGGGCCACTGTAGATCTAGAAACGTCTTTGTCTCTCAGTGGATGCAAGCGAGATATCAGAAAAGAGAGAGGTTCTGGATTGTGTAGTATTTTGAATAAACGTAGCTTTTATTGATAACAACAATGAGGGTACTCACATACAATCATAGGATAATGCAAAGAACTCCACGAGCGGCGAGCACATCTGCCAGCGTCAATACAGGTGCCTTTCCATCCCTACATGTGGCGTCACAGTCACGTGACGTCATCAGGGGATGCTGGGAAGGCACTAGCACTGTCTTTAAATAGTCTATCATTGAGCTTAATAGATAACATCGCGGCCATGTTTCAAGTGATCGTTTTCATAATAGAAGCGCGGCCATTTTATTGGTGGTGTTTAGGGATGAGCTTCGAGTTCGAGTCGAACCCATGTTCAACTCGAACATCGGCTGTTCGCCAGTTCACCGAACAGTGAACAATTTGGGGTGTTCGCAGCCAATTCGAAAGCTGCGGAACGCCCTTTAAAAGTCTATGGGACAAATCAAAAGTGCTAATTTTAAAGGCTTATATGCAAGTTATTGTCATAAAAAGTGTTTGGGGACCTGGGTCCTGCCCCAGGGGACATGGATCAATGCAAAAAAAAGTTTTAAAAACTGACATTTTTTCAGGAGCAGTGATTTTAATAATGCTTAAAGTGAAACAATAAAAGTGTAATATTCCTTTAAATTTCGTACCTGGGGGGGTGTCTATAGTATGCCTGTAAAGGGGAGCATGTTTCCCGTGTTTAGAACAGTCTGACAGCAAAATGACATTTCAAAGGAAAAAAGTCATTTAAAACTACTCGCGGCTATTAATGAATTGCCGGTCCGACAATACACATAAAAGTTAATTGATAAAAACGGCATGGGAATTCCCCACAGGGGAACCCCAAGCTAAAATTTAAAAAAAAAATGACATGGGGGGTCCACCTAAATTCCATACCAGGCCCTTCAGGTCTGGTATGGATATTAAGGGGAACCCAAAAGGGGAGCCAAATTTTTTTTTAAAAATGGCATGGGGTCCCCCTCAAAATCTTTACCAGACCCTTAAGGTCTGTTATGGATTCTAAGGGGAACCCCGCACCAATTTTTTTTTTAAAAATGACGTGGGGTCCCCCCAGAAATCCATACCAGTCCCTTTTCCGAACACGCAACCTGGCAGGCCGCGGGAAAAGAGGGGGGACGAGAGAGTGCCCCCCCTCCTGAACCATATAAGGCCACATGCCCTCAACATTGGGAGGGTGCTTTGGGGTAGCCCCCCAAAACACCTTGTCCCCATGTTGATGGGGACAAGGGCCTCATCCCCACAACCCTTGCCCGGTGATTGTGGGGGTCTGCGGGCAGGGGGCTTATCGGAATCTGGAAGCCCCCTTAACAAGGGGACCCCCAGATCCCGGCCCTCCGGTGTCAAAAATGTTAAAAATGACAAGAGACAGTTTTTGACAATTCCTTTATTTAAATGCTTCTTCTTTCTGCTGTCTTCTATCTTCTTTCTTCTATCTTTTATCTTCCTTCGGTTTCTTCCTCCATCTTCTTCTTCTTCTGGTTCTTCTGGTTCTTCTGGTTCTTCCTCCGGTGTTCTCGTCCGGCATCTTCCTCTGCGGCACCGACGTCTTCTTCCCTTCGTCTTCTCGGGCCGCTCCGCATCCACCATGATGGGAGGCTCCCACTGTGTGACGCTTCTCTTCTGACGGTTCTTAAACGGGGCCACCCGGTGACCTTGCCCCCTCTGACACACAGGGACTTGACAGGGACTTCCCTGTGGCATTCCCTGTGACATCAGAGGGGGGCTGACAGGGAAGTCACCGTGCATCAAAGAGGGGCGTGGTCACCGGGTGGCCCCGCCCTCCTTTATTTAAGAACCGTCAGAAGAGGAGAAGTGTCACACAGCGGGAGCCTCCCATCATGGTGGATGCGGAGAAGCCCGAGAAGACAAAGGGAAGAAGACGCCGGCACCGCGGAGGAAGATGCTGGATGAGAACACCGGAGGAAGAACCAGAAGAAGAAGATGGAGGAATAAACCGAAGGAAGATAGAAGATAAAAGAAAGAAGATAGAAGATAGAAGAAAGAAGATAGAAGGAGCATTTAAATAAAGTAATTTTTTAAACAACTGTTTCTTGTCATTTTTAACATTTTTGACACTTTTTTGTGAAATGGTAGGGGTACTACCCCCTTACCATTTCACGCAGGGGGGAGGGCCGGGATCTGGGGGTCCCCTTGTTAAAGGGGGCTTCCAGATTCCGATAAGCCCCCCGCCCGCAGACCCCCACAACCACCGGGCAAGGGTTGTGAAGATGAGGCCCTTGTCCCCATCAACATGGGGACAAGGTGTTTTGGGGGGCTACCCCAAAGCACCCTCCCAGTGTTGAGGGCATGTGGCCTGGTACAGTTCAGGAGGGGGGGTGCTCTCTCATCCCCCTCTTTTCCTGCGGCCTGCCAGGTTGCGTGCTCGGATAAGGGTCTGGTATAAATTTTGAGGGGGACCTCACGCCATTTTTTAAAAAAATTTTGTCCGGGGTTCCCCTTAATATCCATACCAGACCTGAAGGGCCTGGTATGGAATTTAGGGGGACCCCCCACATCATTTTTTTTAAATTTTGGTTCGGGGTCCCCTCTGGGGAATACCCATGCCGTTTTTATCAATGAACTTTTATGTGTATTGTCGGACCGGCAATTCTTTAATAGGCGCGAGTAATTTTAAATTACTTTTTTCCTTTGAAATTTAATTTTGCTGTCAGACTTTTCTAAACACGGGAAACATGCGCCCCTTTACAGGCATACTATAGACATCCCCCAGGTATGAAATTTAAAGGAATATTACACTTTTATTGTTTCACTTTAAGCATTATTAAAATCACTGATCCCGAAAAAACAGCCGTTTTTAAAACTTTTTTTTGCATTGAGCCATGTCCCCTGGGGCAGGACCCAGGTCCCCAAACACTTTTTATGACAATAACTTGCATATAAGCCTTTAAAATTAGCACTTTTGATTATTCATGTTTGTGTCCCATAGACTTTAACAGTGTTCGCGTGTTCGAACAAATTTTTTTGCCTGTTATCATGTTCTGGTGCGAACCGAACAGGGAAGTGTTCGGCTCATCCCTAGTGGTGTTCTAACATTGTAAGTGCGGCCATTTTATCGGTGGTCACCTTTAGGGATGAGCCGAACACCCCCTAGTTTATTTCGCACCAGAACCTGCGAACGGACCGAAAGTTCACGCAAACTTTAGAACCCCATTAAAGTCTATGGGACTCGAACGTTCAAAATCAAAAGTGCTCATTTTAAAGGCTAATATGCAAATTATTGTCCTAAAAAGGGTTTGGGGACCCGGGTCCTGCCCCAGGGGACATGTATCAATGCAAAAAAAAGTTTTAAAAACGGCCGTTTTTTCGGGAGCAGTGATTTTAATGATGCTTAAAGTGAAAAAATAAAAGTGTAATATTCCTTTAAATTTCGTACCTGGGGGGTGTCTATAGTATGCCTGTAAAGTGGCGCATGTTTCTCAGTCCCTACACAAAATTACATTTTTAAAGGAATAAAAGTCATTTAAAACTGCTTGTGGCTTTAATGAAATGTCGGGGCCCGGCAATATGGATGAAAATCAGTGAGACAAACGGCATGGGTACCCCCCCCCCAGTCCATTACCAGGCCCTTTGGGTCTTGTATGGATATTAAGGGGAACCCCGCACCCAAATTAAAAAAAGGAAAGGCATGGGGCCCCCAGGCTCTATATACTCTGAACAGCAGTATACAGGTAAAACCAAGACAGGGAATGTAGGTTTGTTGTTAAGTAGAATCTGTTTGTAATTTTGAACTGGTACATGTTTAAAGTGTAGCTCCAGCCAAAAAATCTATTTGTAAGCTTTTTGGAAAACATAGGTAAGGATTATCACCCCTGTAACATTTGTTTTGCTGTATGTGCACCTCTTCAGAAGATTTCACCTCACTTTCTGTCCCAATGACAAATGTTTTTTGAAAATTTGGGGTTTTTAGTGAAACAAGGATTGGTGATAAAGCATCAGTGAAGAGGAGA
Organism: Aquarana catesbeiana; assembly: GCF_042186555.1. Classification (NCBI taxonomy): domain Eukaryota; kingdom Metazoa; phylum Chordata; class Amphibia; order Anura; family Ranidae; genus Aquarana; species Aquarana catesbeiana. The sequence goes on from NC_133328.1 coordinate 294,706,769, forward strand.
CACGTTTTTTTCCTATACTAACTCTTACACTAGAGAATTTCCCTTCCTAGGGGTAGATTTCATCTCACTACCTGTTGTCTCCTTCCGTTTGCAAGTAGGAGTCATTTGTAAGTTGGATGTTTGAAAGTAGGGGCCTGCCCTATATACTCTGCAGAAATTGGGGCCTTATGTGTTGGTGTTGCCACAACACTGTAAGCCCAAGTTACTCTTGGTGGGCTCAGGAACGGGCCGTGCTGTGAAATATTAGATCAAGAATTGTAATTACATGCATTGTTGAACAGTGGTAGAAAAATTGGGCCCTTGGTGGTGGTGGAGGTGGTGCTGGTGCCACAACACTGTAAGTCCTCACAGTTACTCTTGGTGGGCGCTGGAACGGGCCCTGCTGTGAAATATTATATCAAGAATTGTAATTACATGCACCTGTTAAACAGGGGCAGAAAAATTGGGCCTTTGGTGGTGGTGTTCCCACAACACTGTAAGCCCTCACAGCTACTCTTGGTGGGCACAGGAATGGGCCCTGCTGTGAAATATTAGATCAAGAATTGTAATTCCATGTCCCTGTTGAACAGGGGCCAAAAAATTGGGCCTTAGACACTGGTGCCACAGCACTGCAACACCTCACAGATGCTATAGTTGGAGCGCAGGAATAAGCCCTGCTGCAAAGTATTGCATCAAAAATTGTAATTATATGCCCCTGTTAAACAGGGGCTGAAAATTTGGGCCTTGGGCACTGGTGCTGGTGCCACAACACTGCAACCCCTCACAGATACTCTAGTTGGAGCACAGGAATGAGCCCTGCTGCAAAGTATTGCATCAAAAATTGTAATTACACGCCCCTGTTAAACGGGGGCAGAAAAATTGGACCTTAGCCACTGCTGCCACAACACTGCAACCCCTCGCAGATGCTATAGTTGGAGCGCAGGAATGAGCCCTGTTGGAAAGTATTGCATCAAAAATTTTAATTATACGCCCCTGTTAAACAGGGGCTGAAAATTGGGCCTTGGGCACTGGTACTAGTGCCACAACACTGCAACCCATCACAGGTACTCTAGTTGGAGCGCAGGAATGAGCCCTGCTGCAAAGTATTGCATCAAAACTTGTAATTACACGCCCCTGTTAAACAGGGGCAGAAAAATTGGTCCTTGGCCACTGGTGGCGGTGCCCAGAACCAAAAATGTTCTTACAAGCTATCAGCATGAAAATTGAGGAGGAAGAGGATTGTCACGCAGCATAACAGGATAGTCACCCAGCATCAGCATAGGCAGTCTTGAAGGGATCTCACATTTAAAAAAATCAATCGGTTACATCAGCATCAGGTGCTTGGTAGATGGTGATCCAAGACTGATTCATTTTTTTGAAGGTCAGCCGATCAACCGATTCAGTGGACAGGCGCTGTGATCGGTTACAAAGCCTCCAGCAGCACTAAATGTGCGTTCCGAAAGAACGCTGGATGCAGGACAGGCCAGTAGCTCAATTGCATACTGTGCAAGCTCTGGCCAGTGATCTATCCTCAAGACCCAGTAACCCAGAGGACTTTCGGTGGGAAAGGTGTCCAAGTCTGATCTTGCCCCTAGGTAATCCTGCACCATGTGAATCAGACACTGGCGATGGTTGCTGGAACCAAACATGCCTTGGGGCTGCGGACTAAAAAATTGTCTGAACTCATCGGTCAGACGGCCACCTTCTCCACCGCTCCTTCTGTGACTGACCGAAGCCTCAGCAACACGTTGTCCAGGAGGACCAGGAAATTGTAACCTCCCAGGCTCTGGAAACGCGTTGCACAAACCTTTCTGCAAGGCCTCCCAAAGATGTTTCATCCTCTGCTCCCTCTGCGACGGCAAGATAAGGTCCACAACCTTACCCTTGTAACGTGGATCAATGAGGAATGCCAGCCAGTAATCATCCCTCCCCTTGATACCACGAATACGAGGATGCTTCCGCAGGCTTTGCAGGATCGGGGAGGCCATGCAGTGTAGGTTTGCTGAGGCATTCGGTCAAGAGTCCTCTGGGTCACTAAGGACGACATGATCCGCAGCCACCTCCTCCCAGCCATGTACAAGTCCATGGGTTTCTTCAGACTGTAAATGATCCCTTAAAGACTGCTGCTGATGCTGAGTGCCAGCCTTCACCTCCATGCTGACACAATCCTCCTCCTCTTCAACCTCCTCATCCTCTTCCTGTGTGATCGGCGGGCACGCAGGAACACTGTCTGGATAAAGGGGACCTTGAGAGCTAAGGAAGTCCTCCTCTTCCTTCCTCTGTTCTGCCTCAAGTGTCCTGTCCATTATTCCATGCAGCGTGTGCTCCAACAGGTGGACAAGAGGGACAGTGTCACTGATGCATGCACTGTCACTGCTCACCATCCTCATGGCCTCCTCAAATGGTGACAGGACAGTGAATGCATCCCTGATCATAGCCCACCTGCGTGAGGAAAAAAAACAAGGTCCTCTGACCCTGTCCTGGTGCCATAGTCGCATAGGTACTCATTGATGGCCCTCTGCTGCCTGTGCAGCCGCTGCAGCATGGCCAACGTTGAGTTCCACCTGGTGTTCTTGCACAGGTTAAATTCCTTTTGGAGGCCAGCCAGCCGAGCACTGGCATTATATGACCTGCGGAAATGCACACAGACTTTCCTGGCCTGCCTCAGGACATCCTATAAGCCCGGGTACCTGCCCAAGAACCGCTACACCACCAAGTTAAGGACGAGAGCCAAACAGGGCACATGGGTCAGTTGTCCCTGTCGGAGGGCGGAGAGGAGGTTGGTGCCATTGTCGCAAACCACCATACCTGGCTTAAACTGGCATGGCGTCAACCACCTCTGAACCTGCCCCTGCAGAGCTGACAGAATTTCTGCCCCAGTGTGGCTCCTCTCCCCCAAGCACAATAGCTCAAGCACTGCACTGCATCTTTTTGCCTACATGCTTGCGTAGCCCCTTGAATGCCTACGGAGCACCGCTGGTTCCAAGGACAAATCAGTACAGGAAGAGGCCATGGAGGAAAAAAGAGCAGGGGGTGGAGGAGAGAGGTGTGGTAGAATCACCACTAGTAGAATTTTGGAGGCGTGGTGGCGGAACAACTTCAAACACTACTGCACCCTGTCCTGCATCCTTCCCAGCTGCCAGAAGAGTCACCCAGTGCACGGTGAAAAATAGATAACATCCCTGTCCATGCCTGCTGGACCATGAGTAATATGCACCTTACCACTGACCGCCCTGTCCAGCGAGGCCAAGACATTGCCTTCCACATGCCGGTAGAGAGCCGGAATCGCCTTCCGTGAGAAAAAGTGGCATTTGGGAACCTGCCACTGAGGAACCACACATTTAACAAACTCATGGAAGGGGGCAGAGTCTACCAACTGAAAAGGCAGTTGAACTGCTAGCAATTTAGCCAAGCTAGCATTCAACCGCTGGGCATGTGGATGGCTGGGAGCGAACTTCTTTCGGCGGTGCAGCAGCTGGGGCAGGGAAATTTGCCTGGTATAATCTGACGTCGGTGTACCGATAGCAGGTTGCCCGCAAGTACTTGGCTGTGACACACCTAATTCTACACCTTCATTCCTCTCAGTGCAGGTCTCAGAGAGGCCTGAAGGTATAGTGGGGTTGGAGATCCCAGCTGATGAGGAGCATGGAGAGGTCCTCTTTGTTTTTTGGTGTGGGTCTTTTAGGTACGCTTGCCAACTAACTGCATGGCAGGTCGACATATGTCTGGTCAAGCATGTGGTGCCCAAGCGGGTGATGTTTTGGCCACGCGAGATACACTTGAGACATATGTTGCAAATAGCAGAAGTGAGATCTGATGCACTTGTCTCAAAAAAGGCCCACACAAAAGAACTTTTGGAATAACGCACAGAGACAGCAGCACCCTGCACATGCGGAGCTCTGCGGTGTGATGCAGTCGGTGTGCTGCCCTTAAGATGGCCTTGGAGGGCATCTTGCCTCACTGGAGATGTGCCTCCTTCTCCTCCTCCTCTCTCCTATCAGGCATTCAGGTGGAGTCAGTGACCTCATCATCCCCTCCCTCGCCATCACTGGAGCAAACCTGGCAGTATGCTGCAGCTGGGGGGACATGACTGCCAGATTGCTGTCCTTCTTGGGCACCCCCTCTCTCTGGGCTCACGTTACTGCCTTCCTCTAGCTGGGTACCATCATCAGAGCCTTCAAAGCGCTGGGCATCCTCCTGGAGCATGTACCCAACACTGTGGTCAAACAGTTCGGGGGACTCCTCAGGAGGACATGGTGGGGCTAGGGAAGGAGTGACTGATGCCATTGAGCCGAGGGAAGAGGCCGCGTTGGCAGCTGCTTTGTCAGACAAAGTACTCTGAGCCTGGGTGAGAGAGGATGAGGAGGATGAGGATGACTTGGTCATCCACACTACCAAGTATTCGGCATGTTGTGGCTCAACACGGCCAGCTGCCAAAAAAAAGGACAAGCATGTCCCACGGCCACGTGCTGATGAGGATACACCTTCTCCACGACCAGCATTGTTGCCTCTAGACACAGAGCCTGCTTGCCCTCTTTTATTGGCTTGTGACTGTCTGCCTCTCCTTGTTGGCCTTCCAAGCCTTCACTCTAACAAGTCTTTGGTATGTTGCGGCTCAACACGGCCAGCTGCCAAAAAAAAGGACAAGCATGTCCCACGGCCACGTGCTGATGAGGATGCACCGTCTCCACGACCAGCATTGCTGCCTCTAGACACAGAGCCTGCTTGCCCTCTTTTATTGGCTTGTGACTGTCTGCCTCTCCTTGTTGGCCTTCCAGACATACTAATGCAGTGAGATGTAGCTGCACAAAGCTAGGATGTATATATATACTGATACTGCAGCTAGCAGAATCAACTGTCTGCCTGTAGTATTATTAGTATGAGAACACCAGCAATTGTCTTCAGGTAGCTTTAGGTGCACACTGTGCAGAGGACACAGTACACTAACTGTAAATACTGCAGCTGCCTGCCTGTGGTACTAATAGGATCAGAAGAACACCACTAATTTTCTTCAGGTAGCTTTAGGTGCACACTGTGTAGAGGACACAGTACACTAACTGTAAATACTGCAGCTGCCTGCCTGTGGTATTAATATGATCAGAACAACAGCAATTGTCTTCAGGTAGCTTTAGGTGCACACTGTGCAGAGGACGCAGTACACTAACTGTAAATACTGCAGCTGCCTGCCTGTGGTACTAATAGGATCAGAAGAACACCACCAATTTTCTTCAGGTAGCTATAGGTGCACACTCTGTAGAGGACACAGTACACTAACTGTAAATACTGCAGCTGCCTGCCTGTGGTACTAATAGGATCAGAATAACACCACCAATTTTCTTCAGGTAGCTTTAGGTGCACACTGTGCAGAGGTTGCACTAAACTAACTGTAAATACTGCAGCTGCTTGACTGTGGTTCTAATAGGATCAGAACAACATCAATTGTCTTCAGGTAGCTTTATGTGCACACTGCGTAGAGGACACAGTACACTAACTGTAAATACTGCTGGCAGCTGCAGTATTTACAGTTAGTGTACTGTGTCCTCTGCACAGTGTGCACCTAAAGCTACCTGAAGACAATTGCTGTTGTTCTGATCCTATTATTACCACAGGCAAGCAGCTGCAGTATTTACAGTTAGTGTAGTGCATCCTCTGCACAGTGTGCACCTAAAGCTACCTGTAGACAATTGCTGTTGTTCAGGTCCTATTAATACCACAGGCAGGCAGCTGCAGTATTTACAGTTAGTGTAGCGCGTCCTCTGCACAGTGTGCACCTAAAGCTACCTGAAGACAATTGCTGTTGTTCTTATCCTATTAATACCACAGGCAGGCAGTTGCAGCATTTACAGTTAGTGTACTGTGTCCTCTGAACAGTGTGCACCTAAAGCTACCTGAAGACAATTGCTGTTGTTCTGATCCTATTAATACCACAGGAAGCTGCAGTATTTACAGTTAGTGTACTGTGTCCTCTGCACAGTGTGCACCTACAGCTACTTGAAGAAAATTGGTGGTGTTCTTCTGATCCTTTTAGTACCACAGGCAGGCAGCTGCAGTATTTACAGTTAGTGTACTGTGTCCTCTGCACAGTGTGCACATAAAGCTACCTGAAGACATTTGCTGTTGTTCTGATCCTATTATTACCACAGGCAAGCAGCTGCAGTATTTACAGTTAGTGTAGTGCATCCTCTGTACAGTGTGCACCTAAAGCTACCTGTAGACAATTGCTGTTGTTCAGATCCTATTAATACCACAGGCAGGCAGCTGCAGTATTTACAGTTAGTGTAGTGCGTCCTCTGCACAGTGTGCACCTAAAGCTACCTGAAGACAATTGCTGTTGTTCTGATCCTATTAATACCACAGGCAGGCAGTTGCAGCATTTACAGTTAGTGTACTGTGTCCTCTGCACAGTGTGCACCTAAAGCTACCTGAAGACAATTGCTGTTGTTCTCATCCTATTAATACCACAGGCAGGCAGCTGCAGTATTTACAGTTAGTGTACTGTGTCCTCTGCACAGTGTGCACCTAAAGCTACCTGAAGAAAATATGTGGTGTTTAGGGATGAGCTTCGAGTTTGAGTTAAACTCATGTTCGACTCGAACATCGGCTGTTCGCAAGTTCGCCGAACAGCGAACAATTTGGGGTGTTCGCAGCAAATTCGAATGCCGCGGAACACCCTTTAAAAGTCTATGGGATAAATCAAAAGTGCTAATTTTAAAGGCTTATATTCATGGTATTGTCATAAAAGGAACCAGAAGAACCAGAAGAAGAAGAAGATGGAGGAAGAAACTGAAGGAAGATAGAAGAAAGAAGAAAGAAGAAGCATTTAAATAAAGGAATTGTCAAAAACTGTCTGTTGTCATTTTTAAAATTTTTGACAGTTTTTTAGTGAAATGGTAGGGGTACTTTTGTACCCCCTTACCATTTCACACAGGGGGGAGGGCCGGGATCTGGGGGTCCCCTTGTTAAAGGGGGCTTCCAGATTCCAATAAGCCGCCCGCAGACCCCCACAACCACCGGCCAGGGTTGTGGGGATGAGGCCCTTGTCCTTATCAACATGGGGACAAGGTGTTTTGGGGGGCTACCCCAAAGCACCCTCCCAATGTTGAGGGCATGTGGCCTGGTACGGTTCAGGAGGGGGGGCGCTCTCTCGTCCCCCCCTCTTTTCCTGCGGCCTGCCAGGTTGCGTGCTCGGATCAGGGTCTGGTATGGATTTTTGGGGGGGCCCCACGCCGTTTTTTTTTTTTTATTTTGGTGCAGGGTTCCCCTTAAAATCCATACCAGACCTGAAGGGTCTGGTATAGATTTTGAGGGGGACCCCACGCCATTTTTTTTTGTTAATTTTGGCCGGGGTTCCCCTTAATATCCATACCAGACCTGAAGGGCCTTGTATGGAATTTACGGGGACCCCCACGTCATTTTTTTTTAAATTTTGGTTTGGGGTTCCCCTGTGGGGAATTCCAATGCCGTTTTTATCAATGAACTTCTATGTGTATTGTCGGACCGGCATTAATAGCCGCGAGTAGTTTTAAATTACTTTTTTTCCTTTGAAATGTCATTTTGCTGTCAGACTGTTCTAAACACGGGAAACATGCGCCCCTTTACAGGCATACTATAGACACCCCCCAGGTACGAAATTTAAAGGAATATTACACTTTTATTGTTTCACTTTAAGCATTATTAAAATCACTGCTCCCGAAAAAACGTCTGTTTTTAAAACTTTTTTTTGCATTGATCCATGTCCCCTGGGGCAGGACCCAGGTCCCCAAACACTTTTCATGACAATAACTTGCATATAAGCCTTTAAAATTAGCACAAATTAGTAGTTGCTTTCTGGAAACTGCACTAGCTCAAAGACTTCACATCCTGCTCCTGCCTAAAAAACAAAGTCTTCAGGTCCATCTGGCTAATGGTTCCCTTCCTTACTCCACAGCTGTCACACCGGAAACAGGACCCATTCTTACCATCATGGACTCCGGCCACCAGGAGCTCCTATGCTTCGACATCATCTGTTCCCCTATGTTCTCCATCATTTTGGGGCTCCCTTGGCTGCAGGCACATGATCCTCGAATCGACTGGAGTAAGAAAGAGATCTCCTTCTCCTCCGTATATTGTTCCCAGCACTGCTTAGTTCCAGTTCCAGCTTCCTGCCTGACCATAGCATCAGTGCCTGATAGCCTCCAGCATGTTCCCCCAGTGTACCTCGAGTTCAAAGACATCACTGACAAGAAAAAAGCTGACTGGTTACCTCCTCACCGGTCCTATGACTGCCCCCTCGATCTATTACCCGGCTCTGAGATTCCCTATATTTCCTCTGTCCGAGACTGAGTTAAAGGCCCTTAAAACATACATTGCCGAAAACCTGGAGAAAGGTCTTATTCGTCCATCTTCTTCTCTGGCTTGAGCCGGTATCTTCTTTGTGGAAAAGAAAGATGGGTCTCTAAGGCCTTGCATCAATTACAGAGAACTTAATAAAATATCTATTAAAAACCGGTATCCACTTCCACTCATCCCAGAATTATTTCAGCGTTTCCGCACTGCCCGGATCTTCTCTAAGTTAGACCTACGGGGTGCCTATACCCTTATCCGAATCCGGGCTGGGGACGAATGAAAGACTGCCTTCAGATCCAGGTTTGGTCACTATGAGTACTTAGTGATGTCATTTGGGTTATGCAATGCCCCGGCCACCTTTCAACACCTAGTAAATTATATCTTCCGAGAATATCTCAACAACTTCTTAGTGGTCTACCTAGATGACATCCTTATCTTCTCTGCCACCACTGAATTGCACCAGGTCCACATGAAAAAAGTTCTCACAATTCTCAGAAAACACAAGCTATATCTCAAAGCTGAGAAATGTGAATTCGAAAAGATTGTTATTCAATTCTTGGGGTTCATTATCTCCACCAAAGGTGGAGATAATGAAAAAAAAAGTCAAGGCGATCCAGGAGTGGCCAGCCCCAGTAGATAAGAAAGGAGTTCAGTGATTCATCGGTTTCGCTAACTTTTACCAAAGATTTATCATTGGCTTCTCTTCCATTGTCTTACCCATTACCCAACTAACCCATCAGCACAACCATTTCCAGTGGTCCCCAGAGGCACAGGAAGCCTTTGTCAAATTGAAGCTGCATCTGAAACTGCTACTGGAGCCATCCTCTCTCAAAGACGGGGTCCCAAGGCCCTCCTTCATCCCTTAACCTTTGCTTCCTGGAAATTAAGTCCCCCAGCAAGGAACTATGATGTAGGAGACCAGGAGTTACTGGCCCTTAAGTTCACCCTGGAAGAGTGGAGCTATCTGCTGGAGGGTGCGTCCCATTCTGTCATGATTTTCACCAACCACAAAAATCTGGAATGTCTCAGGACAGCTAAGTGCCTAAGACCCAGATAAGCTCGATGGGCACTTTTTTTTTCAGATTTAACTTTCACATTTCATACAGGCCTGGTTCCAAGAATGGGAAAGCGGACGCACTCTCCCTGATGTTCCCTGAATCTCCTCAGTTGACGGAACCTAATACCATCCTATCCTCGCAAAATTTTTTTTTGCTCACTCAGTCTGACCTGATAACCACTATCAAATTGGCATCCAGTCACTGTACCAACACAGAGGTTCTCTCCTTGAAGAAACGTAACAATCTGCTCCTCGCCCAGAATAAAATTTTTGCTCCACTGGAAGTAGGACCCCTAACTTTGAAAACTTTCCATGACCACAACCTGGCAGGCCATTTCGGAATGCAAAAAAACTGCAAGTTGATCTCCCGTTCTTTTTGGTGGCCTGGCTGGAGGCGGGACTGTAAGAACTATATCTCTTCATGCATTCCGTACCAGTGAGACAAGGGATCCAATACTAAATCTTGGTGGCTGCTGAGGCCTTTGCACGTCCCGGAACAACCATGGACAGAGGTCTCAATGGACTTTATTGTCGATTTGCCACCCTCGGGAGGTTTCACTACCATTCTGGTCATTGTGGACCGCCTCTCAAAGATGGCACACTTCCTACCCATGGTAGGCACTTCAACTTCCGAAAGATGCCAACATCACCAAATCTCCCACTTTATACAAAACCTGACCCATTAACCATCACAGAATATGAGCTCAGGTGTGGATAAGCCATGGAGTAGCGGGGGGAATATCGGTGATCTATCGGGCACTTGCTAAGGTAAATTCAAAAACCCCCTTCTTGCTTGAATGGGAGAAAGACCTGGGGCAAACCTGGAGCTTTGCAGATTGGCATGAGGCATCTGAATCAGCCTCCCAGGGGATCTTGAATATAGCTGTGGTAGAAGCAAGCATGAAAGTTCTAATGAGATGGTATCTCGTTCCACTGAGACTAGCTAAAATATACCCATTATCTTCTTCCCTGTGCTTCCGAAATTGCGACACGTGGGCTCAGTGTTGCATATTTGGTGGGAATGGCCCAATAGCAGAGGTATTTTTTTCTGTCTTCCTATTTTTTCATCTCCCACTGTCCTTCCTTTTCCTTCTTCTCTTTATCACTCTTACATCCATAGTCCCCCTTTCCTGACGAGGGATTTTCATACTATGACACAATGGCTTTATATGTCATACTTTATTAATATGGGTATGCATATGAATTAACTGGTACGGACCCATGGAAAGTACTCCCATAGAAGCCTGTATGTTATGATTTCTATAACACACCCCACTCTTGGGGATACTTTTACACTGTTAAAGAATGGGGTTCTCACTATCCTACTTCTTCCATTTCTGGGAGATGCAGGATACCGCACACTTGGTTCTATGTTCATTGCAATCCCAAACAGCAGACTGAACATATTACCCAGGTTAAGAGTTATACTTACCCCTAGTGTTAGTACATACTAGTACTTATGGCTGACATGCATAAGCCTTGTCTCGATATCGTTGTTAAATCTCCCACGTTTTTTATTACAATTCTGGTTCATTGAAAGTAGTTCAACCCCCTCTTCATGACACAGTTCCACTTCCACCCTCCTCCAATGACGTAGTTGGGGGTATGCTCCATACCCTCATATATAAATGACTAAGGCTTTACTAACTGTTATGCTATATGCTCTTGTACTATGGATTTATTGTTACTATGTACAGAATGTACCAATGTTTCTTTAATCCCTTTTTAAAACTCAATTAAAAAAAACAATTGAAAGAAAGCACCCCCCTGCCCTAAAGCACCCCACAGTGTGGCCTGGTATGGTTTAGGAAGGGGGTCGCTCGCTCGTCCTGCCCCTTTCCTGACCTGCCATGTTGCGTGCTTGGATAAGGGCCTGGTATGGATTTTGGGGAGTCCCACGCTATTTTTTTTTTACATTTTGGCATGGAGTTCCCCTTAAAACCCATGCTGGCAATTTTGTTTTTTATTCAGCTATCAGCGGGGAAGCCCATTGACAGCTGATGACTCATCAGTTGTTAAGTATGCCGCAGCCGGCTTCCTGGCCCTGCTTCTTAACAGCCAGCTTTTACTGCGCCCTGATTGGACAGTGCATTGCAGGGCGTTCGGCGGGGCAAACACCCGTCAAACACCCTGCAAATTCGGATGTTCCCAAAACGGAGTGAGCCAATGTTCGGTCTGAACTCATGCTCGGGCCGAACCGCTCACCCAACACTAATCTTCATAAGACCTGTCTGAGGCTGAATCACATAAATAGAAATCATTGATGTATTTTTAATGTGGTTAGATGATTAGATTATTTCATCATCACCTTCATAGTGAGCATAAAGATTGTTCTCTTATGTCCTTTCACTCTACAGCTATGCTTCTCTCAGGTAAAGTGCATCAGTAGAATAGCCAGATTGGTGTTGGTAAATCTGTCACAATACAGTTTTAGGCGCTAGGACTTTTTTTATCCCTTAAAAGCCAAGAATGTAACTTCCCACCAACTATAGCAAATGAAACTGCAGATGTGCATATACAAAGTATCTTTTAACATCAAATAGTGTGTTCATTTAAAACTTTTATACATATGGGGGGAGGGTCTCTCATAGAAAAAATAAAAATAGAAATTAATACAAGCTTCACAAAGATTCCTTGGATTACTGACTTTATTACTTGTTAGTATTTTGAAATTATCATATGATAGAATAAAAACACCAAAAAACTGACTTAAACAAAATATTTGATTCAATTATAAGGCTGTATGCACATGGGCAGTCACTTCTGGTCTAGGTCTGAATAAACAATTTTTTTTTTAAAAGCAAAATATAATTATTTTTTTGATCTTTTGCTTTTAAAGGTAAAGGAGAGATTTGTTTTTTTTTTTACCCCAGATCTCCCCATAAGGAGGACCTGTCATTGTTGTTTCTATTACAAGGGATGTTTACATTCCTTATAACAGGAAAAAAGTGATAAAAAAACAAATAAAGAGACAGTGTAAAAACAAAAATGTAAATAAATAAGAAAAAACATTTTAATTACCCCCATCCCTCCATGCTTGCGTGCAGAACTGAACACATACGTAAGCCACGCACGCATATGTAAACAGTGTTTGCACCACACATGTGAGGTATTGCCATGACTGTTAGAGCGAGAGCAATAATTCTAGTGCTAGACCTCCTCTGTAACTCTAAACAGGTAACCTGAAAACATTTTTAAAGCATTGCATATGGAGATTTTTAAGTACCATAGTTTGTCACCATTCCATGGGCTTGTGCAATTTTAAAGAGTGACAAGTGACAAGTTAAGTATCTATTTACTCAGGGTAACATCATCTTTCATATTCTACAAAAAAAATGGAGTATATATTGTGTTTTTTTTAATTATGAATTAAAGTATATTTTTCCCAAAAAAATCTGTGCAAATACTATAATAATAAATACTATATACCAGTGTTTCTCAACTCCAGTCCTCAAGGCGCCCCAACAGGTCATGTTTTCAGGATTTCCATTATTTTGCACAGGTGATTTGATCAGTTTCACTGCCTTAGTAAATACCACAGCTGTTTAATCTGAGGGAAATCCTGAAAACATGACCTGTTGGGGCGCCTTGAGGACTGGAGTTGAGAAACACTGCTATATACTAATATAATAAAAATACTATAATAATAACGATTGTCATTTTATTCCCTAGGGACTCTGCTATATATATATATATATATATATATATATATATATATATACATATATATATATATATATATATATATATATATATATATATATATATATATATATATATATATATATATAATGTTTGGGGGTTATAAGTAATTTTCTAGCAAAAAATACTGATTTCAACTTGTAAACAAAAAGTGCTAGAATGGCTTGGCTTTAGGGGCTAGAGTAGAAAATACAGATGTTTGAGGTTTCCACATATATTTGTATATGAACAGTAACTATGCAAAATAGATCCCATCTCCTCCGAGTGGTTAGTTTGACAGATATTTTTGTGTGGACCACTGCTTGAAAGTTTAGTGAGGTGGATGATGGTGGATGATGGTTACAGCACATATAGTACTTTACAGCTGATGTTTAATAAATTAAAATTTACATCATGCACTTATTTTAATTGATCTACAGGAAAGTAAAAGTAGTATGGTAAAAGGAAATTTACATTGATCACATTGTTCTTATTTATGAAGAAGTCATGTGTATGATTAATTACCTGGTGATTTTTCATGTTGTATCTAAAAGCTTACAATGCTTCTAAAAGCAGCAATGAAAAGACAGTTTAAATAGTCAACAGTGAGTTGTTAAGTCTGTCAAAAATCAACCTAAATCAGCATTTCCTTCTTTCTGCACATTTCAGCTATGATTTATTTTTTCCGCTTGAGGGATTTTTGTATTTACTTTAAAGTGCCAATGTTTCTGATGACATTTCGTAAATTACCATGGATTATTTCCAAGTCTGGTTTCTACATGGTCTAATAAACAAGACCCTTTTTCTTTATATTTTCTAAAATTTTAGTACTGCGTTTTGCATTCTTTAACAGGTTTGTACTTTTTCCTTGTTATTTACATATACATTTCAACAAAAGATCCTTATTATCTAGAAATGAAAAAAAAATGCCATTGCAGCAGCATTATTTTAGCACTTAGGTGAACTATTTATGTCACACTAGTTCTTCTGAATTACTTTCCATGGTGTAGTAAACTGTTTTGTGCGGGTCACCAGATGTTTTTTGCAGTTTTCTGTGAGAAACTGCAGAATTTATAACTCACCAAAATGCATTATACTTTTATTGATTTCTTTGGCAGACATGACCAGCTCTTCTACACCCCTTTAGATTTTTTATCCTAGAGTGACTCTGTCCTGGGAGAATTATGGGGGCTGCCATTGCTGCCCCCTTCTGAAAAAGGTAAATGCTTTGCTGTATCTGTATCAGTACAGGCCTGGAAAAGGCATGATGTAACTTGGCACTAGAAAAATGTCAAAATGTCATATCTTTATACTTGTTCCAGATCGGTAACACAATTAATGTTGATGCAAAAGCAGTATCAGGACAGCCAGGGAAACAGCAAACCCAAAAGTAACTCAGCATCAGTTATTTTCTTAACCACTTCAGCCCCGGAAGGATTTACCCCCTTAACCACTTAATAATGGCCCATAGCCAAAGGATGGCTACAGGACGGTTTTGTAACTCTGGGAGGGCATACAGTGACGTCCTCCCAGAATTCCGCTCTCGCGAGCCCCCTGGGGCGCGCACCCGAGAACATCCGTGACCGCCGGGTCCTCCTACGGATCCCGGTAAATGGCTGCTCATCGCGGCCGTTTACCATGTGATCGCTCCGTCAAATGACGGAACGATCACATGTATACAAACCGGCTCATGACGCTGGTTCCTCTCTCCACTCTGTGTACCGATCTGTACACTGTGAGCGGAGAGGGGGAGGGATCGGATGGCAGCAGTGCCATGGGCTGCATCTGTAGTGCCCACAGCGCTGCTCAGTGACAACTGCCATCCATCCATCCATGCTCAGCCATCCCTCAATGCTCTGCAATACCCTGCACTATTCTGCAATGCCCTACAATACTCTGCAATACCCCACAATACTCTGCAATACTCTGCAATACCCTGCAATACTCTGCAATACTCTGCAATACCCTGCAATATTCTGCAATAACATGCAATACTCTGCAATACCCCGCAATACTGTGCAATACTCTACAATACCCCGCAATACTCTGCAATACCCTGCAATACCCTGCAATACCCCACAATACTGTGCAATACTCTGCAATACCCCGCAATACTCTGCAATACTCTGCAATACCCTGCAGTACTCTGCCATATCCCGCAATACTCTGCCATACCCCGCAATACTCTGCCATACCCCGCAATACCCAGCCATACTCTGCAATACTCGGTGATACCCAGCTATACTCTGCCATACCCAGCCATACTCAGTCATACTCGGCGATACCCTGCAATACCCTGCCATACTCAGCCATACCCAGCCATGCTCAGCCATACTCGGCGATACCCTGCCATACTCTGCAATACCCCGCCATACTCTGCAATACCCTGCAATACTCTGCCATACCCCCCAATACCCTGCCATACCCAGCCATACTCTGCAATACCCAGCCATACTCTGAAATACTCGGTGATACCCAGCCATACTCTGCCATACCCAGTCATACTCGGCAATACCCTGCAATACCCTGCCATACCTGGCCATACCTGGCCATGCTCAGCCGTACCCAGCCATACCCAGCCATGCTCAGCCATACCCAGCCATGCTCAGCCATACTCGGCCGTACTCGGCTGTACTCGGCCTCTGTATGTGGCCAGGCTGTGGAAGTCTCACACATGTGGTATCGCTGTACTCAGGAGGAGTAGGAGAATCTATTTTGGGGTGTCATTTTTGGTATGTACATGCTATGTTAGAAATGTTGTATAAATGGACAACTTTGTGTTAAAAAAAAAAGGCGTTTTAACCACTTTCCGCCCACCGGCCATCATACAACGTCCTTGAATTTGTGCAGGGATATCTGAAAGATGGGTGCAGCTACAGGAATCATTCAGATATCAACTTTTTCAGCCAGTGATTCCCTACACCATAGGAATGATCATAGCAGCTGTTCCACTGCTTGATCGTTCTTACAGGAGGCAAGAGGGGACGTCCCCCCCTCCCGCCGCCTTCCAGTGCTTCTACCGACTCACCGCTACGATCGAAGCCAGGGTCATTTTTTTTTTTTTTTTTTTTTTCAGGCTTCCCAGCCTAGAGGTGAGATGTGGGGTCTTATTGAGCGAGAGCAATAATTTTGGCCTTAGACCTCCTCTGTAACTCAAAACATGTAACCAGTAAAAAAATTTTAAACCGTCGCCTATGGGGATTTTTAAGTAGCGAAGTTTGGCGCCATTCCACAAGCGAGTGCAATTTTGAAAGGTGACATGTTGGGTATCTATTTACTCGGCGTAACTTCATCTTTCACATTATACAAAAACATTGGGCTAACTTTACTGTTTTGGTTTTTTTAAAGCACAAAACTGTTTTTTTTTCTTTTTTAAAAACGCATTCGAAAAATTGCTGCGCAAATACCGTGCAAGATAAAAAGTTGCAATGACCGCCATTGTATTCTCTAGGGTCTTTGCTAAAAAAACATATATAATGTTTTGGGGTTCTATGTAATTTTCTAGCAAATAGATGATGATTTTTACATGTAGGAGAGAAATGTCAGAATTCGCCTGGGTGCTCCAGAACACCTGAAGGTGCTCCGTGCATTTTGAGCCTCTGTATGTGGCCACGCTGTGTAAAAGTCTCACACATGTGGTATCGCCATACTCGGGAGTAATAGCAGAATGTGTTTTGGGGAGTAATTTGTGGTATGCATATGCTGTGTGTGAGAAATAACCTGCTAATATGACACTTTTGTGAAAAAAAAAAAGAAAAAAAAACAACTTGACTTTGCAAAGAATTGTGGGCAAAAAATGACAACTTCAAAAAACTCACCATGCATCTTTCTAAATACCTTGGAATGTCTTCTTTCCAAAAAGGGGTCATTTGGGGGGTACTTGTACTTTTATGGCATGTTAGGGTCTCAAGAATTTCCGTCAGTACTTCAGGTGTGACCAATTTTCAGATATTGGCACCATAGCTTTTGGACTCTATAACTTTCACAAAGACCAAATAATATCCACTGATTTGGGTTATTTTTACCAAAGATATGTAGCAGTATAAATTTTGGCCAAAATATATGAAGAAAAATTACTAATTTGCAAAATTTTATAGCAGAAACGAAGAAAAATGCATTTTTTTACAGATTTTTTGGTCTTTTTTCTTTTATAGCGCAAAAGATAAAGAACCCAGTGGTGATTAAATACCACCAAAAGAAAGCTCTATTTGTGTGAAAAAAAGGACAAAAATTTCATTTAGATACAGTGTTGCATGACTGAGTAATTGTCATTCAAAATGTGAGAGCACCTAAAGCTGCAAATTGGTCTGGTTATTAAGGGGGTTTAAGTGCCCAGTGGTCAAGTGGTTAATGACCAGGCCATTTTTTGCGATACGGCTCTGCGTTACTTTAACTGACAATTGCGCGGTCGTGCAACACTGTACCCAAACAAAATTGATGTCTTTTTTTCCCACAAATAGAGCTTTCTTTTGGTAGTATTTAATCACCTCTGCAGATTTTATTTTTTACGCTATAAACAAAAAAAGAGCAACAATTTTGAAAAAAAAAAAAAAAATTTTACTTTCTGCTGTAAAACATTTCCCCCCCAAAAATGTAAAAAAATGAATTTATTCATCAATTTAGGCCAATTTGTACTCTGCTACATACTTTTGGTAAAAAAATCCCAATAAACGTATATTGGTTTGCGCAAAAGTTACCGGGTCTACAAGATAAAGGAAAGATTTATGGCATTTTTATTATTATCTTTTTTTTTACTAGTAATGGCAGTGATCTGTGATTTTTAGCGGGACTGCGACATTGCGGCAGACAGATCGGACATCCAACGGACATTTTTGACACTTTTTTGGAAACCAGTAACATTACTACAGTAATCAGTGCTAAAAATATGCACTGTTATTGTACTAATGACACTGGGAGGAAAGGGGTTAAAATCAGGGGAGATCAAGGGGTTAACTGTGTTCCCTTACTGTGTGTTCTAACTGTATGGGGAAAGGGCTCACTGGGACAACACCTGGATCCGTCTTCCTGCAGAACGGAAATTTGCCTTGTTTACCCAGGCAGATCCCCGTTCTGTGACTGCGGGGAACTATCGCTGGTGGCCGGTGGACATCGAGCCTGCTGGACCCACTGATTGGCTCCCCCGCTGGCCAATGGGAGCACGCCACAGGTCACCGTGTACAAGCCCAACGTACACCTACGTTGATTTGTGCAGACGAGCCAACCTGCCCCAGTATAACTGCAGCGGCTAGTCGGCAAGTGGTTAAAGTGATACTGAACACAGTCTTTTTAATTTACTTTGTCCCTTCTATTTATGTATATGGATGACTACACTGTAATGTTTTTAATAATAAAAAGTACCTTTTTCCTAATCGATATACAGCTGTTACATGACCCAGATCTTTTGCAGCCTGTCTGCAGGGAAACAGTGGCAGTATGAGCCTCTGGTCCTCTGGTACTGGTCACATGTTCAAAATAAAAGTAAAACAACCTTTGGAATACAGAGTAAAAATAAAAAAATAATATAAATTAGCTGTTTTAAATTGTCATACAAATATTTATTGAAATCAAATGGTTATTAATTTTTGGCAATAACATGGTGTGGGTGGATTTCTGCCAGTCACAGGCTGTGCCACGACCCTACAGCCTGTGTCTTAAAATAAGAGGGAGGTAAAACCTCCATTAATTCACATTTAATATCCTGCCCCCAGTTTAGCTGGTTAGTGGGCATAGAGGAGGAGGGAGGGAGTGGGTTGTCATTTATCACTGTGTATAAGGCCACACGTGTGACTCTATAGTCACATGGGCTGCTGATAGGGAGGAAATGCTCAGCATAGAAACTCAATGAAAAATTAGCATGTGCCGAGTTGCCACAACAGCTGAAAAATCCCTAGCCAATATAGGGACATGGACAGAAGGTGGAGATGGAGAACAGCGGGATCAACCAGGTTTTTTGCAGAATACAGAAAACAAATCTCATAGTGGCTGAGTGAGTACGAACAGCATGTAATACACCATTTATTGATAGTTTTTTTAATGATGGGGGTTTAGTGACATTTTGAACTAAATTACAAGCATCCAGTTTAGCACACAAAGAGCACTTTTACCTGCCATATAATTTTTTTCCCATTCCTGTCCATTGAGTCCTGAGATTTATATTGCCCTGCCAGACAGCCAAGCCAGGTTAATGATCTGTCTTTTCTCTTTTGCAGTTAAACAATACAGCTCTGTGCCCCCAATCTGTAATTAGAGTTTTGCTTACTCTTCCCTCTTCACCTGGACATTTCAAACTGAACATATTTTATGCGCAATTTTGGCGTGTTTTTATGGGTGATTTGAGACGTTTTTATACAGAGTTTTTGAGCTTTCATGGTTTTTTATTAGCCAATAGAAGAAACTATCATCTGTTGCATCATTTGTTGCTAGGTTTTTCAGCTTTTTTTTTTCCATCAGCTTTTATTTCTTTTTTTTAATTATTATTCATTTATTATTATTCATCATTTATTATTATTTGTGTTGTTGTTGGGGTAAGGAGTTATAATTAGGGTTAGGATAAGGAGTTGGGGTTAGGGTTAGGATTAGGGTTTAGGGTTATTTATTTTATTTATTAATTTTTTTCTTAGAGTGTTAATTATACTACTACTACTACTACTACTACTACTACTATTACTACTACTACTAATAATAATAATAATAATAATTAATAAATAAATGTAAAATAAATACACAAATAAATAAAGATAATCATAAATAAATAATAAATAAATACAATAAATGAATACTATGTAATAATAAATGAATAATTAACACCTAACCCTTAAAAAATAAAATAATAATAATAATACATTATTATCAATAATAATGTATTTGTATGTGTTTATTATTATTAATAATAATAATAATAATAATATTTTTTTTGTTTTTTTATGGTTAGGGGTTAATAATTATTTGTGTATGTATTATTACATATTATTAATTTATTTTATTTATTCATTTATTATTTCTGATTATTTTTTGTGTATTTATTTTACATTTATTTATTCATATATTATTACTATTTTTTTTTTTTTTTTTTACATTAAATGCGTGAATGCACACAAAAAAGTGCAAATGGCACATTTCCATTCATTTATAGGGGAATAAAAACGCGCCAAAACGCACAAATCTGCCCAATTATAAGCAATACAATATAAGCCCAAGAACTTATTTTCCAGCGTTTGGCTTCAGGAGACTTGGAGTGGAGATGTGAATGATAGATTTTTTTCCCCTCCAGTCTTTTGGAGCTTCAAGCTCAAAAATGGGACCTCATAGGAAAAGTGTTTGTAACTTAGAGCTCACGTTTTGGGCAAAGCTCATCTCTGCAGGCAGTGTCAAAGACACCCAAAGAGGGAGTTCACCTCCTCTAAACAAAATGGAGTTTCAAGTTACTGCAGGTGAGTGAAGAGCATTTAGATTTTTTGTAATGGCAGTGATTAATTAGGTGGGGGGGGATCAGCCGCTATGGTATCTGGAGCAAAAGGGGGCCCAGTCAAGACCAGGATATGTGAGCCATCCATTCTGTCCTTACCTGCCTTGGTTGCCCACAGTAGTTTAGTAGTTCTCTAATGTATAGTACTCACCCTGTACATCAGTCCATCCAAAGCAGACACCTTGTGACAATAATGAGGCTGATGAATAGGGGAACCGAATTGAAGACATACAGTACCTTACAAAAGTATTCACCCCTCTTGGCATTTTTGTGATTGGTTGCCTCAAAACCTGGAATCAACATGGATTGTTTGAGCGTTTGCATCATTTAATTTACAGAACATGCTCACAACTTTACAACTTTGAAGATGTTTTTTTTTTATTGTGAAGCAAACAACAAATAGGACAAAATAACAGAAAAAGTCAATGTGCATAACCTCACCCCCCTAAAGTCAATACTTTGTAGAGCCACCTTTTGCGGCTATCACAGCTCCAAGTTGCTTTGGATAAGTCTCTATGAGCATAGGTGTGCGCAGCCTAATGCATTAGGGTGTGCACCCTTAAGCTCAAACACACATGCATGTGTATAAATCTACATATATATGACCCCGGAACATTGATCTCCCTGCTGGCACAGTGAAAGAGAAAAGGATAAACACTTCTCTTATGGCAGAGCCGGTAAGAGGGAGATCTTTCCCATGTTCCTGTTGCTACACAGAACGATAACACTAATGCGCATGGGGGGATTAGGGTGTGCCTGGGCACACCCGGCACACCCTGTGCGCACGCCTATGTCTATGAGCTTGCCACATCTTACCACTGGGATTTTTGCCCATTCCTCCTTGCAAAACTGCTCCAGCTCATTCAAGTTGGATGGTTTGCGCTTGTGAACAGTAATCTTTAAGTCTGACCACAGTATTTCTATTGGATTGAGGTCTGGGCTTTGACTAGGCCATTCCAGCACATTTACATGCTTCCCCTTAAACCACTCAAGTGTTGCTTTAGCAGTGTGTTTGGGGTCATTGTCCTGCTGGAAGGTGAACCTCCATCCTAGCCTCAAATCACACACAGAGTGGTACAGGTTTTGCTCAAGAATAACACTGTATTTAGCACCATCCATCTTTCCCTCAACTCTGACCAGTTTCAAGTCCTGACTTCTGAAAAACATCCCCACAGCATGATGCTGTTCTTTGGGTGATGTGATGTGTTGGGTTTGCGCCAGACATCCCAATGTCCAGTCAGATCTCCTCAGATTCAAAACAGATGACAGCTCTCTCCACATGTAGAGATAAAATCAACACAAAGCCTCCAATAGTGTAAAAACCTCTAGGGTAATAGTTTTAATGAAAAAAGTATTGCACTTACATCACAATTAAAAACAAATCACCTTTGGTATAAATTTGTTACAAGCCGGGTGCCTGAGTTCTGCGTCTCCAACCCCTCCTCGCTCACACTTGCAGATTGCTCCCAGCATCAAGATTCAGTTGCCTTGTAGCCACGCCCCTAACATATTTCGTCACTTCCGACTTGGTCACAGGGGATGGCTGTACGGCACAGCAACTGAGCTTAAAATAATTTAGTTTAATTTAAAAATACATGTTGCTGTACTAGGATAATAATTTCCATGTTAGTGGTCTTTTAATGTGGTTTGGTAAGAGAATACATAAAATGCATATTCACTTTTATATAACACATTTGCTTTTACCGTTAATACTTTTTAATGATACTATTATGATACTACAACAACTCAGTTACACTAAAAGTGAATTAGTTCAAGCAGCTCTCTACCAAAAAAAAAAGGAAGGTAAAGGTTGGCCTTCTTGGAGTGACCTTGTAACCTGTAACCTTGTAAGTGCGGGATCCTAGAGGTGCATGAAGTCTAATCACTACACTGAAATTCCGGGGCCATTCTGATTGGGCAAAGCTCCAACACTTTTCAAGCTTCAAAGCCTCATTCTACCCTCCGAATACATCTGTTATTTCATAACAATGTTGGTTTCACTGACCAATAGGAATGGAGGCTGGGGGAAGTAGGAAAGTTTTAACATTACCAGGAAGCGCTGTTTCAGGCTCGTTAGACAAATCAGGGCATAATATAAACATTATGGCTTCTATAGAGTAGGACTTGGGGAGTTGTAAGACAACTGATCACTGGGACACAAAGCAGTTTGTGCATCTTTTGTAAAATAGAGATGAAAATAAATCTTTACAATGTTTTTCATATAGTATCAATATTCTATATTCTACTATATTGTACAAACATTGCAGTTTATGTCATGTAAATATGATATCTCAGGCTGCTTTATTGCTGTTAATGCACATTATTTATGTAAGCAAAATTCAAAGTAATTGTGGAATTTACATTTAAATGAGTGAAAACCACCTGGCTGAACTTTTGCAATGCACAATTATTAAACACTTGCTGACAGCATCAAAAACAACAAAAAATAACTTTCTTTATGGAAAAATAAAAATGGATAGAAATCATAAAACACAATGATATAGCATATTACACCAAACAATTTAATGTTAATATATTAAATTTGTATTTATAAATAATTTGAGCATTTTGTATAAATTTAAGTTGCTTGCAGTTGCATAGCAGTATGCTATAAAACATTCTTGCTAGTGCTGCCTATTAAATCTAAGCAAAATATGTGCACCCTTTTCAGCACTGACAGACGGCACATGTAATTTATTTTATTTTTAACGTTTTATTTTATCTTAATGGTAGTCTTCAAGTGCAAATAGAAGTGCAAGTCAGTTTTATCATTCCTAAAAAAAACTGCAATACATCAGTTGATTGGAACATCAAAGTAACTTATTTTTAAAATTCCAGATCTAAAAATTACCTTTTTGTACAAGTCACCTCCAGAGTTTGAAGGGTGATTAAAAAAAGTGTCCTTATGTTGTACAGTATATACAATCACATTTATAGTTCACTTAGTAATTTGATCAGAAACAATCTATTTTTGTTTGTGGTTGATTTAGTTAAAGTGGTTGTAAACCCTTACATATACCTATTGAAATGACTAGCTTCGGGTGATACACAGAGATTAAACAAATCCTCCTACTTGAGTTGTATCAATTTATCTGCAGCCATTTCTCCAGTAGAGCGTTCTAAAAACACACACATCAAAGGATTTTTCTTAGCAGTAGAAAGTGCTCCTCCCTGTATACAGGCTCATAGAAAAAACATACAGTGCTGAGACTACGTGTCACCTGCAAGGATGCATGCAGATGGCAGAGAGAGGAGAGATCAGAGAGGAACCAGACTAGGTGCTTTGAATTTTTTAGGATAGTACACACCATAGAACAACGAGCTTTGTTCATTTTTTATGTCTGAGGTTTACAACCACTTTAAGCCAGAACAATACATATATGACTGGTCAATCAAATTGAAGAAGACCATAAATGTTATGGTAATCTTTTCAATTTGAATTCCTGAGGGCCACACTGTTCAAATGATCCAAAAAAACCTGTTTGTGTTGCACGCTTCAGAATCTCCCTGTCATTAACACCCTTCAAAGGTTAAAAAGGAGCTTCACTTATCTGTGACTGGTCAATCAAATTGAAGAAGACCATAAATGTCATAGTAATCTTTTCAATTTGAATTCCTGAGGGCCACACTGTTCAAATGATCCAAAGAAAACTGTTTGTGTTGCACACTTAAGAATCTCCCTGTCATTAACACCCTTCAAAGGTTAAAAAGGAGCTTCACTTATCTGTGACAAAAAAGAAAATACTGGAAAATTGGAAATTACATACTTACCAGTCCATTAGCTCCTGCCCTGTCTTACTTTCACCCAAAGTCTTCACATCTTATTAGGTTCCCTTTCCATTTGGACTTAGGAACAGGAGTTCACTTCCTGATTAGGGATGAGCCGAACACCCCCCGGTTCGGTTCGCACCAGAACCTGCGAACGGACCGAAAATTCTCACATACGTTAGAACCCCATTGACGTCTATGGAACTCGAACGTTCAAATAAAAAGTGCTCACTTTAAAGGCTAATTTACATGGTATTGTCCTAAAAAGGGTTTGGGGACCCGGGTCCTGCCCCAGGGGACATGTATCAATGCAAAAAAAACTTTTAAAAATGGCCGTTTTTTCGGGAGCAGTGATTTTAATGATGCTTAAAGTAAAAAAAAAAGTAAAATATTCCTTTAAATATCGTACCTGGGGGGTGTCTATATTATGCCTGTAAAGTGGCGCGTGTCTTCTGTGCTTAGAACAGTCCCTGCACAAAATGTAATTTTTAAAGGAAAAAAAGTCATTTAAAAGTGCTTGCATAGTTAGATAGTTACATAGTTACATAGTTAGTCAGGTTGAAAAAAGACACAAGTCCATCCAGTTCAACCTTAAAAACAATAAATAAATAAAATAAAAAATATAATCCACAATCCAATATACCCAATTGTATACCCTCAGTTGATCCAGAGGAAGGCAAAAAACCCCAGCAGAGCATGCTCCAATTTGCTACAGCAGGGGAAAAAATTCCTTCCTGATCCCCCAAGAGGCAATCGGATTTTCCCTGGATCAACTTTACCTAAAAATGTTAGTACCCAGTTATATTATGTACATTTGGGAAAGTATCCAGGCCTTTCTTAAAGCAATCTACTGAGCTGACCAGAACCACCATTGGTTACATTGCGGGTTTAATGTAATGTCGGGTCCTGGCAATATGGATGAAAATCAGTGAGACAAACGGCATGAGTACCCCCCAGTCCATTACCAGGCCCTTTGGGTCTTGTATGGATATTAAGGGCAACCCCGCACCCAAATTAAAAAAAGGAAAGGTGTGGGGCCACCAGGCCCTATATACTCTGAACAGCAGTATACAGGTGGACTGTATACAAGTGGTACAAGACAGGGACTGTAGGTTTGTTGTTAAGTAGAATCTGTTTGTAATTTTGAACGGGTACATTTTTAACGTGTTTAGCTCCAGCCAAAAAATCTTTTTTAAGCTTTTTGGAAAACATAGGGAAGGGTTATCACCCCTGTGACATTTGTTTTGCTGTCTGTGCTCCTCTTCAGAATATTTCACCTCACTTTTTGTCCCAATGACAAATGTTTTTTGAAAATTTGGGTTTTTTTGTGAAACAAGGATTGGTGATAAAGCTTCAGTGGAAAGGAGAAATGTTTTTCCCATATTAACTCTTACAGGAGAGAACTTCCCTTCCTAGGGGTAGATTTCATCTCACTTCCTGTTGTCTCCTTCCGTTTGCAAGTAGGAGTTGTTTGTAAGTTGGATATTTGAAAGTAGGGGCCTGCCCTATATACTCAGCAGAAATTTGGGCCTTAGGAGTTGTTGTGGCCACAACACTGTAAGCACTCACAGGGCCCTGCCGTGAAATATTAGATCAAGAATTGTAATTACATGCCCCTGTTGAACAGGGGCTGAAAAATTGGGCCTTTTGTGGTGGTGGTGGTGGTGCTGGTGCCATAACACTGTAAGTCCTCACTCGCTCTTGGTGGGCACGGAAACGGGCCCTGCTGTGAAATATTAGATCAAGAATTGTAATTACATGCCCCTGTTGAGCAGGGGCTGAAAAATTGGGCCTTAGGCACTGGTGCTGGTGCCACAACACTGCAACCCCTCACAGATACTCTAGTTGGAACGCAGGAACGAGCCCTGCTGCAAAGTATTGCATCAAAAATTGTAATTACATGCCCCTGTTAAACAGGGGCTAAAAAATTAGGCCTTAGGCACTGGTGCTGGTGCCACAACACTGCAACCCCCTCACAGATACTCTAGTTGGAACGCAGGAACGAGCCCTGCTGCAAAGTATTGTATCAAAAATTCTAATTACACGCCCCTGTTAAACAGGGGCTGAAAAATTGGGCCTTAGGCACTGGTGACGGCGCACAGAACCAAAAATGTTCTTACAAGCTATCAGCGTAATCATTGAGGAGGAAGAGGAAATTACTCAGGATAGTCACTCAGCATCAGCATAGGCAGTCTTTGACGGGATCTGAGATTTCAA
Organism: Aquarana catesbeiana; assembly: GCF_042186555.1. NCBI lineage: Eukaryota > Metazoa > Chordata > Amphibia > Anura > Ranidae > Aquarana > Aquarana catesbeiana. Next base: position 294,733,261 of record NC_133328.1, read on the forward strand.
AAAAAATTATTCGGTTACATCAGCATCAGGTGCTTGGTAGCTGGTGGTGATCCAAGACTGATTCATTTTTATGAATGTCAGTCGATCGACCGAGTCGGTGGACAGACGCACCCTGTGATCAGTTACAAAGCCTCCAGCAGCACTGAATGTGCGTTCCGAAAGAACGCTGGATGCAGGACAGGCCAGTTGCTCAATTGCATACTGTGCAAGCTCTGGCCAGTGATCCCTCCTCAAGACCCAGTAACCCAGAGGATTTTCGGTGGGAAAGGTGTCCAAGTCAGATCTTGCCCCTAGGTATTCCTGCACCATGTAAAACAGACGCTGGCGATGGTTGCTGGAACCGATCATACCTTGGGGCTGCGGACGAAAAAATTGTCTGAACGCATGGGTCAGACGGCCACCTTCTCCACCGCTCCTTCTTTGACTGACCGAAGCCACAGCAACACGTTGTCCAGAAACAGGAGTTTGTAACCTCCCAGTCTCTGGGAACGCGTTGCACAAACCTTTCTGCAAGGCCTCCCGAAGATGTTTCATCCTCTGCTCCCTCTGCGATGGCAAGATAAGGTTCGCAACCTTACCCTTGTAACGTGGATCAAGGAGGGTTGCCAGCCAGTATTGGTCCTTCTCCTTGATACCACGAATACGAGGATCCTTACGCAGGCTTTGCAGGATCAGGGAGGCCATGGGTTTGCTGAGGCATTCGGTCCGGAGTCCTCTGGGTCACTAAGGATGACATGGTCCGCAGCCACCTCCTCCCAGCCACGTACAAGTCCATGTGTTTCTTGGGACTGATCCCTTAAAGACTGCTGCTGATGCTGAGTGCCAGGCTCCACCTCCATACTGACACAATCCTCCTCCTCCTCCTCATCTTCCTGTGTAATCGGCGGGTACGCAGGAACACTGTCTGGATAAAGGGGGCCTTGAGAGCTAAGGAAGTCCTCCTCTTCCTGCCTCTGTTCTGCTTCAAGTGCCCTGTCCATTATTCCACGCAGCGTGTGCTCCAACAGGTGGACAAGGGGGACAGTGTCACTGATGCATGCACTGTCACTGCTCACCATCCTCGTGGCTTCCTCAAATGGTGACAGGACAGTGCATGCATCCCTGATCATGGCCCACTGGCATGGGGAAAAAAAACCAAGCTCCTCTGACCCTGTCCTGGTGCCATAGTCGCACAGGTACTCATTGATGGCCCTCTGCTGCATGTGCAGCTGCTGCAGCATGGCCAATGTTGAGTTCCACCTGGTGGGCATGTCACAGACTAGGCAGTTCTTGGGCAGGTTAAACTCCTTTTGGAGGTCTGCCAGCCGAGCACTGGCATTATATGACCAGCGGAAATGCACACTGACTTTCCTGGCCTACCTCAGGACATCCTGTAATCCCGGGTACCTGCCCAAGAACCGCTGCACCACCAAGTTAAGGACGTGAGCCAAACAGGGCATATGGGTCATTTGTCCCTGTCGAAGGGCAGAGAGGAGGTTGGTGCCATTGTCGCAAACCACCATTCCTGCCTTAAGTTGGCGTGGCGTCAACCACCTCTGAACCTGCCCCTGCAGAGCTGACAGAACCTCTGCCCCAGTGTGGCTCCGGTCCCTCAAGCACACCAGCTCAAGCACCGCATGGCATCTTTTGGCCTGCATACATGCGTAGCCCCTTGAACGCCTACGGAGTACCGCTGGTTCCGAGGACAAAGAACAGGAAGAGGCCATGGAGGAAGAAGAAGAGGAGGGGGTGGAGGAGAGAGGTGTGTCAAATCATTAGTAGTGACATTTTGGAGGTGTGGTGGCAGAACAACCTCCAACACTACTGCACCTTGTCCTGCATCCTTCCCAGCTGCCAGCAGAGTCACCCAATGCGCCGTGAAACTTAGGTAACGTCCCTGTCCATGCCTGCTGGACCATGAGTCAGCGGTAATATGCACCTTACCACTGACCGCCCTGTCCAGCGAGGCATGGACATTGCCTTCCACATGCCGGTAGAGAGTTTCGCCTTCCATGAGAAAAAGTGGCATTTGGGTACCTGCCACTGAGGAACCGCACATTCCACAAACTCACGGAAGGGGGCAGAGTCTACCAACTGAAAAGGCAGCAGTTGAAGTGCTAGCAATTTTGCCAAGCTAGCATTCAACTGCTGGGCATGTGGATGGCTGGGAGCAAACTTCTTTCGGCGGTGCAGCAGCTGGGGCAGGGAAATTTGCCTGGTACAATCTGACGTCAGTGTAACGAAAGCAGATTGCCCACAAGTACTTGGCTGTGACACACCTAATTCTACACCTTCATTCCTCTCAGTGCAGGTCCAAGAGAGGACTGAAGGTATAGTGGGGTTGGAGATCTCAGCTGATGAGAAGCAAGGAGAGGTCCTCTTTGTTCTTTGGTGTGGTACCCAAGCAGGAGATGTTTTGGCCAAGCGAGATAAGAGAAAAAAAGAGAAAAAGGGGGGGGGGGGAAGGAAAAGAGGGGGAGAAAAAAAAAAAAAAAAAAAAAAAAAAAAAGGGGGGGGGGGGGAAAGAGGAGGGGGAGGGGGAGGAAGAGAAAGGAAAGGAAAAGGAAGGAAGGCAAGGAACAGAAAGTAGAAGAGGGGGAGGGGGGGGGGGGGCAGTTCGGAAAGGAGGGGGAGGGGAAAGAAGAAAGAGGGGGGAGGAAAGCAAGAGGAGGGAGGGGAAAGGGAAAAAGAGAGAGAGAAAATATAGTGGGTGAGAAAGCAGAAAAGAAAGATGTATGACATCTAGATAGCATAAATGACTAGTGATTTCAATGAGGAAGGATGGATCACCAAGCATATCATAAGAGAAGGGAAAGCCCCAGAACATAGTAGATAGCGGGTGAAGCAAATATAGTATGATAGGCAACAGGCAGGGTTTACAACCAGTAACTTCAACATAGGGATCCATGTCAATAGGTAGGGGATAAGTTACTAACCAAGTGTCACAGCACCTCGCACCAAGAGCGTCCTGTCTGCAGCAGATGACGCCTGGTGTGGGCTGGAGCCGAATATATAAAGCCCTCCCCACCTATCAGCTGTTGATGGAGGAGATACAACAGCTGATTGTGGTGAGGGAGGGACGGATACACTAGGACTGGCCCCCCGGGTGGAGCGCGCGCCGCCAGGCATCCACAGCGCATGCGGGCGCAGTCCGTTGGGGAAGCCAGACGTGCCGGCGGGTGCAGTGGGCGTGGCCACGCCTCACGACGTCTGCGTCCGCATGCGCTGTGGATGCCTGGCGGCGCGCGCTCCACCCGGGGGGCCAGTCCTAGTGTATCCGTCCCTCCCTCACCACAATCAGCTGTTGTATCTCCTCCATCAACAGCTGATAGGTGGGGAGGGCTTTATATATTCGGCTCCAGCCCACACCAGGCGTCATCTGCTGCAGACAGGACGCTCTTGGTGCGAGGTGCTGTGACACTTGGTTAGTAACTTATCCCCTACCTATTGACATGGATCCCTATGTTGAAGTTACTGGTTGTAAACCCTGCCTGTTGCCTATCATACTATATTTGCTTCACCCGCTATCTACTATGTTCTGGGGCTTTCCCTTCTCTTATGATATGCTTGGTGATCCATCCTTCCTCATTGAAATCACTAGTCATTTATGCTATCTAGATGTCATACATCTTTCTTTTCTGCTTTCTCACCCACTATATTTTCTCTCTCTCTTTTTCCCTTTCCCCTCCCTCCTCTTGCTTTCCTCCCCCCTCTTTCTTCTTTCCCCTCCCCCTCCTTTCCGAACTGCCCCCCCCCCCCCTCTTCTACTTTCTGTTCCTTGCCTTCCTTCCTTTTCCTTTCCTTTCTCTTCCTCCCCCTCCCCCTCCTCTTTCCCCCCCCCCCCCTTTTTTTTTTTTTTTTTTTTTTTTTTTTTTTTTCTCCCCCTCTTTTCCTCCCCCCCCCCCCCTTTTCTCTTCCCCCCCCCCCCCCCTCCCTCTCACCAACCAGGGTTTTAATATACTTCCCATTTCTATGTTGATTCTCCAGCTTTCTGAACCACATCTGATCCATATTTACCACCAGTTACTGCCCCCCATTATTGTAGGCGGACCAGGTAGGATACAGCTTTTGGATTCTCCATGTACTACTTTAATTATCCATATGTATGCACATCCTTACATATATATATATCTTCATGATTTACAGGATACACATTTGGCCCCAGTGTGACCTCAGATCTAAACTGTCATATGCCCGCTAACCTTGGGCCTTTCTTCCTACTGGAAGGAAGAATAAAACCACCCTATATATTTATACGTCTCTACTTCCACCTTGACAGTGGCTATGTGAATACTCCTGCTATATTTCACTAAAGTTCTACACACCACGACCAGGGAGCGTGTCCGATGGGCAGTACGTCAACATATCTATGTTTCTTTTAATTCGTCCTGGAATGCACAACCTATATCCGTAGATACCAATGTAAGTGTAAACAGAGAAATGAATGTGTATGTATACAGACTCATACAACTATAGATTTTGTATTTATGTTCCTTTATTGTGCACTCATCATGTCTATGTTATACATATTATTTCCCATATAGAAAATTCTTGTTGCAAACCCTACAATCACCCCTGAAGAAGGAGGCATAAGTAACTCCGAAACGCGTCGGGTGCACATGTATTGGTATCAACTTCTATATTTATGGAAATGCATTCCTTGTTTTTAACTTTATAACTATGTGATTCACTTGATTATTTTTTGTAACTAATAAACTGTTATCTACTTTACATACCTTTTTTCAAAATATTTTCTTAAAAAATGTGCCTTTAAAGTCCGCTAGGGGAACTTCTTTTGCTCTAAACTCGAATTTAGGATGTGGCACAACAAGTAGATAATTGATCGATCAAATATTTTGTTCCTGTGCAGAGGTCTCATCACACTAACTTGTAGTTTTAGCTGAACACTGTGAGCAGGACGCACTACACTAACTTGTAGCTTTAGATGAACACTGTGCAGAGGTCTCACCACACTAACTTGTAGTTTTAGCTGAACACTGTGAGCAGGACGCACTACACTAACTTGTAGCTTTAGCTGAACACTGTGCAGAGGTCTCACTACACTAACTTGTAGTTTTAGCTGAACACTGTGAGCAGGACGCACTACACTAACTTGTAGCTTTAGCTGAACACTGTGCAGAGGTCTCACTACACTAACTTGTAGTTTTAGCTGAACACTATGAGGAGGACGCACTACACTAACTTGTAGCTTTAGCTGAACACTGTGCAGAGGTTTCACTACACTAACTTGTAGCTTTAGCAGAACACTGTGCAGAGGTCTCACTATACTAACTTGTAGTTTTAGCTGAACACTGTAAGCAGGACGCACTACACTAACTTGTAGGTTTAGTTGAACACTGTGAGGAGGACGCACTACACTAACTTGTAGCTTTAGCTGAACACTGTGCAGAGGTCGCACTACACTAACTTGTAGTTTTAGCTGAACACTGTGAGCAGGACGCACTGCACTAACTTGTAGCTTTAGCTGAACACTGTGCAGAAGTCTCACCACACTAACTTGTAGTTTTAGCTGAACACTGTAAGCAGGACGCACTACACTAACTTGTAGTTTTAGCTGAACACTGTGAGCAGGACGCACTACACTAACTTGTAGCTTTAGATGAACACTGTGCAGAGGTCTCACCACACTAACTTGTAGTTTTAGCTGAACACTGTGAGTAGGACGCACTACACTAACTTGTAGCTTTAGATGAACACTGTGCAGAGGTCTCACCACACTAACTTGTAGTTTTAGCTGAACACTGTGAGCAGGGCGCACTACACTAACTTGTAGGTTTAGTTGAACACTGTGAGGAGGACGCACTACACTAACTTGTAGCTTTAGCTGAACACTGTGCAGAGGTCGCACTACACTAACTTGTAGTTTTAGCTGAACACTGTGAGCAGGACGCACTACACTAACTTGTAGCTTTAGATGAACACTATGCAGAGGTCTCATTACACTAACTTGTAGATTTAGCTGAACACTGTGAGCAGGACGCACTGCACTAACTTGTAGCTTTAGCTGAACACTGTGCAGAGGTCTCACCACACTAACTTGTAGTTTTAGCTGAACACTGTAAGCAGGACGCACTACACTAACTTGTAGTTTTAGCTGAACACTGTGAGCAGGACGCACTACACTTACTTGTAGCTTTAGATGAACACTGTGCAGAGGTCTCACCACACTAACTTGTAGTTTTAGCTGAACACTGTGAGCAGGACGCACTGCACTAACTTGTAGCTTTAGCTGAACACTGTGCAGAGGTCTCACTACACTAACTTGTAGTTTTAGCTGAACACTGTGAGCAGGACGCACTGCACTAACTTGTAGCTTTAGCTGAACACTGTGCAGAGGTCTCACCACACTAACTTGTAGTTTTAGCTGAACACTGTGAGCAGGACGCACTGCACTAACTTGTAGCTTTAGCTGAACACTGTGCAGAGGTCTCACTACACTAACTTGTAGCTTTAGCAGAACACTGTACAGAGGTCTCACTACACTAACTTGTAGTTTTAGCTGAACACTGTGAGCAGGACGCACTACACTAACTTGTAGGTTTTTTTTTACAACAAGGTTGGTCTTTATTGAAAAAGAAATGGCATACACAATAGAGTAGATCAGAACAGTGAGTGGCCACAAGATAATGCACACATGGCTTACAGGAAGAAACAATTACATAAAGTACATATCATAAGCAATTTGACTTGGTCCTATCAGTGGAATAGGGGGGGGAATGGAAGAAGGGAAACTGGAGGGGAGGGGGGGGGGACAAGGGAGACCAGCAATATCACCATACTACATGTAGCATTGAAGCGGTAACATTTATGTAATCAACATCCGGGGTCCGTCTAAGGACGCCACACTCTCATAAACTTCTGAGGGCACCCTCTGCTTATATGGGTCAATTTGTACAAAGGTAGGACGGCATTGACTGAATTTTCCCACGCCTTTACCGTAGGAGCGCTACGGGAATTCCATTTCAATACAATCCCCTTCTTGGCATAAAATAGCAGCAATGATATCAACAACTTAGTATATCTAGGTCTCTGGTCATCATCGTGTATGCCTAACAGCGCTAATTCTGGGGTTAATGGGAGCTCTAGTTGTAGACGAGCATTAATACCTTCCATTATAGTGGACCAGTAGAACAACAACCTGGGACAGGACCAAAACATATGTATATATGAGCTGTCCGGTGATCCACATCTGGGACACTCCGGGGATCTTTCAGGGTATATTCTATGCAACCTCTGAGGCGTGAGATATGTCCTATGGAAAAACTTGGCCTGTACCAATTTGTCCCTAGAGGATATCACTAGTTTAAAACTTTCCTCAAAACTTTCCTCGTAGGACTCCCTATCCAAAGTAGGGATATCAGCACCCCATCTAGTCCAAAGTACCTCCATCTTGGGAGAGTCTTTCTTAATGAGAGTGAAATATAGCGCAGACAAAGGCTTGGACAGATCCTCCTGGGCCAACAAGTCCTCAACCGCATCAGATGTGAGATCTGGCGGGGTCGGGAACTGCGCACGGAAGGCATGTCTCAACTGGTGGTATCGGAACAGCATCCACCGAGGAAGGCCAAACAACCTACCCAATTCTGAAAAGGAGTGGATAGAACCGGCTACCACAATATCCTTTAGCAATTTAATGTTATACCTAGCCCAAACCTGTGGGTCCGGGATTGTCCGGAAATGTGGGAGGGAAGGGTTTCCCCACAAGGGACAAAAGGGCGACCACCTACCCGGAGAGACAAACCTCCGTCTAGCCAGGCTCCACACCGCTAAAGTAGTTTTGGTAGGTAACGGCAAGGAGGGGTATGCTGAGACTCCCCGATATATCAAATTACCCAATTCCTTGAGAGACCCTACGACAGTCGCCTCAAGGCAGACTGCAGCATTGGCTTTAGATTGTTTCAACCACCATCTGACCGTGACCAATATGGCCGCCCAGTAGTAGATCAGCAGGTTGGGCAGCGCCAACCCCCCAAAATCCACCGGGAGTTGCAGAGTTGACCTAGCCAGTCTAGGGGAGGAGCCCCTCCACAAAAAGGAGCCAATACAACTGTCCAGCTCCCGGAAAAGGGAAAGAGGCAGCAGCACCGGGCAGTTCCTGAACAAATAAATACATTTGGGGAGATAAATCATCTTGAGAACGTTGATACGTCCTAGTAGATTAAGGGGCAGGCTGGCCCACCTAGAGCAGTGTTCTTTAAGGCGTGACACTACTGGTTGAATATTAAGGCGTTGGAAGGCCTGGGGATCTCTCGCTACCCTAATTCCCAAATACATAAATTCATCCACCCATCTCAGCGACGACTGCACCGCGGACTGTCTGGCCTGTGCATCAACCGGGAACAAAACTGATTTGCTCCAGTTGACCCGGACCCCAGAAAATCTTCCAAATTTGTCAAAGGCTGCTGGCACAGCTTGTAGGGAAGGGCCAGCGTCTTGCAGGTACAACAGAGTATCGTCTGCATATAACGATATTTTCTCCTCCAGAGAGCCAACCCTAAATCCTTTAATATTATCAGATTCCCTGACCAGAACCGCCAGGGGCTCCAAGGCCAGAGCAAAGAGACTTGGGGACAGAGGGCAGCCCTGCCGGGTTCCCCTCTGGAGGAGAAAAAAATCTGAAAGGGTGTTATTGACCCTTATCCTTGCTCTAGGGGCTCTATATAACAGCTCTAGCCAATGTAAAAATCTAGGTCCAACTCCAAATCTCCTCAACACCTCCCACAGGTACTCCCATTCTACGGAGTCAAAAGCCTTCTCCGCATCCAGAGAGGCTATGACTCTTGAACCTGCATTTTGATGATGAGTGGCCAAATTAAGAAATAAACGATGGATATTGATATCTGTGTCCTTACCCGGCATGAACCCGGTTTGATCTACATGAACAAGGTCTTCTATCACCCTACTGAGCCTGCGTGCTAGAATTTTCGCCAATAACTTGGCATCAGCGTTGATCAGGGAGATAGGCCTGTAGAAGGCACATTCTTCCGTGTCCTTACCAGGTTTGGGCACCAATACCACTATCGCCTCAGACCATGACTCCGGAAGAGAGTCCAGGCCAAGGGACTGATGTAGCAATGAGGTGAACTTAGGGGCCAAAAATTCTTGGTAAGTAGAGTAAAATTCGATAGGAATACCATCTGGTCCTGGTGATTTACCTGCCTGCATACACCCCAATGCTTCCTGCACTTCTTCAAGTGAGATGTCCCTGTCCAGGTCCTCGCTTTTAGCTGTTTCCAGAGAAGGGAGTGGGATCATGTCGAGATATTCTATAAGTTCAGAGGTGAGGAAAGTTGCCCTAGAAGAGTATAGCGTCTGGTAGAATGTCAGAAATCTAGCATTTATATCTGCTGAATCAGTCAAAATGCGACCATCCATATCCCTTACCCTGCCAATGTGGGTCACAGGGTGCTGCCCCTTAGCCAGCCATGCCAATAGCCGCCCGTTTTTATCTCCAAACTCAAACACCCGCTGGGCACTATCAAGCATAGCCTTTTTTGTAAGGTCAACCCTGAGTAGGGACAAGTCCCTCAGGGTATCCTGCCAGGGGACATAAGTTCCCTGATTAGGAGGTCTCACATATTCAGCCTCCCTTAATCGTGCCTGCTCCTCCAGATGCCTCAGAGATTGCACAGACTGCCGCTTTTTGGCAGCAATACGCGCCATATATGATCCCCTAAGCCAAGACTTGAGGGTGTCCCAAACCACTAAAGGTCCAGCTGAGCCTATATTCCCAGTCCAAAAATTACATAGTTCCTCCGGCATCTCCTCCTGTATATCAGGGTCCATGATCCAATATTTGGACAGCCTCCAAGTTCTGACACCCACTTCCTCAGAGAGCCTAAATGTAACAGACACCGGAGCATGATCCGAAATACCACGTGAGAGGATCTCCGCAGAGACCACTCTCCGTAGTAAGGCCTCTGAGGCAAAAATCAGGTCAATGCGGGACAATGTCCGGTATGTGGTAGATAGGCATGTGTATTCCCTGTCAGAGGGGTGGAAATGACGCCAAACGTCTGTCAAGTGAAATGTGGAAGCCCAGCAGGATAGCCCCAGCTGCGGAGAGCCAGAAGCGCGGAGTCTGTCCATAGTTGGAGAGGGAGCCATATTAAAATCCCCAAGAAAAAGTACATTTTCAACATTATAAAGTGTGACCTGCTGCATCAGCACGTGAAGCACATCTATATCGGCGGGGGGAGGTAGGTACAAACCCACAAGCACCACCGGAACCTCCGAAAGCAGGGCATGGAGGAGCACATACCTACCCCCCGGGTCAATTTTAACATCTATGAGCTGAAAAGGCAGGGATCTATGGACTAACACTGTAACCCCTCTAGCGTAGTTAAAATAGGGTGCGTGGTAGTGAGCACCCACCCAGGCACGTTTTAGACTCAGAATACGGGAACCCAACAGATGCGTCTCCAAAAGAACACACACCTGTGGGCGGAGCTTCTTCAAATAATTTAGTACCAGTGAGCGCTTTATAGCTGAATTAAGCCCCCGCACGTTCCATGCCACCACTAAACATGTAGCCATATGTAGAAGCATTGAAATGTCTGTACCAGGCCCGCGATCAGAGGCAACACCAGCCAGGGCAGCCAAAAAATACCGCTCCGGCTCGTGGTCCCCCCGCAGGCCCGCGACAGACCACCCAGACAAGCACAGCCATAGGAGCCTATTACACATTTCATCTTCTTTAACAGCAAAAGACCAACACTGAATACATACTTAAAGTAAAACCATAACATCCCACAAAGGCAAACAGATGCCAACCTCCCCCTCCCCCCACCCCGTGCACCCCGAAACAGTGAGGCACACCTATATCCCAGAAAACCCATAGTCCAAGGGGACTATGGTCAACAAAATGGAGTCGTGCTACCGGGAACAGTTGTTATTCCATTTCCACTAGTAGGGAATCTAGACGTGAAGTTCCACTGGGAGACTCATCCCCGAGCCATGGAGTAGTATTATTGAAAAAATTAAAAGCAAAAAAGAAAAACCAGAAAATCACCTGCCGAAGCAGGGGCACATACTTAGGTAACTGCAGCATTCCATCCCTCCTTAAACATACAGGAGTGTAAACTTCTAGTAGAGGAAAAACAGGAGTAGATAGAAGCTGCCAGTCAGAGTCACAAAGCAGGTCTGTGTCGAAAAGCACAAGTCTCCTCCACCCCTCAGCGAATACTTGAGTAAGGCAGTCCCGAGACAGAGTGGGTGATACACCTCATGACTAGTTCTCCTCTGCCACACCTCAGCAGCTGTGTCCAAATAAATAGGAAAGTTACGGGTGCAGAAGGAATGTGTACGGATCACATATATGACAGCAGCGGGCAAAACGGGAAAAATAAAAATAGAAATAAAAAAATGAAATGAAAACATATCCAAAAAGGGAGAAAAAGAGTAACGGCCTAATTCAGCCTGAGCCACATAACAACTGGACGACAAAAAGGCCTCTTCGCGCCCTACAGCGGCAGGGTCTCCAGCCAGGCAGCCGCATCTTTAGGATTAGTGAAGAAGCGGATCGACTCACCATCCACCACCCGAAGCTTTGCAGGAAATAAGATGCTATACTTCACTCCTCTTCTCCTCAGGCCAGCCTTAACTGCATCAAATGAACGTCACTGCCGCTGGGTTTCCATTGTATAGTCCGGGAACAGAAGAAGTTTTATGTTCCGGTACGGCAATTCACCCGCAGCCCGCGAGGCCCTCAGCAACTCATTTCTATCACGGAAGTTTAATAGCCTCAGTACAAGAGTGCGGGGGGGGCTCCTTCAGGACCGGGTCTAGGCGGAACACGGTGCGCACTCTCAACCGCAAAGTAAGGGGAGGGCTGTGCAGCTGGAAGCAGAGTACGCAGCAAGTCCTCCACAAATAGGGCCGGTGATTTCCCCTCCACCCCTTCTGGTAAGCCCACTATACGTAGGTTGTTCCGCCGGCTGCAGTTCTCGGCGTCCTCCGCTCGATATTCAAGAGCCTTAACCTTCGTCTGGAGGGTGCGGATTGAAGCTGCATGGTCTGTGACCGTGTCTTCAACCGCCCCCACTCGCCTCTCAGCCTCCGATACTCTGGATCTGATTTTATCGAAGTCCTGCCGCAGCAAGCCTTCATCCATCTGAACTTCCTCAATTTTAGAAGCTAGGGCAGACTGGCAAGTGGTAACAGCCGCTTGACATGAAGTTATAGCCGCCATGATCTCAGATATGACCGGGTTAGTAGCAAGGGGATCCTCCTCATGGTCTGTCTGCGACGCCATATTAGAATGGCGCGCAGGAGGGCCCGGGGAGCAGGAGACCGGGCCGCTGTCTTCTGGAGTACTTGGGGGGAATTTAAGTTTCTTACCCCGCTTTTGTATTCCAGGAGTTCTGGAAGGCATCCAGCCACCAGGGGAGTCTCGATTCAGCTCGGTTTTTCCAATATACGGATGATATTATAAGCTATACTCCAGGAGCTCTTAGGAAACACGTCCACTCAGTCCGCCATGCCGGCCACGCCCCCAACTTGTAGGTTTAGTTGAACACTGTGAGGAGGACGCACTACACTAACTTGTAGCTTTAGCTGAACACTGTGCAGAGGTCGCACTACACTAACTTGTAGTTTTAGTTGAACACTGTGAGCAGGACGCACTACACTAACTTGTAGCTTTAGATGAACACTATGCAGAGGTCTCATTACACTAACTTGTAGATTTAGCTGAACACTGTGAGCATGACGCACTACACTAACTTGTAGTTTTAGCAGAACACTGTGAGCAGGACGCACTACACTAACTTGTAGCTTTAGCTGAACACTGTGTAGAGGTCTCACTACACTAACTTGTAGTTTTAGCTGAACACTGTGAGCAGGACGCACTACACTAAGTTGTAGCTTTAGATGAACACTGTGCAGAGGTCTCACCACACTAACTTGTAGTTTTAGCTGAACACTGTGAGCAGGACGCACTGCACTAACTTGTAGCTTTAGCTGAACACTGTGCAGAGGTCTCACCACACTAACTTGTAGTTTTAGCTGAACACTGTGAGCAGGACGCACTACACTAACTTTAAGTTTTAGCTGAACACTGTGCAGAGGTCTCATCACACTAACTTGTAGTTTTAGCTGAACACTGTGAGCAGGACGCACTACACTAACGTGTAGCTTTAGATGAACACTGTGCAGAGGTCTCACCACACTAACTTGTAGTTTTAGCTGAACACTGTGAAGAGGAAGCACTACAATAACTTGTAGTTTTAGCTGAACACTGTGAGCAGGATGCACTACACTAACTTGTAGGTTTAGTTGAACACTGTGAGGAGGACGCACTACACCAACTTGTAGCTTTAGCTTAACCCTGTGCAGAGGTCGCACTACACTAACTTGTAGTTTTAGCTGAACACTGTGAGCAGGACGCACTACACTAACTTGTAGCTTTAGATGAACACTGTGCAGAGGTCTCATTACACTAACTTGTAGATTTAGCTGAACACTGTGAGCATGACGCATTACACTAACTTGTAGCTTTAGCTGAACACTGTGCAGAGGTCTCACTACACTAACTTGTAGTTTTAGCAGAACACTGTGAGCAGGACGCACTACACTAACTTGTAGCTTTAGCTGAACACTGTGCAGAGGTCTCACTACACTAACTTGTAGTTTTAGCTGAACACTGTGAGCAGGACGCACTACACTAAGTTGTAGCTTTAGATGAACACTGTGCAGAGGTCTCACCACACTAACTTGTAGTTTTAGCTGAACACTGTGAGCAGGACGCACTGCACTAACTTGTAGCTTTAGCTGAACACTGTGCAGAGGTCTCACCACACTAACTTGTAGTTTTAGCAGAACACTGTGAGCAGGACGCACTACACTAACTTTTAGTTTTAGCTGAACACTGTGCAGAGGTCTCATCACACTAACTTGTAGTTTTAGCTGAACACTGTGAGCAGGACGCACTACACTAACGTGTAGCTTTAGATGAACACTGTGCAGAGGTCTCACCACACTAACTTGTACTTTTAGCTGAACACTGTGAAGAGGAAGCACTACACTAACTTGTAGCTTTAGCTGAACACTGTGCAGAGGTCTCACTACACTAACTTGTAGCTTTAGCAGAACACTGTGCAGAGGTCTCACTACAATAACTTGTAGTTTTAGCTGAACACTGTGAGCAGGATGCACTACACTAACTTGTAGGTTTAGTTGAACACTGTGAGGAGGACGCACTACACCAACTTGTAGCTTTAGCTTAACCCTGTGCAGAGGTCGCACTACACTAACTTGTAGTTTTAGCTGAACACTGTGAGCAGGACGCACTACACTAACTTGTAGCTTTAGATGAACACTGTGCAGAGGTCTCATTACACTAACTTGTAGATTTAGCTGAACACTGTGAGCATGATGCACTACACTAACTTGTAGCTTTAGCTGAACACTGTGCAGAGGTCTCACTACACTAACTTGTAGTTTTAGCTGAACACTGTGAGGAGGACGCACTACACTAACTTGTAGCTTTAGCTGAACACTGTGCAGAGGTCTCACTACACTAACTTGTAGCTTTAGCAGAACACTGTGCAGAGGTCTCACTACACTAACTTGTAGTTTAGCTGAACACTGTGAGCAGGACGCACTACACTAACTTGTAGGTTTAGTTGAACATGTGAGGAGGACGCACTACACTAACTTGTAGCTTTAGCTGAACACTGTGCAGAGGTCACACTACACTAACTTGTAGTTTTAGCTGAACACTGTGAGCAGGACGTACTGCACTAACTTGTAGCTTTAGATGAACACTATGCAGAGGTCTCGTTACACTAACTTGTAGATTTAGCTGAACACTGTGAGCATGACGCACTACACTAACTTGTAGTTTTAGCTGAACACTGTGAGCAGGATGCACTACACTAACTTGTAGCTTTAGCTGAACACTGTGCAGAGGTCTCACTACACTAACTTGTAGTTTTAGCTGAACACTGTGAGCAGGACGCACTACACTAACTTGTAGCTTTAGCTGAACACTGTGCAGAGGTCTCACTACACTAACTTGTAGCTTTAGCAGAACACTGTGCAGAGGTCTCACTACACTAACTTGTAGTTTTAGCTGAACACTGTGAGCAGGACGCACTACACTAACTTGTAGGTTTAGTTGAACACTGTGAGGAGGACGCACTACACCAACTTGTAGCTTTAGCTTAACCTTGTGCAGAGGTCGCACTACACTAACTTGTAGTTTTAGCTGAACACTGTGAGCAGGACGCACTACACTAACTTGTAGCTTTAGATGAACACTGTGCAGAGGTCTCATTACACTAACTTGTAGATTTAGCTGAACACTGTGAGCATGACGCACTACACTAACTTGTAGCTTTAGCTGAACACTGTGCAGAGGTCTCACTACACTAACTTGTAGTTTTAGCTGAACACTGTGAGGAGGACGCACTACACTAACTTGTAGCTTTAGCTGAACACTGTGCAGAGGTCTCACTACACTAACTTGTAGCTTTAGCAGAACACTGTGCAGAGGTCTCACTACACTAACTTGTAGTTTAGCTGAACACTGTGAGCAGGACGCACTACACTAACGTGTAGGTTTAGTTGAACATGTGAGGAGGACGCACTACACTAACTTGTAGCTTTAGCTGAACACTGTGCAGAGGTCGCACTACACTAACTTGTAGTTTTAGCTGAACACTGTGAGCAGGACGTACTGCACTAACTTGTAGCTTTAGATGAACACTATGCAGAGGTCTCGTTACACTAACTTGTAGATTTAGCTGAACACTGTGAGCATGACGCACTACACTAACTTGTAGTTTTAGCTGAACACTGTGAGCAGGACGCACTACACTAACTTGTAGCTTTAGCTGAACACTGTGCAGAGGTCTCACTACACTAACTTGTAGTTTTAGCTGAACACTGTGAGCAGGACGCACTACACTAACTTGTAGTTTTAGCTGAACACTGTGCAGAGGTCTCATCACACTAACTTGTAGTTTTAACTGAACACTGTGAGCAGGACGCACTACACTAACTTGTAACTTTAGATGAACACTGTGCAGAGGTCTCACCACACAAACTTGTAGTTTTAGCTGAACACTCTGAGCAGGACGCACTACACTAACTTGTAGCTTTAGCTGAACACTGTGCAGAGGTCTCACTACACTAACTTGTAGTTTTAGCTGAACACTGTGAGCAGGACGCACTACACTAACCTGTAGCTTTAGATGAACACTGTGCAGAGGTCTCATTACACTAACTTGTAGATTTAGCTGAACACTGTGAGCATGACGCACTACACTAACTTGTAGCTTTAGCTGAACACTGTGCAGAGGTCTCACTACACTAACTTGTAGTTTTAGCTGAACACTGTGAGGAGGACGCACTACACTAACTTGTAGCTTTAGCTGAACACTGTGCAGAGGTCTCGCTACACTAACTTGTAGCTTTAGCAGAACACTGTGCAGAGATCTCACTACACTAACTTGTAGTTTAGCTGAACACTGTGAGCAGGACGCACTACACTAACTTGTAGGTTTAGTTGAACATGTGAGGAGGACGCACTACACTAACTTGTAGCTTTAGCTGAACACTGTGCAGAGGTCACACTACACTAACTTGTAGTTTTAGCTGAACACTGTGAGCAGGACGTACTGCACTAACTTGTAGCTTTAGATGAACACTATGCAGAGGTCTCGTTACACTAACTTGTAGATTTAGCTGAACACTGTGAGCATGACGCACTACACTAACTTGTAGTTTTAGCTGAACACTGTGAGCAGGACGCACTACACTAACTTGTAGCTTTAGCTGAACACTGTGCAGAGGTCTCACTACACTAACTTGTAGTTTTAGCTGAACACTGTGAGCAGGACGCACTACACTAACTTGTAGTTTTAGCTGAACACTGTGCAGAGGTCTCATCACACTAACTTGTAGTTTTAACTGAACACTGTGAGCAGGACGCACTACACTAACTTGTAACTTTAGATGAACACTGTGCAGAGGTCTCACCACACGAACTTGTAGTTTTAGCTGAACACTCTGAGCAGGACGCACTACACTAACTTGTAGCTTTAGCTGAACACTGTGCAGAGGTCTCACTACACTGACTTGTAGTTTTAGCTGAACACTGTGAGCAGGATGCACTACACTAACTTATAGATTTAGCTGAACACTGTGCAGAGGTCTCACCACACTAACTTGTAGTTTTAGCTGAACACTGTGAGCAAGATGCACTACACTAACTTGTAGCTTTAGATGAACACTGTGCAGAGGTCTCACCACACTAACTTGTAGTTTTAGCTGAACACTGTGAGCAGGACGCACTACACTAACTTGTAGCTTTAGCTGAACACTGTGCAGAGGTCTCACTACACTAACTTGTAGTTTTAGCTGAACACTGTGAGCAGGACGCACTGCACTAACTTGTAGGTTTAGCTGAACACTGTGCAGAGGTCTCACCACACTAACTTGTAGTTTTAGCTGAACACTGTGAGCAAGATGCACTACACTAACTTGTAGCTTTAGATGAACACTGTGCAGAGGTCTCACCACACTAACTTGTAGTTTTAGCTGAACACTGTGAGCAGGACGCACTACACTAACTTGTAGCTTTAGCTGAACACTGTGCAGAGGTCTCACTACACTAACTTGTAGTTTTAGCTGAACACTGTGAGCAGGACGCACTACACTAACTTGTAGCTTTAGATGAACACTATGCAAAGGTCTCACTACACTAACTTGTAGTTTTAGCTGAACACTGTGAGCAGGATGCACTACACTAACTTGTAGCTTTAGCTGAACACTGTGCAGAGGTCTCACCACACTAACTTGTAGTTTTAGCTGAACACTGTAAGCAGGATGCATTACACTAACTTGTAGCTTTAGCTGAACACTGTTCAGAGGTCTCACTACACTAAATTGTAGTTTTAGCTGAACACTGTGAGCAGGACGCACTACACTAACTTGTAGCTTTAGCTGAACACTGTGCAGAGGTCTCACTACACCAACTTGTAGTTTTAGCTGAACACTGTGAGGAGGACGCACTACACTAACTTTTAGCTTTAGCACTACACTAACTTGTAGCTTTAGCTGAACACTGAGCAGAGGTCTCACTACACTAACTTGTAGTTTTAGCTGAACACTGTGAGCAGGACGCACTACACTAACTTGTAGTTTTAGCTGAACACTGTGCAGAGGTCTCATCACACTAACTTGTAGTTTTAACTGAACACTGTGAGCAGGACGCACTACACTAACTTGTAACTTTAGATGAACACTGTGCAGAGGTCTCACCACACGAACTTGTAGTTTTAGCTGAACACTCTGAGCAGGACGCACTACACTAACTTGTAGCTTTAGCTGAACACTGTGCAGAGGTCTCACTACATTAACTTGTAGTTTTAGCTGAACACTGTGAGCAGGACGCACTACACTAACCTGTAGCTTTAGATGAACACTGTGCAGAGGTCTCATTACACTAACTTGTAGATTTAGCTGAACACTGTGAGCATGACGCACTACTCTAACTTGTAGCTTTAGCTGAACACTGTGCAGAGGTCTCACTACACTAACTTGTAGTTTTAGCTGAACACTGTGAGGAGGACGCACTACACTAACTTGTAGCTTTAGCTGAACACTGTGCAGAGGTCTCGCTACACTAACTTGTAGCTTTAGCAGAACACTGTGCAGAGGTCTCACTACACTAACTTGTAGTTTAGCTGAACACTGTGAGCAGGACGCACTACACTAACTTGTAGGTTTAGTTGAACATGTGAGGAGGACGCACTACACTAACTTGTAGCTTTAGCTGAACACTGTGCAGAGGTCACACTACACTAACTTGTAGTTTTAGCTGAACACTGTGAGCAGGACGTACTGCACTAACTTGTAGCTTTAGATGAACACTATGCAGAGGTCTCGTTACACTAACTTGTAGATTTAGCTGAACACTGTGAGCATGACGCACTACACTAACTTGTAGTTTTAGCTGAACACTGTGAGCAGGACGCACTACACTAACTTGTAGCTTTAGCTGAACACTGTGTAGAGGTCTCACTACACTAACTTGTAGTTTTAGCTGAACACTGTGAGCAGGACGCACTACACTAACTTGTAGTTTTAGCTGAACACTGTGCAGAGGTCTCATCACACTAACTTGTAGTTTTAACTGAACACTGTGAGCAGGACGCACTACACTAACTTGTAACTTTAGATGAACACTGTGCAGAGGTCTCACCACACGAACTTGTAGTTTTATCTGAACACTCTGAGCAGGACGCACTACACTAACTTGTAGCTTTAGCTGAACACTGTGCAGAGGTCTCACTACACTGACTTGTAGTTTTAGCTGAACACTGTGAGCAGGATGCACTACACTAACTTATAGATTTAGCTGAACACTGTGCAGAGGTCTCACCACACTAACTTGTAGTTTTAGCTGAACACTGTGAGCAAGATGCACTACACTAACTTGTAGCTTTAGATGAACACTGTGCAGAGGTCTCACCACACTAACTTGTAGTTTTAGCTGAACACTGTGAGCAGGACGCACTACACTAACTTGTAGCTTTAGCTGAACACTGTGCAGAGGTCTCACTACACTAACTTGTAGTTTTAGCTGAACACTGTGAGCAGGACGCAATACACTAACATGTAGTTTTAGCTGAACACTGTGCAGAGGTCTCACTACACTAACTTGTAGTTTTAGCTGAACACTGTGAGCAGGACGCACTACACTAACTTGTAGCTTTAGATGAACACTATGCAAAGGTCTCACTACACTAACTTGTAGTTTTAGCTGAACACTGTGAGCAGGATGCACTACACTAACTTGTAGCTTTAGCTGAACACTGTGCAGAGGTCTCACCACACTAACTTGTAGTTTTAGCTGAACACTGTAAGCAGGATGCATTACACTAACTTGTAGCTTTAGCTGAACACTGTTCAGAGGTCTCACTACACTAAATTGTAGTTTTAGCTGAACACTGTGAGCAGGACGCACTACACTAACTTGTAGCTTTAGCTGAACACTGTGCAGAGGTCTCACTACACTAACTTGTAGTTTTAGCTGAACACTGTGAGGAGGACGCACTACACTAACTTTTAGCTTTAGCTGAACACTGTGCAGAGGTCTCACTACACTAACTTGTAGCTTTAGCAGAACACTGTGCAGAGGTCTCACTACACTAACTTGTAGTTTTAGCTGAACACTGTGAGCAGGACGCACTACACTAACTTATAGCTTTAGATGAACACTGTGCAGAGGTCTCACCACATTAACTTGTAGTTTTAGCTGAATAATGTGAGCAGGACGCACTGCACTAACTTGTAGGTTTAGCTGAACACTGTGCAGAGGTCTCACCACGCTAACTTGTAGTTTTAGCTGAACACTGTGAGCAGGACGCACTACACTAACTTGTAGCTTTAGATGAACACTGTGCAGAGGTCTCATCACAATAACTTGTAGTTTTAGCTGAACACTGTTAGCATGACGCACTAGACTAACTTGTAGCTTTAGCTGAACACTGTGCAGAGGTCTCATTACACTAACTTGTAGTTTTAGCTGAACACTGTGAGCAGGACGCACTACACTAACTTGTAGCTTTAGATGAACACTATGCAGAGGTCTCACCACACTAACTTGTAGTTTTAGCTGAACACTGTGAGCAGAACACACTACACTAACTTGTAGCTTTAGCTGAACACTGTGCAGAGGTCTCACTACACTAACTTGTAGTTTTAGCTAAACACTGTGAGCAGGACGCACTACACTAACTTGTAGCTTTAGCTGAATACTGTGCAGAGGTCTCACTACACTAACTTGTAGCTTTAGCTGAACACTGTGCAGAGGTCTCACTACACTAACTTGTAGTTTTAGCTGAACACTGTGAGCAAGACACACTACACTAACTTGTAGGTTTAGTTGAACACTGTGCAGAGGTCGCACTACACTAACTTGTAGTTTTAGCTGAACACTGTGAGCAGGATGCACTACACTAACTTGTAGCTTTAGATGAACACTGTGCAGAGGTCTTATTACACTTACTTGTAGTTTTAGCTGAACACTGGGAGCATGATGCACTACACTAACTTGCAGCTTTAGCTGAACACTGTGCAGAGGTCTCACTACACTAACTTGTAGTTTTAGCTGAACACTGTGAGCAGGACGCACTACACTATCTTGTAGCTTTAGCTGAACACTGTGCAGAGGTCTCACTACACTAACTTGTAGTTTTAGCTGAACACTGTGAGCAGGACGCACTACACTAACTTGTAGCTTTAGATGAACACTGTGCAGAGGTCTCACCACACTAACTTGTAGTTTTACCTGAACGCTGTGAGCAGGACGCACTACACTAACTTGTAGCTTTAGCTGAACACTGTGCAGAGGTCTCACTACACTAACTTGTAGCTTTAGCAGAACACTGTGCAGAGGTCTCACTACACTAACTTGTAGTTTTAGCTGAACACTGTGAGCAGGACGCACTACACTAACTTGTAGGTTTAGTTGAACACTGTGAGGAGGACGCACTACACCAACTTGTAGCTTTAGCTTAACCCTGTGCAGAGGTCGCACTACACTAACTTGTAGTTTTAGCTGAACACTGTGAGCAGGACGCACTACACTAACTTGTAGCTTTAGATGAACACTGTGCAGAGGTCTCACCACACTAACTTGTAGTTTTACCTGAACGCTGTGAGCAGGACGCACTACACTAACTTGTAGCTTTAGCTGAACACTGTGCAGAGGTCTCACTACACTAACTTGTAGCTTTAGCAGAACACTGTGCAAAGGTCTCACTACACTAACTTGTAGTTTTAGCTGAACACTGTGAGCAGGACGCACTACACTAACTTGTAGGTTTAGTTGAACACTGTGAGGAGGATGCACTACACTAACTTGTAGCTTTAGCTGAACACTGTGCAGAGGTCGCATTACATTAACTTGTAGTTTTAGCTGAACACTGTGAGGGGGACGCACTACACTAACTTGTAGCTTTAGCTGAACACTGTGCAGAGGTCTCACTACACTAACTTGTAGCTTTAGCAGAACACTGTGCAGAGGTCTCACTACACTAACTTGTAGTTTAGCTGAACACTGTGAGCAGGACGCACTACACTAACGTGTAGGTTAAGTTGAACATGTGAGGAGGACGCACTACACTAACTTGTAGCTTTAGCTGAACACTGTGCAGAGGTCGCACTACACTAACTTGTAGTTTTAGCTGAACACTGTGAGCAGGACGTACTGCACTAACTTGTAGCTTTAGATAAACACTATGCAGAGGTCTCGTTACACTAACTTGTAGATTTAGCTGAACACTGTGAGCATGACGCACTACACTAACTTGTAGTTTTAGCTGAACACTGTGAGCAGGACGCACTACACTAACTTGTAGCTTTAGCTGAACACTGTGCAGAGGTCTCACTACACTAACTTGTAGTTTTAGCTGAACACTGTGAGCAGGACGCACTACACTAACTTGTAGTTTTAGCTGAACACTGTGCAGAGGTCTCATCACACTAACTTGTAGTTTTAACTGAACACTGTGAGCAGGACGCACTACACTAACTTGTAACTTTAGATGAACACTGTGCAGAGGTCTCACCACACGAACTTGTAGTTTTAGCTGAACACTGTGAGCAGGACGAATTACACTAACTTGTAGCTTTAGCTGAACACTGTGCAGAGGTCTCACTACACTAACTTGTAGCTTTAGCTTAACACTGTGCAGAGGTCGCACTACACTAACTTGTAGTTTTAGCTGAACACTGTGAGCAGGACGCACTACACTAACTTGTAGCTTTAGATGAACACTGTGCAGAGGTCTCATTACACTAACTTGTAGATTTAGCTGAACACTGTGAGCAAGACGCACTACACTAACTTGTAGCTTTAGCTGAACACTGTGCAGAGGTCTCACTACACTAACTTGTAGTTTTAGCTGAACACTGTGAGCAGGACGCACTACACTAACTTGTAGCTTTAGATGAACACTGTGCAGAGGTCTCATTACACTAACTTGTAGATTTAGCTGAACACTGTGAGCATGACGCACTACACTAACTTGTAGCTTTAGCTGAACACTGTGCAGAGGTCTCACTACACTAACTTGTAGTTTTAGCTGAACA
This sequence comes from Aquarana catesbeiana, assembly GCF_042186555.1. Taxonomy (NCBI): domain Eukaryota; kingdom Metazoa; phylum Chordata; class Amphibia; order Anura; family Ranidae; genus Aquarana; species Aquarana catesbeiana. Next base: position 294,756,367 of record NC_133328.1, read on the forward strand.
CTGTGAGGAGGACGCACTACACTAACTTGTAGCTTTAGCTGAACACTGTGCAGAGGTCTCGCTACACTAACTTGTAGCTTTAGCAGAACACTGTGCAGAGGTCTCACTACACTAACTTGTAGTTTAGCTGAACACTGTGAGCAGGACGCACTACACTAACTTGTAGGTTTAGTTGAACATGTAAGGAGGACGCACTACACTAACTTGTAGCTTTAGCTGAACACTGTGCAGAGGTCACACTACACTAACTTGTAGTTTTAGCTGAACACTGTGAGCAGGACGTACTGCACTAACTTGTAGCTTTAGATGAACACTATGCAGAGGTCTCGTTACACTAACTTGTAGATTTAGCTGAACACTGTGAGCATGACGCACTACACTAACTTGTAGTTTTAGCTGAACACTGTGAGCAGGACGCACTACACTAACTTGTAGCTTTAGCTGAACACTGTGCAGAGGTCTCACTACACTAACTTGTAGTTTTAGCTGAACACTGTGAGCAGGACGCACTACACTAACTTGTAGTTTTAGCTGAACACTGTGCAGAGGTCTCATCACACTAACTTGTAGTTTTAACTGAACACTGTGAGCAGGACGCACTACACTAACTTGTAACTTTAGATGAACACTGTGCAGAGGTCTCACCACACGAACTTGTAGTTTTAGCTGAACACTGTGAGCAGGACGCACTACACTAACTTGTAGCTTTAGCTGAACACTGTGCAGAGGTCTCACTACACTGACTTGTAGTTTTAGCTGAACACTGTGAGCAGGATGCACTACACTAACTTATAGATTTAGCTGAACACTGTGCAGAGGTCTCACCACACTAACTTGTAGTTTTAGCTGAACACTGTGAGCAAGATGCACTACACTAACTTGTAGCTTTAGATGAACACTGTGCAGAGGTCTCACCACACTAACTTGTAGTTTTAGCTGAACACTGTGAGCAGGACGCACTACACTAACTTGTAGCTTTAGCTGAACACTGTGCAGAGGTCTCACTACACTAACTTGTAGTTTTAGCTGAACACTGTGAGCAGGACGCAATACACTAACATGTAGTTTTAGCTGAACACTGTGCAGAGGTCTCACTACACTAACTTGTAGTTTTAGCTGAACACTGTGAGCAGGACGCAGTACACTAACTTGTAGCTTTAGATGAACACTATGCAAAGGTCTCACTACACTAACTTGTAGTTTTAGCTGAACACTGTGAGCAGGACGCACTACACTAACTTGTAGCTTTAGCTGAACACTGTGCAGAGGTCTCACCACACTAACTTGTAGTTTTAGCTGAACACTGTAAGCAGGATGCATTACACTAACTTGTAGCTTTAGCTGAACACTGTTCAGAGGTCTCACTACACTAAACTGTAGTTTTAGCTGAACACTGTGAGCAGGACGCACTACACTAACTTGTAGCTTTAGCTGAACACTGTGCAGAGGTCTCACTACACTAACTTGTAGTTTTAGCTGAACACTGTGAGGAGGACGCACTACACTAACTTGTAGCTTTAGCTGAACACTGTGCAGAGGTCTCACTACACTAACTTGTAGCTTTAGCAGAACACTGTGCAGAGGTCTCACTACACTAACTTGTAGTTTTAGCTGAACACTGTGAGCAGGATGCACTACACTAACTTGTAGCTTTAGATGAACACTGTGCAGAGGTCTCACCACACTAACTTGTAGTTTTAGCTGAATAATGTGAGCAGGACGCACTGCACTAACTTGTACGTTTAGCTGAACACTGTGCAGAGGTCTCACCACGCTAACTTGTAGTTTTAGCTGAACACTGTGAGCAGGACGCACTACACTAACTTGTAGCTTTAGATGAACACTGTGCAGAGGTCTCATCACACTAACTTGTAGTTTTAGCTGAACACTGTTAGCATGACGCACTACACTAACTTGTAGCTTTAGCTGAACACTGTGCAGAGGTCTCATTACACTAACTTGTAGTTTTAGCTGAACACTGAGAGCAGGACGCACTACACTAACTTGTAGCTTTAGATGAACACTATGCAGAGGTCTCACCACACTAACTTGTAGTTTTAGCTGAACACTGTGAGCAGGACACACTACACTAACTTGTAGCTTTAGCTGAACACTGTGCAGAGGTCTCACTACACTAACTTGTAGTTTTAGCTAAACACTGTGAGCAGGACGCACTACACTAACTTGTAGCTTTAGCTGAATACTGTGCAGAGGTCTCACTACACTAACTTGTAGCTTTAGCTGAACACTGTGCAGAGGTCTCACTACACTAACTTGTAGTTTTAGCTGAACACTGTGAGCAGGACACACTACACTAACTTGTAGGTTTAGTTGAACACTGTGCAGAGGTCGCACTACACTAACTTGTAGTTTTAGCTGAACACTGTGAGCAGGATGCACTACACTAACTTGTAGCTTTAGATGAACACTGTGCAGAGGTCTTATTACACTTACTTGTAGTTTTAGCTGAACACTGGGAGCATGATGCACTACACTAACTTGCAGCTTTAGCTGAACACTGTGCAGAGGTCTCACTACACTAACTTGTAGTTTTAGCTGAACACTGTGAGCAGGACACACTACACTATCTTGTAGCTTTAGCTGAACACTGTGCAGAGGTCTCACTACACTAACTTGTAGTTTTAGCTGAACACTGTGAGCAGGACGCACTACACTAACTTGTAGCTTTAGATGAACACTGTGCAGAGGTCTCACCACACTAACTTGTAGTTTTACCTGAACGCTGTGAGCAGGACGCACTACACTAACTTGTAGCTTTAGCTGAACACTGTGCAGAGGTCTCACTACACTAACTTGTAGCTTTAGCAGAACACTGTGCAGAGGTCTCACTACACTAACTTGAAGTTTTAGCTGAACACTGTGAGCAGGACGCACTACACTAACTTGTAGGTTTAGTTGAACACTGTGAGGAGGACGCAATACACCAACTTGTAGCTTTAGCTTAACCCTGTGCAGAGGTCGCACTACACTAACTTGTAGTTTTAGCTGAACACTGTGAGCAGGACGCACTACACTAACTTGTAGCTTTAGATGAACACTGTGCAGAGGTCTCACCACACTAACTTGTAGTTTTAGCTGAATAATGTGAGCAGGACGCACTGCACTAACTTGTACGTTTAGCTGAACACTGTGCAGAGGTCTCACCACGCTAACTTGTAGTTTTAGCTGAACACTGTGAGCAGGACGCACTACACTAACTTGTAGCTTTAGATGAACACTGTGCAGAGGTCTCATCACACTAACTTGTAGTTTTAGCTGAACACTGTTAGCATGACGCACTACACTAACTTGTAGCTTTAGCTGAACACTGTGCAGAGGTCTCATTACACTAACTTGTAGTTTTAGCTGAACACTGTGAGCAGGACGCACTACACTAACTTGTAGCTTTAGATGAACACTGTGCAGAGGTCTCACTACACTAACTTGTAGTTTTAGCTAAACACTGTGAGCAGGACGCACTACACTAACTTGTAGCTTTAGCTGAATACTGTGCAGAGGTCTCACTACACTAACTTGTAGCTTTAGCTGAACACTGTGCAGAGGTCTCACTACACTAACTTGTAGTTTTAGCTGAACACTGTGAGCAGGACACACTACACTAACTTGTAGGTTTAGTTGAACACTGTGCAGAGGTCGCACTACACTAACTTGTAGTTTTAGCTGAACACTGTGAGCAGGATGCACTACACTAACTTGTAGCTTTAGATGAACACTGTGCAGAGGTCTTATTACACTTACTTGTAGTTTTAGCTGAACACTGGGAGCATGATGCACTACACTAACTTGCAGCTTTAGCTGAACACTGTGCAGAGGTCTCACTACACTAACTTGTAGTTTTAGCTGAACACTGTGAGCAGGACACACTACACTATCTTGTAGCTTTAGCTGAACACTGTGCAGAGGTCTCACTACACTAACTTGTAGTTTTAGCTGAACACTGTGAGCAGGACGCACTACACTAACTTGTAGCTTTAGATGAACACTGTGCAGAGGTCTCACCACACTAACTTGTAGTTTTACCTGAACGCTGTGAGCAGGACGCACTACACTAACTTGTAGCTTTAGCTGAACACTGTGCAGAGGTCTCACTACACTAACTTGTAGCTTTAGCAGAACACTGTGCAGAGGTCTCACTACACTAACTTGAAGTTTTAGCTGAACACTGTGAGCAGGACGCACTACACTAACTTGTAGGTTTAGTTGAACACTGTGAGGAGGACGCAATACACCAACTTGTAGCTTTAGCTTAACCCTGTGCAGAGGTCGCACTACACTAACTTGTAGTTTTAGCTGAACACTGTGAGCAGGACGCACTACACTAACTTGTAGCTTTAGATGAACACTGTGCAGAGGTCTCATTACACTAACTTGTAGATTTAGCTGAACACTGTGTGCATGATGCACTACACTAACTTGTAGCTTTAGCAGAACACTGTGCAGAGGTCTCACTACACTAACTTGTAGTTTTAGCTGAACACTGTGAGCAGGACGCACTACACTAACTTGTAGGTTTATTTGAACACTGTGAGGAGGATGCACTACACTAACTTGTAGCTTTAGCTGAACACTGTGCAGAGGTCGCACTACATTAACTTGTAGTTTTAGCTGAACACTGTGAGCAGGACGCACTACACTAATTTGTAGCTTTAGATGAACACTATGCAGAGGTCTCATTACACTAACTTGTAGATTTAGCTGAACACTGTGAGCATGACACACTACACTAACTTGTAGTTTTAGCTGAACACTGTGAGCAGGACGCACTACACTAACTTGTAGCTTTAGCTGAACACTGTGCAGAGGTCTCACTACACTAACTTGTAGTTTTAGCTGAACACTGTGAGAAGGACGCACTACACTAACTTGTAGCTTTAGATGAACACTGTGCAGAGGTCTCACCACACTAACTTGTAGTTTTAGCTGAACACTGTGAGCAGGACGCACTGCACTAACTTGTAGCTTTAGTTGAACACTGTGCAGAGGTCTCACCACACTAACTTGTAGTTTTAGCTGAACACTGTGAGCAGGACGCACTACACTAACTTGTAGTTTTAGCTGAACACTGTGCAGAGGTCTCACCACACTAACTTGTAGTTTTAGCTGAACACTGTGAGCAGGACGCACTACACTAACTTGTAGCTTTATCTGAACACTGTGCAGAGGTCTCACTACACTAACTTGTAGTTTTAGCTGAACACTGTGAGCAGGACGCAATACACTAACTTGTAGTTTTAGCTGAACACTGTGCAGAGGTCTCACTACACTAACTTGTAGTTTTAGCTGAACACTGTGAGCAGGACGCACTACACTAACTTGTACCTTTAGATGAACACTGTGCAGAGGTCTCACTACACTAACTTGTAGTTTTAGCTGAACACTGTGAGCAGGACGCACTACACTAACTTGTAGCTTTAGCTGAACACTGTGCAGAGGTCTCACCACACTAACTTGTAGTTTTAGCTGAACACTGTAAGCAGGATGCATTACACTAACTTGTAGCTTTAGCTAAACACTGTTCAGAGGTCTCACTACACTAAATTGTAGTTTTAGCGGAACACTGTGAGCAGGACGCAATACACTAACTTGTAGCTTTAGATGAACACTGTGCAGAGGTCTCACTACACTAACTTGTAGTTTAAGCTGAACACTGTGAGGAGGACGCACTACACTAACTTGTAGCTTTAGCTGAACACTGTGCAGAGGTCTCACTACACTAACTTGTAGCTTTAGCAGAACACTGTGCAGAGGTCTCACTACACTAACTTGTAGTTTTAGCTGAACACTGTGAGCAGGACGCACTGCACTAACTTGTAGGTTTAGCTGAACACTGTGCAGAGGTCTCACCACACTAACTTGTAGTTTTAGCTGAACACTGTGAGCAAGATGCACTACACTAACTTGTAGCTTTAGATGAACACTGTGCAGAGGTCTCACCACACTAACTTGTAGTTTTAGCTGAACACTGTGAGCAGGACGCACTACACTAACTTGTAGCTTTAGCTGAACACTGTGCAGAGGTCTCACTACACTAACTTGTAGTTTTAGCTGAACACTGTGAGCAGGACGCAATACACTAACATGTAGTTTTAGCTGAACACTGTGCAGAGGTCTCACTACACTAACTTGTAGTTTTGGCTGAACACTGTGAGCAGGACGCACTACACTAACTTGTAGCTTTAGATGAACACTATGCAAAGGTCTCACTACACTAACTTGTAGTTTTAGCTGAACACTGTGAGCAGGACACACTACACTAACTTGTAGCTTTAGCTGAACACTGTGCAGAGGTCTCACCACACTAACTTGTAGTTTTAGCTGAACACTGTAAGCAGGATGCATTACACTAACTTGTAGCTTTAGCTGAACACTGTGCAGAGGTCTCACTACACTAACTTGTAGTTTTAGCTGAACACTGTGAGCAGGACGCAATACACTAACATGTAGTTTTAGCTGAACACTGTGCAGAGGTCTCACTACACTAACTTGTAGTTTTAGCTGAACACTGTGAGCAGGACGCACTACACTAACTTGTAGCTTTAGATGAACACTATGCAAAGGTCTCACTACACTAACTTGTAGTTTTAGCTGAACACTGTGAGCAGGACGCACTACACTAACTTGTAGCTTTAGCTGAACACTGTGCAGAGGTCTCACCACACTAACTTGTAGTTTTAGCTGAACACTGTAAGCAGGATGCATTACACTAACTTGTAGCTTTAGCTGAACACTGTTCAGAGGTCTCACTACACTAAATTGTAGTTTTAGCTGAACACTGTGAGCAGGACGCACTACACTAACTTGTAGCTTTAGCTGAACACTGTGCAGAGGTCTCACTACACTAACTTGTAGTTTTAGCTGAACACTGTGAGGAGGACGCACTACACTAACTTGTAGCTTTAGCTGAACACTGTGCAGAGGTCTCACTACACTAACTTGTAGCTTTAGCAGAACACTGTGCAGAGGTCTCACTACACTAACTTGTAGTTTTAGCTGAACACTGTGAGCAGGACGCACTACACTAACTTGTAGCTTTAGATGAACACTGTGCAGAGGTCTCACCACACTAACTTGTAGTTTTAGCTGAATAATGTGAGCAGGACGCACTGCACTAACTTGTAGGTTTAGCTGAACACTGTGCAGAGGTCTCACCACGCTAACTTGTAGTTTTAGCTGAACACTGTGAGCAGGACGCACTACACTAACTTGTAGCTTTAGATGAACACTGTGCAGAGGTCTCATCACACTAACTTGTAGATTTAACTGAACACTGTTAGCATGACGCACTAGACTAACTTGTAGCTTTAGCTGAACACTGTGCAGAGGTCTCATTACACTAACTTGTAGTTTTAGCTGAACACTGTGAGCAGGACGCACTACACTAACTTGTAGCTTTAGATGAACACTATGCAGAGGTTTCACCACACTAACTTGTAGTTTTAGCTGAACACTGTGAGCAGGACACACTACACTAACTTGTAGCTTTAGCTGAACACTGTGCAGAGGTCTCACTACACTAACTTGTAGTTTTAGCTAAACACTGTGAGCAGGACGCACTACACTAACTTGTAGCTTTAGCTGAATACTGTGCAGAGGTCTCACTACACTAACTTGTAGCTTTAGCTGAACACTGTGCAGAGGTCTCACTACACTAACTTGTAGTTTTAGCTGAACACTGTGAGCAGGACACACTACACTAACTTGTAGGTTTAGTTGAACACTGTGCAGAGGTCGCACTACACTAACTTGTAGTTTTAGCTGAACACTGTGAGCAGGATGCACTACACTAACTTGTAGCTTTAGATGAACACTGTGCAGAGGTCTTATTACACTTACTTGTAGTTTTAGCTGAACACTGGGAGCATGATGCACTACACTAACTTGCAGCTTTAGCTGAACACTGTGCAGAGGTCTCACTACACTAACTTGTAGTTTTAGCTGAACACTGTGAGCAGGACGCACTACACTATCTTGTAGCTTTAGCTGAACACTGTGCAGAGGTCTCACTACACTAACTTGTAGTTTTAGCTGAACACTGTGAGCAGGACGCACTACACTAACTTGTAGCTTTAGATGAACACTGTGCAGAGGTCTCACCACACTAACTTGTAGTTTTACCTGAACGCTGTGAGCAGGACGCACTACACTAACTTGTAGCTTTAGCTGAACACTGTGCAGAGGTCTCACTACACTAACTTGTAGCTTTAGCAGAACACTGTGCAGAGGTCTCACTACACTAACTTGTAGTTTTAGCTGAACACTCTGAGCAGGACGCACTACACTAACTTGTAGGTTTAGTTGAACACTGTGAGGAGGACGCACTACACCAACTTGTAGCTTTAGCTTAACCCTGTGCAGAGGTCGCACTACACTAACTTGTAGTTTTAGCTGAACACTGTGAGCAGGACGCACTACACTAACTTGTAGCTTTAGATGAACACTGTGCAGAGGTCTCATTACACTAACTTGTAGATTTAGCTGAACACTGTGAGCATGACGCACTACACTAACTTGTAGCTTTAGCAGAACACTGTGCAGAGGTCTCACTACACTAACTTGTAGTTTTAGCTGAACACTGTGAGCAGGACGCACTACACTAACTTGTAGGTTTAGTTGAACACTGTGAGGAGGATGCACTACACTAACTTGTAGCTTTAGCTGAACACTGTGCAGAGGTCGCACTACATTAACTTGTAGTTTTAGCTGAACACTGTGAGCAGGACGCACTACACTAACTTGTAGCTTTAGATGAACACTATGCAGAGGTCTCATTACACTAACTTGTAGATTTAGCTGAACACTGTGAGCATGACGCACTACACTAACTTGTAGTTTTAGCTGAACACTGTGAGCAGGACGCACTACACTAACTTGTAGCTTTAGCTGAACACTGTGCAGAGGTCTCACTACACTAACTTGTAGTTTTAGCTGAACACTGTGAGCAGGACGCACTACACTAACTTGTAGCTTTAGATGAACACTGTGCAGAGGTCTCACCACACTAACTTGTAGTTTTAGCTGAACACTGTGAGCAGGACGCACTGCACTAACTTGTAGCTTTAGTTGAACACTGTGCAGAGGTCTCACCACACTAACTTGTAGTTTTAGCTGAACACTGTGAGCAGGACGCACTACACTAACTTGTAGCTTTAGCTGAACACTGTGCAGAGGTCTCACTACACTAACTTGTAGTTTTAGCTGAACACTGTGAGCAGGACGCAATACACTAACTTGTAGTTTTAGCTGAACACTGTGCAGAGGTCTCACTACACTAACTTGTAGTTTTAGCTGAACACTGTGAGCAGGACGCACTACACTAACTTGTAGCTTTAGATGAACACTGTGCAGAGGTCTCACTACACTAACTTGTAGTTTTAGCTGAACACTGTGAGCAGGACGCACTACACTAACTTGTAGCTTTAGCTGAACACTGTGCAGAGGTCTCACCACACTAACTTGTAGTTTTAGCTGAACACTGTAAGCAGGATGCATTACACTAACTTGTAGCTTTAGCTGAACACTGTTCAGAGGTCTCACTACACTAAATTGTAGTTTTAGTTGAACACTGTGAGCAGGACGCACTACACTAACTTGTAGCTTTAGCTGAACACTGTGCAGAGGTCTCACTACACTAACTTGTAGTTTTAGCTGAACACTGTGAGGAGGACGCACTACACTAACTTGTAGCTTTAGCTGAACACTGTGCAGAGGTCTCACTACACCAACTTGTAGCTTTAGCAGAACACTGTGCAGAGGTCTCACTACACTAACTTGTAGTTTTAGCTGAACACTGTGAGCAGGACGCACTGCACTAACTTGTAGGTTTAGCTGAACACTGTGCAGAGGTCTCACCACGCTAACTTGTAGTTTTAGCTGAACACTGTGAGCAGGACGCACTACACTAACTTGTAGCTTTAGAAGAACACTGTGCAGAGGTCTCATCACACTAACTTATAGTTTTAGCTGAACACTGTTAGCATGACGCACTACACTAACTTGTAGCTTTAGCTGAACACTGTGCAGAGGTCTCATCACACTAACTTGTAGTTTTAGCTGAACACTGTGAGCAGGACGCACTACACTAACTTGTAGCTTTAGATGAACACTATGCAGAGGTCTCACCACACTAACTTGTAGTTTTAGCTGAACACTGTGAGCAGGACACACTACACTAACTTGTAGCTTTAGCTGAACACTGTGCAGAGGTCTCACTACACTAACTTGTAGTTTTAGCTAAACACTGTGAGCAGGACGCACTACACTAACTTGTAGCTTTAGCTGAATACTGTGCAGAGGTCTCACTACACTAACTTGTAGCTTTAGCTGAACACTGTGCAGAGGACTCACTACACTAACTTGTAGTTTTAGCTGAACACTGTGAGCAGGACACACTACACTAACTTGTAGGTATAGTTGAACACTGTGCAGAGGTCGCACTACACTAACTTGTAGTTTTAGCTGAACACTGTGAGCAGGATGCACTACACTAACTTGTAGCTTTAGATGAACACTGTGCAGAGGTCTTATTACACTTACTTGTAGTTTTAGCTGAACACTGTTAGCATGACGCACTACACTAACTTGTAGCTTTAGCTGAACACTGTGCAGAGGTCTCATCACACTAACTTGTAGTTTTAGCTGAACACTGTGAGCAGGACGCACTACACTATCTTGTAGCTTTAGCTGAACACTGTGCAGAGGTCTCACTACACTAACTTGTAGTTTTAGCTGAACACTGTGAGCAGTACGCACTACACTAACTTGTAGCTTTAGATGAACACTGTGCAGAGGTCTCACCACACTAACTAGTAGTTTTAGCTGAACGCTGTGAGCAGGACGCACTACACTAACTTGTAGCTTTAGCTGAACACTGTGCAGAGGTCTCACTACACTAACTTGTAGCTTTAGCAGAACACTGTGCAGAGGTCTCACTACACTAACTTGTAGTTTTAGCTGAACACTGTGAGCAGGACGCACTACACTAACTTGTAGGTTTAGTTGAACACTGTGAGGAGGACGCACTACACCAACTTGTAGCTTTAGCTTAACCCTGTGCAGAGGTCGCACTACACTAACTTGTAGTTTTAGCTGAACACTGTAAGCAGGACGCACTACACTAACTTGTAGCTTTAGATGAACACTGTGCAGAGGTCTCATTACACTAACTTGTAGCTTTAGCTGAACACTGTGCAGAGGTCTCACTACACTAACTTGTAGTTTTAGCTGAACACTGTGAGGAGGACGCACTACACTAACTTGTAGCTTTAGCTGAACACTGTGCAGAGGTCTCACTACACTAACTTGTAGCTTTAGCAGAACACTGTGCAGAGGTCTCACTACACTAAGTTGTAGTTTTAGCTGAACACTGTGAGCAGGACGCACTACACTAACTTGTAGGTTTAATTGAACACTGTGAGGAGGATGCACTACACTAACTTGTAGCTTTAGCTGAACACTGTGCAGAGGTCGCACTACATTAACTTGTAGTTTTAGCTGAACACTGTGAGCAGGACGCACTACACTAACTTGTAGCTTTAGATGAACACTATGCAGAGGTCTCATTACACTAACTTGTAGATTTAGCTGAACACTGTGAGCATGACGAACTACACTAACTTGTAGTTTTAGCTGAACACTGTGAGCAGGACGCACTACACTAACTTGTAGCTTTAGCTGAACACTGTGCAGAGGTCTCACTACACTAACTTGTAGTTTTAGCTGAACACTGTGAGCAGGACGCACTGCACTAACTTGTAGCTTTAGCTGAACACTGTGCAGAGGTCTCACCACACTAACTTGTAGTTTTAGCTGAACACTGTGAGCAGGATGCACTACACTAACTTGTAGCTTTAGATGAACACTGTGCAGAGGTCTTATTACACTAACTTGTAGTTTTAGCTGAACACTGGGAGCATGATGCACTACACTAACTTGCAGCTTTAGCTGAACACTGTGCAGAGGTCTCACTACACTAACTTGTAGTTTTAGCTGAACACTGTGAGCAGGACGCACTACACTATCTTGTAGCTTTAGCTGAACACTGTGCAGAGGTCTCACTACACTAACTTGTAGTTTTAGCTGAACACTGTGAGCAGGACGCTCTACACTAACTTGTAGCTTTAGATGAACACTGTGCAGAGGTCTCACCACACTAACTTGTAGTTTTAGCTGAACACTGTGAGCAGGACGCACTACACTAACTTGTAGCTTTAGCTGAACACTGTGCAGAGGTCTCACCACACTAACTTGTAGTTTTAGCTGAACACTGTGAGCAGGACGCAATACACTAACTTGTAGTTTTAGCTGAACACTGTGCAGAAGTCTCAATACACTAACTTGTAGTTTTAGCTGAACACTGTGAGCAGGACGCACATCACTAACTTGTAGCTTTAGATGAACACTGTGCAGAGGTCTCACTACACTAACTTGTAGTTATAGCTGAACACTGTGAGCAGGACGCACTACACTAACTTGTAGCTTTAGCTGAACACTGTGCAGAGATCTCACCACACTAACTTGTAGTTTTAGCTGAACACTGTAAGCAAGATGCATTACACTAACTTGTAGCTTTAGCTGAACACTGTGCAGAGGTCTCACTACACTAAATTGTAGTTTTAGCTGAACACTGTGAGCAGGATGCACTACACTAACTTATAGCTTTAGCTGAACACTGTGCAGAGGTCTCACTACACTAACTTGTAGTTTTCGCTGAACACTGTGAGGAGGACGCACTACACTAACTTGTAGCTTTAGCTGAACACTGTGCAGAGGTCTCACTACACTAACTTGTAGCTTTAGCAGAACACTGTGCAGAGGTCTCACTACACTAACTTTTAGTTTTAGCTGAACACTGTGAGCAAGACGCACTACACTAATTTGTAGCTTTAGATGAACACTGTGCAGAGGTCTCATCACACTAACTTGTAGTTTTAGCTGAACACTGTGAGCAGGACGCACTGCACTAACTTGTAGGATTAGCTGAACACTGTGCAGAGGTCTCACCACACTAACTTGTAGTTTTAGCTGAACACTATGAGCAGGACGCACTACATTATCTTGTAGCTTTAGATGAACACTGTGCAGAGGTCTCACTACACTAACTTGTAGTTTTAGCTGAACACTGTTAGCATGACGCACTACACTAACTTGTAGCTTTAGCTGAACACTGTGCAGAGGTCTCACTACACTAACTTGTAGCTTTAGCAGAACACTGTGCTGAGGTCTCACCACACTAACTTGTAGTTTTAGCTGAATAATGTGAGCAGGACGCACTGCACTAACTTGTAGGTTTAGCTGAACACTGTGCAGAGGTCTCACCACGCTAACTTGTAGTTTTAGCTGAACACTGTGAGCAGGACGCACTACACTAACTTGTAGCTTTAGATGAACACTGTGCAGAGGTCTCATCACACTAACTTGTAGTATTAGCTGAACACTGTTAGCATGACGCACTAGACTAACTTGTAGCTTTAGCTGAACACTGTGCAGAGGTCTCATTACACTAACTTGTAGTTTTAGCTGAACACTGTGAGCAGGACGCACTACACTAACTTGTAGCTTTAGATGAACACTATGCAGAGGTCTCACCACACTAACTTGTAGTTTTAGCTGAACACTGTGAGCAGGACACACTACACTAACTTGTAGCTTTAGCTGAACACTGTGCAGAGGTCTCACTACACTAACTTGTAGTTTTAGCTAAACACTGTGAGCAGGACGCACAACACTAACTTGTAGCTTTAGCTGAATACTGTGCAGAGGTCTCACTACACTAACTTGTAGCTTTAGCTGAACACTGTGCAGAGGTCTCACTACACTAACTTGTAGTTTTAGCTGAACACTGTGAGCAGGACACACTACACTAACTTGTAGGTTTAGTTGAACACTGTGCAGAGGTCGCACTACACTAACTTGTAGTTTTAGCTGAACACTGTGAGCAGGATGCACTACACTAACTTGTAGCTTTAGATGAACACTGTGCAGAGGTCTTATTACACTTACTTGTAGTTTTAGCTGAACACTGGGAGCATGATGCACTACACTAACTTGCAGCTTTAGCTGAACACTGTGCAGAGGTCTCACTACACTAACTTGTAGTTTTAGCTGAACACTGTGAGCAGGACGCACTACACTATCTTGTAGCTTTAGCTGAACACTGTGCAGAGGTCTCACTACACTAACTTGTAGTTTTAGCTGAACACTGTGAGCAGGACGCACTACACTAACTTGTAGCTTTAGATGAACACTGTGCAGAGGTCTCACCACACTAACTTGTAGTTTTACCTGAACGCTGTGAGCAGGACGCAATACACTAACTTGTAGCTTTAGCTGAACACTGTGCAGAGGTCTCACTACACTAACTTGTAGCTTTAGCAGAACACTGTGCAGAGGTCTCACTACACTAACTTGTAGTTTTAGCTGAACACTGTGAGCAGGACGCACTACACTAACTTGTAGGTTTAGTTGAACACTGTGAGGAGGACGCACTACACCAACTTGTAGCTTTAGCTTAACCCTGTGCAGAGGTCGCACTACACTAACTTGTAGTTTTAGCTGAACACTGTGAGCAGGACGCACTACACTAACTTGTAGCTTTAGATGAACACTGTGCAGAGGTCTCATTACACTAACTTGTAGATTTAGCTGAACACTGTGAGCATGACGCACTACACTAACTTGTAGCTTTAGCAGAACACTGTGCAGAGGTCTCACTACACTAACTTGTAGTTTTAGCTGAACACTGTGAGCAGGACGCACTACACTAACTTGTAGGTTTAGTTGAACACTGTGAGGAGGATGCACTACACTAACTTGTAGCTTTAGCTGAACACTGTGCAGAGGTCGCACTACATTAACTTGTAGTTTTAGCTGAACACTGTGAGCAGGACGCACTACACTAACTTGTAGCTTTAGATGAACACTATGCAGAGGTCTCATTACACTAACTTGTAGATTTAGCTGAACACTGTGAGCATGACGCACTACACTAACTTGTAGTTTTAGCTGACCACTGTGAGCAGGACGCACTACACTAACTTGTAGCTTTAGCTGAACACTGTGCAGAGGTCTCACTACACTAACTTGTAGTTTTTGCTGAACACTGTGAGCAGGACGCACTACACTAACTTGTAGCTTTAGATGAACACTGTGCAGAGGTCTCACCACACTAACTTGTAGTTTTAGCTGAACACTGTGAGCAGGACGCACTGCACTAACTTGTAGCTTTAGTTGAACACTGTGCAGAGGTCTCACCACACTAACTTGTAGTTTTAGCTGAACACTGTGAGCAGGACGCACTACACTAACTTGTAGTTTTAGCTGAACACTGTGCAGAGGTCTCACCACACTAACTTGTAGTTTTAGCTGAACACTGTGAGCAGGACGCACTACACTAACTTGTAGCTTTAGCTGAACACTGTGCAGAGGTCTCACTACACTAACTTGTAGTTTTAGCTGAACACTGTGAGCAGGACGCAATACACTAACTTGTAGTTTTAGCTGAACACTGTGCAGAGGTCTCACTACACTAACTTGTAGTTTTAGCTGAACACTGTGAGCAGGACGCACTACACTAACTTGTAGCTTTAGATGAACACTGTGCAGAGGTCTCACTACACTAACTTGTAGTTTTAGCTGAACACTGTGAGCAGGACGCACTACACTAACTTGTAGCTTTAGCTGAACACTGTGCAGAGGTCTCACCACACTAACTTGTAGTTTTAGCTGAACACTGTAAGCAGGATGCATTACACTAACTTGTAGCTTTAGCTGAACACTGTTCAGAGGTCTCACTACACTAAATTGTAGTTTTAGCTGAACACTGTGAGCAGGACGCACTACACTAACTTGTAGCTTTAGCTGAACACTGTGCAGAGGTCTCACTACACTAACTTGTAGTTTTAGCTGAACACTGTGAGGAGGACGCACTACACTAACTTGTAGCTTTAGCTGAACACTGTGCAGAGGTCTCACTACACTAACTTGTAGCTTTAGCAGAACACTGTGCAGAGGTCTCACTACACTAACTTGTAGTTTTAGCTGAACACTGTGAGCAGGACGCACTGCACTAACTTGTAGGTTTAGCTGAACACTGTGCAGAGGTCTCACCACGCTAACTTGTAGTTTTAGCTGAACACTGTTAGCATGACGCACTACACTAACTTGTAGCTTTAGCTGAACACTGTGCAGAGGTCTCATCACACTAACTTGTAGTTTTAGCTGAACACTGTGAGCAGGACGCACTACACTAACTTGTAGCTTTAGATGAACACTATGCAGAGGTCTCACCACACTAACTTGTAGTTTTAGCTGAACACTGTGAGCAGGACACACTACACTAACTTGTAGCTTTAGCTGAACACTGTGCAGAGGTCTCACTACACTAACTTGTAGTTTTAGCTAAACACTGTGAGCAGGACGCACTACACTAACTTGTAGCTTTAGCTGAATACTGTGCAGAGGTCTCACTACACTAACTTGTAGCTTTAGCTGAACACTGTGCAGAGGACTCACTACACTAACTTGTAGTTTTAGCTGAACACTGTGAGCAGGACACACTACACTAACTTGTAGGTATAGTTGAACACTGTGCAGAGGTCGCACTACACTAACTTGTAGTTTTAGCTGAACACTGTGAGCAGGATGCACTACACTAACTTGTAGCTTTAGATGAACACTGTGCAGAGGTCTTATTACACTTACTTGTAGTTTTAGCTGAAAACTGTTAGCATGACGCACTACACTAACTTGTAGCTTTAGCTGAACACTGTGCAGAGGTCTCATCACACTAACTTGTAGTTTTAGCTGAACACTGTGAGCAGGACGCACTACACTATCTTGTAGCTTTAGCTGAACACTGTGCAGAGGTCTCACTACACTAACTTGTAGTTTTAGCTGAACACTGTGAGCAGTACGCACTACACTAACTTGTAGCTTTAGATGAACACTGTGCAGAGGTCTCACCACACTAACTAGTAGTTTTAGCTGAACGCTGTGAGCAGGACGCACTACACTAACTTGTAGCTTTAGCTGAACACTGTGCAGAGGTCTCACTACACTAACTTGTAGCTTTAGCAGAACACTGTGCAGAGGTCTCACTACACTAACTTGTAGTTTTAGCTGAACACTGTGAGCAGGACGCACTACACTAACTTGTAGGTTTAGTTGAACACTGTGAGGAGGACGCACTACACCAACTTGTAGCTTTAGCTTAACCCTGTGCAGAGGTCGCACTACACTAACTTGTAGTTTTAGCTGAACACTGTGAGCAGGACGCACTACACTAACTTGTAGCTTTAGATGAACACTGTGCAGAGGTCTCATTACACTAACTTGTAGATTTAGCTGAACACTGTGAGCATGACGCACTACACTAACTTGTAGCTTTAGCTGAACACTGTGCAGAGGTCTCACTACACTAACTTGTAGTTTTAGCTGAACACTGTGAGGAGGACGCACTACACTAACTTGTAGCTTTAGCTGAACACTGTGCAGAGGTCTCACTACACTAACTTGTAGCTTTAGCAGAACACTGTGCAGAGGTCTCACTACACTAAGTTGTAGTTTTAGCTGAACACTGTGAGCAGGACGCACTACACTAACTTGTAGGTTTAATTGAACACTGTGAGGAGGATGCACTACACTAACTTGTAGCTTTAGCTGAACACTGTGCAGAGGTCGCACTACATTAACTTGTAGTTTTAGCTGAACACTGTGAGCAGGACGCACTACACTAACTTGTAGCTTTAGATGAACACTATGCAGAGGTCTCATTACACTAACTTGTAGATTTAGCTGAACACTGTGAGCATGACGAACTACACTAACTTGTAGTTTTAGCTGAACACTGTGAGCAGGACGCACTACACTAACTTGTAGCTTTAGCTGAACACTGTGCAGAGGTCTCACTACACTAACTTGTAGTTTTAGCTGAACACTGTGAGCAGGACGCACTACACTAACTTGTAGCTTTAGATGAGCACTGTGCAGAGGTCTCACCACACTAACTTGTAGTTTTAGCTGAACACTGTGAGCAGGACGCACTGCACTAACTTGTAGCTTTAGCTGAACACTGTGCAGAGGTCTCACCACACTAACTTGTAGTTTTAGCTGAACACTGTGAGCAGGATGCACTACACTAACTTGTAGCTTTAGATGAACACTGTGCAGAGGTCTTATTACACTAACTTGTAGTTTTAGCTGAACACTGGGAGCATGATGCACTACACTAACTTGCAGCTTTAGCTGAACACTGTGCAGAGGTCTCACTACACTAACTTGTAGTTTTAGCTGAACACTGTGAGCAGGACGCACTACACTATCTTGTAGCTTTAGCTGAACACTGTGCAGAGGTCTCACTACACTAACTTGTAGTTTTAGCTGAACACTGTGAGCAGGACGCTCTACACTAAGTTGTAGCTTTAGATGAACACTGTGCAGAGGTCTCACCACACTAACTTGTAGTTTTAGCTGAACACTGTGAGCAGGACGCACTACACTAACTTGTAGCTTTAGCTGAACACTGTGCAGAGGTCTCACCACACTAACTTGTAGTTTTAGCTGAACACTGTGAGCAGGACGCAATACACTAACTTGTAGTTTTAGCTGAACACTGTGCAGAGGTCTCAATACACTAACTTGTAGTTTTAGCTGAACACTGTGAGCAGGACGCACATCACTAACTTGTAGCTTTAGATGAACACTGTGCAGAGGTCTCACTACACTAACTTGTAGTTATAGCTGAACACTGTGAGCAGGACACACTACACTAACTTGTAGCTTTAGCTGAACACTGTGCAGAGATCTCACCACACTAACTTGTAGTTTTAGCTGAACACTGTAAGCAAGATGCATTACACTAACTTGTAGCTTTAGCTGAACACTGTGCAGAGGTCTCACTACACTAAATTGTAGTTTTAGCTGAACACTGTGAGCAGGACGCACTACACTATCTTGTAGCTTTAGCTGAACACTGTGCAGAGGTCTCACTACACTAACTTGTAGTTTTAGCTGAACACTGTGAGCAGTACGCACTACACTAACTTGTAGCTTTAGATGAACACTGTGCAGAGGTCTCACTACACTAACTTGTAGTTTTCGCTGAACACTGTGAGGAGGACGCACTACACTAACTTGTAGCTTTAGCTGAACACTGTGCAGAGGTCTCACTACACTAACTTGTAGCTTTAGCAGAACACTGTGCAGAGGTCTCACTACACTAACTTTTAGTTTTAGCTGAACACTGTGAGCAGGACGCACTACACTAACTTGTAGCTTTAGATGAACACGGTGCAGAGGTCTCATCACACTAACTTGTAGTTTTAGCTGAACACTGTGAGCAGGACGCACTGCACTAACTTGTAGGTTTAGCTGAACACTGTGCAGAGGTCTCACCACACTGACTTGTAGTTTTAGCTGAACACTATGAGCAGGACGCACTACATTATCTTGTAGCTTTAGATGAACACTGTGCAGAGGTCTCATCACACTAACTTGTAGTTTTAGCTGAACACTGTTAGCATGACGCACTACACTAACTTGTAGCTTTAGCTGAACACTGTGCAGAGGTCTCATCACACTAACTTGTAGTTTTAGCTGAACACTGTGAGCAGGACGCACTACACTAACTTGTAGCTTTAGATGAACACTATGCAGAGGTCTCACCACACTAACTTGTAGTTTTAGCTGAACACTGTGAGCAGGACACACTACACTAACTTGTAGCTTTAGCTGAACACTGTGCAGAGTTCTCACTACACTAACTTGTAGTTTTAGCTGAACAATGTGAGCAGGACGCACTACACTAACTTGTAGCGTTAGCTGAATACTGTGCAGAGGTCTCACTACACTAATTTGTAGCTTTAGCAGAACACTGTGTAGAGGTCTCACTACACTAACTTGTAGTTTTAGCTGAACACTGTGAGCAGGACACACTACACTAACTTGTAGGTTTAGTTGAACACTGTGCAGAGGTCGCACTACACTAACTTGTAGTTTTAGCTGAACACTGTGAGCAGGATGCACTACACTAACTTTTAGCTTTAGATGAACACTGTGCAGAGGTCTTATTACACTAACTTTTAGTTTTAGCTGAACACTGTGCAGAGGTCTTATTACACTAACTTGTAGTTTTAGCTGAACACTGGGAGCATGATGCACTACACTAACTTGTAGCTTTAGATGAACACTGTGCAGAGGTCTTATTACACTAACTTGTAGCTTTAGATGAACACTGTGCAGAGGTCTTATTACACTAACTTGTCGTTTTAGCTGAACACTGGGAGCATGATGCACTACACTAACTTGTAGCTTTAGATGAACACTGTGCAGAGGTCTCACTACACTAACTTGTAGTTTTAGCTGAACACTGTGAGCAGGACGCACTACACTATCTTGTAGCTTTAGCTGAACACTGTGCAGAGATCTCACTACACTAACTTGTAGTTTTAGCTGAACACTGTGAGCAGGACGCACTACACTAACTTGTAGCTTTAGATGAACACTGTGCAGAGGTCTCACCACACTAACTTGTAGTTTTAGCTGAACACTGTGAGCAGGACGCACTACACTAACTTGTAGCTTTAGCTTAACACTGTGCAGAGGTCTCACTACACTAATTTGTAGCTTTAGCAGAACACTGTGCAGAGGTCTCACTACACTAACTTGTAGTTTTAGCTGAACACTGTGAGCAGGACGCACTACACTAACTTGTAGGTTTAGTTGAACACTGTGAGGAGGAAGTACTACACCAACTTGTAGCTTTAGCTTAACCCTGTGCAGAGGTCGCACTACACTAACTTGTAGCTTTAGATGAACACTGTGCAGAGGTCTCATTACACTAACTTGTAGCTTTAGATGAACACTGTGCAGAGGTCTCATTACACTAACTTGTAGATTTAGCTGAACACTGTGAGCATGAGGCACTACACTAACTTGTAGCTTTAGCTGAACACTGTGCAGAGGTCTCACTACACTAACTTGTAGTTTTAGCTGAACACTGTGAGGAGGACGCACTACACTAACTTGTAGCTTTAGCTGAACACTGTGCAGGGGTCTCACTACACTAACTTGTAGCTTTAGCAAAACACTGTGCAGAGGTCTCACTACACTAACTTGTAGTTTAAGCTGAACACTGTGAGCAGGACGCACTACACTAACTTGTAGGTTTAGTTGAACACTGTGAGGAGGATGCACTACACTAACTTGTAGCTTCAGCTAAACAGTGTGCAGAGGTCGCACTACACTAACTTTTAGTTTTAGCTGAACACTGTGAGCAGGACGCACTACACTAACTTGTAGCTTTAGATGAACACTATGCAGAGGTCTCATTACACTAACTTATAGATTTAGCTTAACACTGTGAGCATGACGCACTACACTAACTTGTAGTTTTAGCTGAACACTGTGAGCAGGACGCACTACACTAACTTGTAGCTTTAGCTGAACACTGTGCAGAGGTCTCACTACACTAACTTGTAGTTTTAGCTGAACACTGTGAGCAGGACGCACTACACTAACTTGTAGGTTTAGTTGAACACTGTGAGGAGGACGCACTACACCAACTTGTAGCTTTAGCTTAACCCTGTGCAGAGGTCGCACTACACTAACTTGTAGTTTTAGCTGAACACTGTAAGCAGGACGCACTACACTAACTTGTAGCTTTAGCTGAACACTGTGCAGAGGTCTCACTACACTAACTTGTAGTTTTAGCTGAACACTGTGAGGAGGACGCACTACACTAACTTGTAGCTTTAGCTGAACACTGTGCAGAGGTCTCACTACACTAACTTGTAGCTTTAGCAGAACACTGTGCAGAGGTCTCACTACACTAAGTTGTAGTTTTAGCTGAACACTGTGAGCAGGACGCACTACACTAACTTGTAGGTTTAATTGAACACTGTGAGGAGGATGCACTACACTAACTTGTAGCTTTAGCTGAACACTGTGCAGAGGTCGCACTACATTAACTTGTAGTTTTAGCTGAACACTGTGAGCAGGACGCACTACACTAACTTGTAGCTTTAGATGAACACTATGCAGAGGTCTCATTACACTAACTTGTAGATTTAGCTGAACACTGTGAGCATGACGAACTACACTAACTTGTAGTTTTAGCTGAACACTGTGAGCAGGACGCACTACACTAACTTGTAGCTTTAGCTGAACACTGTGCAGAGGTCTCACTACACTAACTTGTAGTTTTAGCTGAACACTGTGAGCAGGACGCACTACACTAACTTGTAGCTTTAGATGAACACTGTGCAGAGGTCTCACCACACTAACTTGTAGTTTTAGCTGAACACTGTGAGCAGGACGCACTGCACTAACTTGTAGCTTTAGCTGAACACTGTGCAGAGGTCTCACCACACTAACTTGTAGTTTTAGCTGAACACTGTGAGCAGGATGCACTACACTAACTTGTAGCTTTAGATGAACACTGTGCAGAGGTCTTATTACACTAACTTGTAGTTTTAGCTGAACACTGGGAGCATGATGCACTACACTAACTTGCAGCTTTAGCTGAACACTGTGCAGAGGTCTCACTACACTAACTTGTAGTTTTAGCTGAACACTGTGAGCAGGACGCACTACACTATCTTGTAGCTTTAGCTGAACACTGTGCAGAGGTCTCACTACACTAACTTGTAGTTTTAGCTGAACACTGTGAGCAGGACGCTCTACACTAACTTGTAGCTTTAGATGAACACTGTGCAGAGGTCTCACCACACTAACTTGTAGTTTTAGCTGAACACTGTGAGCAGGACGCACTACACTAACTTGTAGCTTTAGCTGAACACTGTGCAGAGGTCTCACCACACTAACTTGTAGTTTTAGCTGAACACTGTGAGCAGGACGCACTACACTAACTTGTAGTTTTAGCTGAACACTGTGCAGAAGTCTCAATACACTAACTTGTAGTTTTAGCTGAACACTGTGAGCAGGACGCACATCACTAACTTGTAGCTTTAGCTGAACACTGTGCAGAGGTCTCACTACACTAACTTGTAGTTTTAGCTGAACACTGTGAGCAGGACGCTCTACACTAACTTGTAGCTTTAGATGAACACTGTGCAGAGGTCTCACCACACTAACTTGTAGTTTTAGCTGAACACTGTGAGCAGGACGCACTACACTAACTTGTAGCTTTAGCTGAACACTGTGCAGAGGTCTCACCACACTAACTTGTAGTTTTAGCTGAACACTGTGAGCAGGACGCAATACACTAACTTGTAGTTTTAGCTGAACACTGTGCAGAAGTCTCAATACACTAACTTGTAGTTTTAGCTGAACACTGTGAGCAGGACGCACATCACTAACTTGTAGCTTTAGATGAACACTGTGCAGAGGTCTCACTACACTAACTTGTAGTTATAGCTGAACACTGTGAGCAGGACGCACTACACTAACTTGTAGCTTTAGCTGAACACTATGCAGAGATCTCACCACACTAACTTGTAGTTTTAGCTGAACACTGTAAGCAAGATGCATTACACTAACTTGTAGCTTTAGCTGAACACTGTGCAGAGGTCTCACTACACTAAATTGTAGTTTTAGCTGAACACTGTGAGCAGGACGCACTACACTAACTTATAGCTTTAGCTGAACACTGTGCAGAGGTCTCACTACACTAACTTGTAGTTTTCGCTGAACACTGTGAGGAGGACGCACTACACTAACTTGTAGCTTTAGCTGAACACTGTGCAGAGGTCTCACTACACTAACTTGTAGCTTTAGCAGAACACTGTGCAGAGGTCTCACTACACTAACTTTTAGTTTTAGCTGAACACTGTGAGCAAGACGCACTACACTAACTTGTAGCTTTAGATGAACACTGTGCAGAGGTCTCATCACACTAACTTGTAGTTTTAGCTGAACACTGTGAGCAGGACGCACTGCACTAACTTGTAGGTTTAGCTGAACACTGTGCAGAGGTCTCACCACACTAACTTGTAGTTTTAGCTGAACACTATGAGCAGGACGCACTAAATTATCTTGTAGCTTTAGATGAACACTGTGCAGAGGTCTCATCACACTAACTTGTAGTTTTAGCTGAACACTGTTAGCATGACGCACTACACTAACTTGTAGCTTTAGCTGAACACTGTGCAGAGGTCTCACTACACTAACTTGTAGCTTTAGCAGAACACTGTGCTGAGGTCTCACTACACTAACTTGTAGTTTTAGCTGAACACTGTGAGCAGGACGCACTACACTAACTTGTAGCTTTAGATGAACACTGTGCAGAGGTCTCACCACACTAACTTGTAGTTTTAGCTGAATAATGTGAGCAGGACGCACTGCACTAACTTGTAGGTTTAGCTGAACACTGTGCAGAGGTCTCACCACGCTAACTTGTAGTTTTAGCTGAACACTGTGAACAGGACGCACTACACTAACTTGTAGCTTTAGATGAACATTGTGCAGAGGTCTCATCACACTAACTTGTAGTATTAGCTGAACACTGTTAGCATGACGCACTAGACTAACTTGTAGCTTTAGCTGAACACTGTGCAGAGGTCTCATTACACTAACTTGTAGTTTTAGCTGAACACTGTGAGCAGGACGCACTACACTAACTTGTAGCTTTAGATGAACACTATGCAGAGGTCTCACCACACTAACTTGTAGTTTTAGCTGAACACTGTGAGCAGGACACACTACACTAACTTGTAGCTTTAGCTGAACACTGTGCAGAGGTCTCACTACACTAACTTGTAGTTTTAGCTGAACACTGTGAGCAGGACACACTACACTAACTTGTAGGTTTAGTTGAACACTGTGCAGAGGTCGCACTACACTAACTTGTAGTTTTAGCTGAACACTGTGAGCAGGATGCACTACACTAACTTGTAGCTTTAGATGAACACTGTGCAGAGGTCTTATTACACTTACTTGTAGTTTTAGCTGAACACTGGGAGCATGATGCACTACACTAACTTGCAGCTTTAGCTGAACACTGTGCAGAGGTCTCACTACACTAACTTGTAGTTTTAGCTGAACACTGTGAGCAGGAAGCACTACACTATCTTGCAGCTTTAGCTGAACACTGTGCAGAGGTCTCACTACACTAACTTGTAGTTTTAGCTGAACACTGTGAGCAGGACGCACTACACTAACTTGTAGCTTTAGATGAACACTGTGCAGAGGTCTCACCACACTAACTTGTAGTTTTACCTGAACGCTGTGAGCAGGACGCACTACACTAACTTGTAGCTTTAGCTGAACACTGTGCAGAGGTCTCACTACACTAACTTGTAGCTTTAGCAGAACACTGTGCAGAGGTCTCACTACACTAACTTGTAGTTTTAGCTGAACACTGTGAGCAGGACGCACTACACTAACTTGTAGGTTTAGTTGAACACTGTGAGGAGGACGCACTACACCAACTTGTAGCTTTAGCTTAACCCTGTGCAGAGGTCGCACTACACTAACTTGTAGTTTTAGCTGAACACTGTGAGCAGGACGCACTACACTAACTTGTAGCTTTAGATGAACACTGTGCAGAGGTCTCATTACACTAACTTGTAGATTTAGCTGAACACTGTGAGCATGACGCACTACACTAACTTGTAGCTTTAGCAGAACACTGTGCAGAGGTCTCACTACACTAACTTGTAGTTTTAGCTGAACACTGTGAGCAGGACGCACTACACTAACTTGTAGGTTTAGTTGAACACTGTGAGGAGGATGCACTACACTTACTTGTAGCTTTAGCTGAACACTGTGCAGAGGTCGCACTACATTAACTTGTAGTTTTAGCTGAACACTGTGAGCAGGACGCACTACACTAACTTGTAGCTTTAGATGAACACTATGCAGAGGTCTCATTACACTAACTTGTAGATTTAGCTGAACACTGTGAGCATGACGCACTACACTAACTTGTAGTTTTAGCTGACCACTGTGAGCAGGACGCACTACACTAACTTGTAGCTTTAGCTGAACACTGTGCAGAGGTCTCACTACACTAACTTGTAGTTTTTGCTGAACACTGTGAGCAGGACGCACTACACTAACTTGTAGCTTTAGATGAACACTGTGCAGAGGTCTCACCACACTAACTTGTAGTTTTAGCTGAACACTGTGAGCAGGACGCACTGCACTAACTTGTAGCTTTAGTTGAACACTGTGCAGAGGTCTCACCACACTAACTTGTAGTTTTAGCTGAACACTGTGAGCAGGACGCACTACACTAACTTGTAGTTTTAGCTGAACACTGTGCAGAGGTCTCACCACACTAACTTGTAGTTTTAGCTGAACACTGTGAGCAGGACGCACTACACTAACTTGTAGCTTTAGCTGAACACTGTGCAGAGGTCTCACTACACTAACTTGTAGTTTTAGCTGAACACTGTGAGCAGGACGCAATACACTAACTTGTAGTTTTAGCTGAACACTGTGCAGAGGTCTCACTACACTAACTTGTAGTTTTAGCTGAACACTGTGAGCAGGACGCACTACACTAACTTGTAGCTTTAGATGAACACTGTGCAGAGGTCTCACTACACTAACTTGTAGTTTTAGCTGAACACTGTGAGCAGGACGCACTACACTAACTTGTAGCTTTAGCTGAACACTGTGCAGAGGTCTCACCACACTAACTTGTAGTTTTAGCTGAACACTGTAAGCAGGATGCATTACACTAACTTGTAGCTTTAGCTGAACACTGTTCAGAGGTCTCACTACACTAAATTGTAGTTTTAGCTGAACACTGTGAGCAGGACGCACTACACTAACTTGTAGCTTTAGCTGAACACTGTGCAGAGGTCTCACTACACTAACTTGTAGTTTTAGCTGAACACTGTGAGGAGGACGCACTACACTAACTTGTAGCTTTAGCTGAACACTGTGCAGAGGTCTCACTACACTAACTTGTAGCTTTAGCAGAACACTGTGCAGAGGTCTCACTACACTAACTTGTAGTTTTAGCTGAACACTGTGAGCAGGACGCACTGCACTAACTTGTAGGTTTAGCTGAACACTGTGCAGAGGTCTCACCACGCTAACTTGTAGTTTTAGCTGAACACTGTGAGCAGGACGCACTACACTAACTTGTAGCTTTAGATGAACACTGTGCAGAGGTCTCATCACACTAACTTGTAGTTTTAGCTGAACACTGTTAGCATGACGCACTACACTAACTTGTAGCTTTAGCTGAACACTGTGCAGAGGTCTCATCACACTAACTTGTAGTTTTAGCTGAACACTGTGAGCAGGACGCACTACACTAACTTGTAGCTTTAGATGAACACTATGCAGAGGTCTCACCACACTAACTTGTAGTTTTAGCTGAACACTGTGAGCAGGACACACTACACTAACTTGTAGCTTTAGCTGAACACTGTGCAGAGGTCTCACTACACTAACTTGTAGTTTTAGCTAAACACTGTGAGCAGGACGCACTACACTAACTTGTAGCTTTAGCTGAATACTGTGCAGAGGTCTCACTACACTAACTTGTAGCTTTAGCTGAACACTGTGCAGAGGACTCACTACACTAACTTGTAGTTTTAGCTGAACACTGTGAGCAGGACACACTACACTAACTTGTAGGTATAGTTGAACACTGTGCAGAGGTCGCACTACACTAACTTGTAGTTTTAGCTGAACACTGTGAGCAGGACGCACTACACTAACTTGTAGCTTTAGCTGAACACTGTGCAGAGGTCTCACTACACTAACTTGTAGTTTTAGCTGAACACTGTGAGCAGGACGCAATACACTAACTTGTAGTTTTAGCTGAACACTGTGCAGAGGTCTCACTACACTAACTTGTAGTTTTAGCTGAACACTGTGAGCAGGACGCACTACACTAACTTGTAGCTTTAGATGAACACTGTGCAGAGGTCTCACTACACTAACTTGTAGTTTTAGCTGAACACTGTGAGCAGGACGCACTACACTAACTTGTAGCTTTAGCTGAACACTGTGCAGAGGTCTCACCACACTAACTTGTAGTTTTAGCTGAACACTGTAAGCAGGATGCATTACACTAACTTGTAGCTTTAGCTGAACACTGTTCAGAGGTCTCACTACACTAAATTGTAGTTTTAGCTGAACACTGTGAGCTGGACGCACTACACTAACTTGTAGCTTTAGCTGAACACTGTGCAGAGGTCTCACTACACTAACTTGTAGTTTTAGCTGAACACTGTGAGGAGGACGCACTACACTAACTTGTAGCTTTAGCTGAACACTGTGCAGAGGTCTCACTACACTAACTTGTAGCTTTAGCAGAACACTGTGCAGAGGTCTCACTACACTAACTTGTAGTTTTAGCTGAACACTGTGAGCAGGACGCACTGCACTAACTTGTAGGTTTAGCTGAACACTGTGCAGAGGTCTCACCACGCTAACTTGTAGTTTTAGCTGAACACTGTGAGCAGGACGCACTACACTAACTTGTAGCTTTAGATGAACACTGTGCAGAGGTCTCATCACACTAACTTGTAGTTTTAGCTGAACACTGTTAGCATGACGCACTACACTAACTTGTAGCTTTAGCTGAACACTGTGCAGAGGTCTCATCACACTAACTTGTAGTTTTAGCTGAACACTGTGAGCAGGACGCACTACACTAACTTGTAGCTTTAGATGAACACTATGCAGAGGTCTCACCACACTAACTTGTAGTTTTAGCTGAACACTGTGAGCAGGACACACTACACTAACTTGTAGCTTTAGCTGAACACTGTGCAGAGGTCTCACTACACTAACTTGTAGTTTTAGCTAAACACTGTGAGCAGGACGCACTACACTAACTTGTAGCTTTAGCTGAATACTGTGCAGAGGTCTCACTACACTAACTTGTAGCTTTAGCTGAACACTGTGCAGAGGACTCACTACACTAACTTGTAGTTTTAGCTGAACACTGTGAGCAGGACACACTACACTAACTTGTAGGTATAGTTGAACACTGTGCAGAGGTCGCACTACACTAACTTGTAGTTTTAGCTGAACACTGTGAGCAGGATGCACTACACTAACTTGTAGCTTTAGATGAACACTGTGCAGAGGTCTTATTACACTTACTTGTAGTTTTAGCTGAACACTGTTAGCATGACGCACTACACTAACTTGTAGCTTTAGCTGAACACTGTGCAGAGGTCTCATCACACTAACTTGTAGTTTTAGCTGAACACTGTGAGCAGGACGCACTACACTATCTTGTAGCTTTAGCTGAACACTGTGCAGAGGTCTCACTACACTAACTTGTAGTTTTAGCTGAACACTGTGAGCAGTACGCACTACACTAACTTGTAGCTTTAGATGAACACTGTGCAGAGGTCTCACCACACTAACTAGTAGTTTTAGCTGAACGCTGTGAGCAGGACGCACTACACTAACTTGTAGCTTTAGCTGAACACTGTGCAGAGGTCTCACTACACTAACTTGTAGCTTTAGCAGAACACTGTGCAGAGGTCTCACTACACTAACTTGTAGTTTTAGCTGAACACTGTGAGCAGGACGCACTACACTAACTTGTAGGTTTAGTTGAACACTGTGAGGAGGACGCACTACACCAACTTGTAGCTTTAGCTTAACCCTGTGCAGAGGTCGCACTACACTAACTTGTAGTTTTAGCTGAACACTGTGAGCAGGACGCACTACACTAACTTGTAGCTTTAGCTGAACACTGTGCAGAGGTCTCACTACACTAACTTGTAGTTTTAGCTGAACACTGTGAGGAGGACGCACTACACTAACTTGTAGCTTTAGCTGAACACTGTGCAGAGGTCTCACTACACTAACTTGTAGCTTTAGCAGAACACTGTGCAGAGGTCTCACTACACTAAGTTGTAGTTTTAGCTGAACACTGTGAGCAGGACGCACTACACTAACTTGTAGGTTTAATTGAACACTGTGAGGAGGATGCACTACACTAACTTGTAGCTTTAGCTGAACACTGTGCAGAGGTCGCACTACATTAACTTGTAGTTTTTGCTGAACACTGTGAGCAGGACGCACTACACTAACTTGTAGCTTTAGATGAACACTATGCAGAGGTCTCATTACACTAACTTGTAGATTTAGCTGAACACTGTGAGCATGACGAACTACACTAACTTGTAGTTTTAGCTGAACACTGTGAGCAGGACGCACTACACTAACTTGTAGCTTTAGCTGAACACTGTGCAGAGGTCTCACTACACTAACTTGTAGTTTTAGCTGAACACTGTGAGCAGGACGCACTACACTAACTTGTAGCTTTAGATGAGCACTGTGCAGAGGTCTCACCACACTAACTTGTAGTTTTAGCTGAACACTGTGAGCAGGACGCACTGCACTAACTTGTAGCTTTAGCTGAACACTGTGCAGAGGTCTCACCACACTAACTTGTAGTTTTAGCTGAACACTGTGAGCAGGATGCACTACACTAACTTGTAGCTTTAGATGAACACTGTGCAGAGGTCTTATTACACTAACTTGTAGTTTTAGCTGAACACTGGGAGCATGATGCACTACACTAACTTGCAGCTTTAGCTGAACACTGTGCAGAGGTCTCACTACACTAACTTGTAGTTTTAGCTGAACACTGTGAGCAGGAAGCACTACACTATCTTGTAGCTTTAGCTGAACACTGTGCAGAGGTCTCACTACACTAACTTGTAGTTTTAGCTGAACACTGTGAGCAGGACGCTCTACACTAAGTTGTAGCTTTAGATGAACACTGTGCAAAGGTCTCACCACACTAACTTGTAGTTTTAGCTGAACACTGTAAGCAGGACGCACTACACTAACTTGTAGCTTTAGCTGAACACTGTGCAGAGGTCTCACCACACTAACTTGTAGTTTTAGCTGAACACTGTGAGCAGGACGCAATACACTAACTTGTAGTTTTAGCTGAACACTGTGCAGAGGTCTCAATACACTAACTTGTAGTTTTAGCTGAACACTGTGAGCAGGACGCACATCACTAACTTGTAGCTTTAGATGAACACTGTGCAGAGGTCTCACTACACTAACTTGTAGTTATAGCTGAACACTGTGAGCAGGACACACTACACTAACTTGTAGCTTTAGCTGAACACTGTGCAGAGATCTCACCACACTAACTTGTAGTTTTAGCTGAACACTGTAAGCAAGATGCATTACACTAACTTGTAGCTTTAGCTGAACACTGTGCAGAGGTCTCACTACACTAAATTGTAGTTTTAGCTGAACACTGTGAGCAGGACGCACTACACTAACTTATAGCTTTAGCTGAACACTGTGCAGAGGTCTCACTACACTAACTTGTAGTTTTCGCTGAACACTGTGAGGAGGACGCACTACACTAACTTGTAGCTTTAGCTGAACACTGTGCAGAGGTCTCACTACACTAACTTTTAGTTTTAGCTGAACACTGTGAGCAGGACGCACTACACTAACTTGTAGCTTTAGATGAACACGGTGCAGAGGTCTCATCACACTAACTTGTAGTTTTAGCTGAACACTGTGAGCAGGACGCACTGCACTAACTTGTAGGTTTAGCTGAACACTGTGCAGAGGTCTCACCACACTAACTTGTAGCTTTAGCAGAACACTGTGCAGAGGTCTCACTACACTAACTTGTAGTTTTAGCTGAACACTGTGAGCAGGACGCACTACACTAACTTGTAGGTTTAGTTGAACACTGTGAGGAGGACGCACTACACCAACTTGTAGCTTTAGCTTAACCCTGTGCAGAGGTCGCACTACACTAACTTGTAGTTTTAGCTGAACACTGTGAGCAGGACGCACTACACTAACTTGTAGCTTTAGCTGAACACTGTGCAGAGGTCTCATCACACTAACTTGTAGTTTTAGCTGAACACTGTGAGCAGGACGCACTACACTATCTTGTAGCTTTAGCTGAACACTGTGCAGAGGTCTCACTACACTAACTTGTAGTTTTAGCTGAACACTGTGAGCAGTACGCACTACACTAACTTGTAGCTTTAGATGAACACTGTGCAGAGGTCTCACCACACTAACTAGTAGTTTTAGCTGAACGCTGTGAGCAGGACGCACTACACTAACTTGTAGCTTTAGCTGAACACTGTGCAGAGGTCTCACTACACTAACTTGTAGCTTTAGCAGAACCCTGTGCAGAGGTCTCACTACACTAACTTGTAGTTTTAGCTGAACACTGTGAGCAGGACGCACTACACTAACTTGTAGGTTTAGTTGAACACTGTGAGGAGGACGCACTACACCAACTTGTAGCTTTAGCTTAACCCTGTGCAGAGGTCGCACTACACTAACTTGTAGTTTTTGCTGAACACTGTGAGCAGGACGCACTACACTAACTTGTAGCTTTAGATGAACACTATGCAGAGGTCTCATTACACTAACTTGTAGATTTAGCTGAACACTGTGAGCATGACGAACTACACTAACTTGTAGTTTTAGCTGAACACTGTGAGCAGGACGCACTACACTAACTTGTAGCTTTAGCTGAACACTGTGCAGAGGTCTCACTACACTAACTTGTAGTTTTAGCTGAACACTGTGAGCAGGACGCACTACACTAACTTGTAGCTTTAGATGAGCACTGTGCAGAGGTCTCACCACACTAACTTGTAGTTTTAGCTGAACACTGTGAGCAGGACGCACTGCACTAACTTGTAGCTTTAGCTGAACACTGTGCAGAGGTCTCACCACACTAACTTGTAGTTTTAGCTGAACACTGTGAGCAGGATGCACTACACTAACTTGTAGCTTTAGATGAACACTGTGCAGAGGTCTTATTACACTAACTTGTAGTTTTAGCTGAACACTGGGAGCATGATGCACTACACTAACTTGCAGCTTTAGCTGAACACTGTGCAGAGGTCTCACTACACTAACTTGTAGTTTTAGCTGAACACTGTGAGCAGGACGCACTACACTATCTTGTAGCTTTAGCTGAACACTGTGCAGAGGTCTCACTACACTAACTTGTAGTTTTAGCTGAACACTGTGAGCAGGACGCTCTACACTAAGTTGTAGCTTTAGCTGAACACTGTGCAGAGGTCTCACCACACTAACTTGTAGTTTTAGCTGAACACTGTGAGCAGGACGCAATACACTAACTTGTAGTTTTAGCTGAACACTGTGCAGAGGTCTCAATACACTAACTTGTAGTTTTAGCTGAACACTGTGAGCAGGACGCACATCACTAACTTGTAGCTTTAGATGAACACTGTGCAGAGGTCTCACTACACTAACTTGTAGTTATAGCTGAACACTGTGAGCAGGACACACTACACTAACTTGTAGCTTTAGCTGAACACTGTGCAGAGATCTCACCACACTAACTTGTAGTTTTAGCTGAACACTGTAAGCAAGATGCATTACACTAACTTGTAGCTTTAGCTGAACACTGTGCAGAGGTCTCACTACACTAAATTGTAGTTTTAGCTGAACACTGTGAGCAGGACGCACTACACTAACTTATAGCTTTAGCTGAACACTGTGCAGAGGTCTCACTACACTAACTTGTAGTTTTAGCTGAACACTGTGAGCAGGACGCACTACACTAACTTGTAGCTTTAGCTGAACACTGTGCAGAGGTCTCATCACACTAACTTGTAGTTTTAGCTGAACACTGTGAGCAGGACGCACTACACTATCTTGTAGCTTTAGCTGAACACTGTGCAGAGGTCTCACTACACTAACTTGTAGTTTTAGCTGAACACTGTGAGCAGTACGCACTACACTAACTTGTAGCTTTAGATGAACACTGTGCAGAGGTCTCACCACACTAACTAGTAGTTTTAGCTGAACGCTGTGAGCAGGACGCACTACACTAACTTGTAGCTTTAGCTGAACACTGTGCAGAGGTCTCACTACACTAACTTGTAGCTTTA
Source organism: Aquarana catesbeiana (assembly GCF_042186555.1). Classification (NCBI taxonomy): domain Eukaryota; kingdom Metazoa; phylum Chordata; class Amphibia; order Anura; family Ranidae; genus Aquarana; species Aquarana catesbeiana. The sequence continues at coordinate 294,790,197 of NC_133328.1, forward strand.
GCAGAACCCTGTGCAGAGGTCTCACTACACTAACTTGTAGTTTTAGCTGAACACTGTGAGCAGGACGCACTACACTAACTTGTAGGTTTAGTTGAACACTGTGAGGAGGACGCACTACACCAACTTGTAGCTTTAGCTTAACCCTGTGCAGAGGTCGCACTACACTAACTTGTAGTTTTAGCTGAACACTGTGAGCAGGACGCACTACACTAACTTGTAGCTTTAGCTGAACACTGTGCAGAGGTCTCACTACACTAACTTGTAGTTTTAGCTGAACACTGTGAGGAGGACGCACTACACTAACTTGTAGCTTTAGCTGAACACTGTGCAGAGGTCTCACTACACTAACTTGTAGCTTTAGCAGAACACTGTGCAGAGGTCTCACTACACTAAGTTGTAGTTTTAGCTGAACACTGTGAGCAGGACGCACTACACTAACTTGTAGGTTTAATTGAACACTGTGAGGAGGATGCACTACACTAACTTGTAGCTTTAGCTGAACACTGTGCAGAGGTCGCACTACATTAACTTGTAGTTTTTGCTGAACACTGTGAGCAGGACGCACTACACTAACTTTTAGCTTTAGATGAACACTATGCAGAGGTCTCATTACACTAACTTGTAGATTTAGCTGAACACTGTGAGCATGACGAACTACACTAACTTGTAGTTTTAGCTGAACACTGTGAGCAGGACGCACTACACTAACTTGTAGCTTTAGCTGAACACTGTGCAGAGGTCTCACTACACTAACTTGTAGTTTTAGCTGAACACTGTGAGCAGGACGCACTACACTAACTTGTAGCTTTAGATGAGCACTGTGCAGAGGTCTCACCACACTAACTTGTAGTTTTAGCTGAACACTGTGAGCAGGACGCACTGCACTAACTTGTAGCTTTAGCTGAACACTGTGCAGAGGTCTCACCACACTAACTTGTAGTTTTAGCTGAACACTGTGAGCAGGATGCACTACACTAACTTGTAGCTTTAGATGAACACTGTGCAGAGGTCTTATTACACTAACTTGTAGTTTTAGCTGAACACTGGGAGCATGATGCACTACACTAACTTGCAGCTTTAGCTGAACACTGTGCAGGGGTCTCACTACACTAACTTGTAGTTTTAGCTGAACACTGTGAGCAGGACGCACTACACTATCTTGTAGCTTTAGCTGAACACTGTGCAGAGGTCTCACTACACTAACTTGTAGTTTTAGCTGAACACTGTGAGCAGGACGCTCTACACTAAGTTGTAGCTTTAGATGAACACTGTGCAAAGGTCTCACCACACTAACTTGTAGTTTTAGCTGAACACTGTAAGCAGGACGCACTACACTAACTTGTAGCTTTAGCTGAACACTGTGCAGAGGTCTCACCACACTAACTTGTAGTTTTAGCTGAACACTGTGAGCAGGACGCAATACACTAACTTGTAGTTTTAGCTGAACACTGTGCAGAGGTCTCAATACACTAACTTGTAGTTTTAGCTGAACACTGTAAGCAAGATGCATTACACTAACTTGTAGCTTTAGCTGAACACTGTGCAGAGGTCTCACTACACTAAATTGTAGTTTTAGCTGAACACTGTGAGCAGGACGCACTACACTAACTTATAGCTTTAGCTGAACACTGTGCAGAGGTCTCACTACACTAACTTGTAGTTTTCGCTGAACACTGTGAGGAGGACGCACTACACTAACTTGTAGCTTTAGCTGAACACTGTGCAGAGGTCTCACTACACTAACTTGTAGCTTTAGCAGAACACTGTGCAGAGGTCTCACTACACTAACTTTTAGTTTTAGCTGAACACTGTGAGCAGGACGCACTACACTAACTTGTAGCTTTAGATGAACACGGTGCAGAGGTCTCATCACACTAACTTGTAGTTTTAGCTGAACACTGTGAGCAGGACGCACTGCACTAACTTGTAGGTTTAGCTGAACACTGTGCAGAGGTCTCACCACACTAACTTGTAGTTTTAGCTGAACACTATGAGCAGGACGCACTACATTATCTTGTAGCTTTAGATGAACACTGTGCAGAGGTCTCATCACACTAACTTGTAGTTTTAGCTGAACACTGTTAGCATGACGCACTACACTAACTTGTAGCTTTAGCTGAACACTGTGCAGAGGTCTCATCACACTAACTTGTAGTTTTAGCTGAACACTGTGAGCAGGACGCACTACACTAACTTGTAGCTTTAGATGAACACTATGCAGAGGTCTCACCACACTAACTTGTAGTTTTAGCTGAACACTGTGAGCAGGACACACTACACTAACTTGTAGCTTTAGCTGAACACTGTGCAGAGTTCTCACTACACTAACTTGTAGTTTTAGCTGAACAATGTGAGCAGGACGCACTACACTAACTTGTAGCGTTAGCTGAATACTGTGCAGAGGTCTCACTACACTAATTTGTAGCTTTAGCAGAACACTGTGTAGAGGTCTCACTACACTAACTTGTAGTTTTAGCTGAACACTGTGAGCAGGACACACTACACTAACTTGTAGGTTTAGTTGAACACTGTGCAGAGGTCGCACTACACTAACTTGTAGTTTTAGCTGAACACTGTGAGCAGGATGCACTACACTAACTTGTAGCTTTAGATGAACACTGTGCAGAGGTCTTATTACACTAACTTGTAGTTTTAGCTGAACACTGGGAGCATGATGCACTACACTAACTTGCAGCTTTAGCTGAACACTGTGCAGAGGTCTCACTACACTAACTTGTAGTTTTAGCTGAACACTGTGAGCAGGACGCACTACACTATCTTGTAGCTTTAGCTGAACACTGTGCAGAGATCTCACTACACTAACTTGTAGTTTTAGCTGAACACTGTGAGCAGGACGCACTACACTAACTTGTAGATTTAGATGAACACTGTGCTGAGGTCTCACCACACTAACTTGTAGTTTTAGCTGAACACTGTGAGCAGGACGCACTACACTAACTTGTAGCTTTAGCTTAACACTGTGCAGAGGTCTCACTACACTAATTTGTAGCTTTAGCAGAACACTGTGCAGAGGTCTCACTACACTAACTTGTAGTTTTAGCTGAACACTGTGAGCAGGACGCACTACACTAACTTGTAGGTTTAGTTGAACACTGTGAGGAGGAAGTACTACACCAACTTGTAGCTTTAGCTTAACCCTGTGCAGAGGTCGCACTACACTAACTTGTAGCTTTAGATGAACACTGTGCAGAGGTCTCATTACACTAACTTGTAGCTTTAGATGAACACTGTGCAGAGGTCTCATTACACTAACTTGTAGATTTAGCTGAACACTGTGAGCATGACGCACTACACTAACTTGGAGCTTTAGCTGAACACTGTGCAGAGGTCTCACTACACTAACTTGTAGTTTTAGCTGAACACTGTGAGGAGGACGCACTACACTAACTTGTAGCTTTAGCTGAACACTGTGCAGGGGTCTCACTACACTAACTTGTAGCTTTAGCAAAACACTGTGCAGAGGTCTCACTACACTAACTTGTAGTTTAAGCTGAACACTGTGAGCAGGACGCACTACACTAACTTGTAGGTTTAGTTGAACACTGTGAGGAGGATGCACTACACTAACTTGTAGCTTCAGCTAAACAGTGTGCAGAGGTCGCACTACACTAACTTGTAGTTTTAGCTGAACACTGTGAGCAGGACGCACTACACTAACTTGTAGCTTTAGATGAACACTATGCAGAGGTCTCATTACACTAACTTGTAGATTTAGCTTAACACTGTGAGCATGATGCACTACACTAACTTGTAGTTTTAGCTGAACACTGTGAGCAGGACGCACTACACTAACTTGTAGCTTTAGCTGAACACTGTGCAGAGGTCTCACTACACTAACTTGTAGTTTTAGCTGAACACTGTGAGCAGGACGCACTACACTAACTTGTAGCTTTAGATGAACACTGTGCAGAGGTCTCACCACACTAACTTGTAGTTTTAGCTGAACACTGTGAGCAGGACGCACTGCACTAACTTGTAGCTTTAGCTGAACACTGTGCAGAGGTCTCACCACACTAACTTGTAGTTTTAGCTGAACACTGTGAGCAGGACGCACTACACTAACTTGTAGCTTTAGCAGAACACTGTGCAGAGGTCTCACTACACTAACTTGTAGGTATAGTTGAACACTGTGCAGAGGTCGCACTACACTAACTTGTAGTTTTAGCTGAACACTTTGAGCATGACGCATTACACTAACTTGTAGCTTTAGCTGAACACTGTGCAGAGGTCTCACTACACTAACTTGTAGTTTTAGCTGAACACTGTGAGCAGGACACACTACACTAACTTGTAGCTTTAGCTGAACACTGTGCAGAGGTCTCGCCACACTAACTTGTAGTTTTAGCTGAACACTGTGAGCAGGACGCACTACACTAACTTGTAGCTTTAGCTGAACACTGTGCAGAGGTCTCACCACACTAACTTGTAGTTTTAGCTGAACACTGTGAGCAGGACGAACTACACTAACTTGTAGCTTTAGATAAACACTGTGCAGAGGTCTCACCACACTAACTTGTAGTTTTAGCTGAACACTGTGAGCAGGACGCACTACACTAACTTGTAGCTTTAGCTGAACACTGTGCAGAGGTCTCACTACACTAACTTGTAGCTTTAGCAGAACACTATGCAGAGGTCTCACTACACTAACTTGTAGTTTTAGCTGAACACTGTGAGCAGGACGCACTACACTAACTTGTAGGTTTAGTTGAACACTGTGAGGAGGAAGTACTACACCAACTTGTAGCTTTAGCTTAACCCTGTGCAGAGGTCGCACTACACTAACTTGTAGTTTTAGCTGAACACTGTGAGCAGGACGCACTACACTAACTTGTAGCTTTAGATGAACACTGTGCAGAGGTCTCATTACACTAACTTGTAGATTTAGCTGAACACTGTGAGCATGACGCACTACACTAACTTGTAGCTTTAGCTGAACACTGTGCAGAGGTCTCACTACACTAACTTGTAGATTTAGCTTAACACTGTGAAGAGGACGCACTACACTAACTTGTAGCTTTAGCTGAACACTGTGCAGGGGTCTCACTACACTAACTTGTAGCTTTAGCAGAACACTGTGCAGAGGTCTCACTACACTAACTTGTAGTTTTAGCTGAACACTGTGAGCAGGACGCACTACACTAACTTGTAGGTTTAGTTGAACACTGTGAGGAGGATGCACTACACTAACTTGTAGCTTTAGCTAAACACTGTGCAGAGGTCGCACTACACTAACTTGTAGTTTTAGCTGAATACTGTGAGCAGGACGCACTACACTAACTTGTAGCTTTAGATGAACACTATGCAGAGGTCTCATTACACTAACTTGTAGATTTAGCTGAACACTGTGAGCATGACGCACTACACTAACTTGTAGTTTTAGCTGAACACTGTGAGCAGGACGCACTACACTAACTTGTAGCTTTAGATGAACACTGTGCAGAGGTCTCATCACACTAACTTGTAGTTTTAGCTGAACACTGTTAGCATGACGCACTACACTAACTTGTAGCTTTAGCTGAACACTGTGCAGAGGTCTCATCACACTAACTTGTAGTTTTAGCTGAACACTGTGAGCAGGACGCACTACACTAACTTGTAGCTTTAGATGAACACTATGCAGAGGTCTCACCACACTAACTTGTAGTTTTAGCTGAACACTGTGAGCAGGACACACTACACTAACTTGTAGCTTTAGCTGAACACTGTGCAGAGGTCTCACTACACTAACTTGTAGTTTTAGCTAAACACTGTGAGCAGGACGCACTACACTAACTTGTAGCTTTAGCTGAATACTGTGCAGAGGTCTCACTACACTAACTTGTAGCTTTAGCTGAACACTGTGCAGAGGACTCACTACACTAACTTGTAGTTTTAGCTGAACACTGTGAGCAGGACACACTACACTAACTTGTAGGTATAGTTGAACACTGTGCAGAGGTCGCACTACACTAACTTGTAGTTTTAGCTGAACACTGTGAGCAGGATGCACTACACTAACTTGTAGCTTTAGATGAAAACTGTGCAGAGGTCTTATTACACTTACTTGTAGTTTTAGCTGAACACTGTTAGCATGACGCACTACACTAACTTGTAGCTTTAGCTGAACACTGTGCAGAGGTCTCATCACACTAACTTGTAGTTTTAGCTGAACACTGTGAGCAGGACGCACTACACTGTCTTGTAGCTTTAGCTGAACACTGTGCAGAGGTCTCACTACACTAACTTGTAGTTTTAGCTGAACACTGTGAGCAGTACGCACTACACTAACTTGTAGCTTTAGATGAACACTGTGCAGAGGTCTCACCACACTAACTAGTAGTTTTAGCTGAACGCTGTGAGCAGGACGCACTACACTAACTTGTAGCTTTAGCTGAACACTGTGCAGAGGTCTCACTACACTAACTTGTAGCTTTAGCAGAACACTATGCAGAGGTCTCACTACACTAACTTGTAGTTTTAGCTGAACACTGTGAGCAGGACGCACTACACTAACTTTTAGGTTTAGTTGAACACTGTGAGGAGGAAGTACTACACCAACTTGTAGCTTTAGCTTAACCCTGTGCAGAGGTCGCACTACACTAACTTGTAGTTTTAGCTGAACACTGTGAGCAGGATGCACTACACTAACTTGTAGCTTTAGATGAACACTGTGCAGAGGTCTCATTACACTAACTTGTAGATTTAGCTGAACACTGTGAGCATGACGCACTACACTAACTTGAAGCTTTAGCTGAACACTGTGCAGAGGTCTCACTACACTAACTTGTAGATTTAGCTTAACACTGTGAAGAGGACGCACTACACTAACTTGTAGCTTTAGCTGAACACTGTGCAGGGGTCTCACTACACTAACTTGTAGCTTTAGCAGAACACTGTGCAGAGGTCTCACTACACTAACTTGTAGTTTTAGCTGAACACTGTGAGCAGGACGCACTACACTAACTTGTAGGTTTAGTTGAACACTGTGAGGAGGATGCACTACACTAACTTGTAGCTTTAGCTAAACACTGTGCAGAGGTCGCACTACACTAACTTGTAGTTTTAGCTGAATACTGTGAGCAGGACGCACTACACTAACTTGTAGCTTTAGATGAACACTATGCAGAGGTCTCATTACACTAACTTGTAGATTTAGCTGAACACTGTGAGCATGACGCACTACACTAACTTGTAGTTTTAGCTGAACACTGTGAGCAGGACGCACTACACTAACTTGTAGCTTTAGCTGAACACTGTGCAGAGGTCTCACTACACTAACTTGTAGTTTTAGCTGAACACTGTGATCAGGACGCACTACACTAACTTGTAGCTTTAGGTGAACACTGTGCAGAGGTCTCACCACACTAACTTGTAGTTTTAACTGAACACTGTAAGCAGGATGCATTACACTAACTTGTAGCTTTAGCTGAACACTGTGCAGAGGTCTCATCACACTAACTTGTAGTTTTAGCTGAACACTGTGAGCAGGACGCACTACACTAACTTGTAGCTTTAGATGAACACTATGCAGAGGTCTCACCACACTAACTTGTAGTTTTAGCTGAACACTGTGAGCAGGACACACTACACTAACTTGTAGCTTTAGCTGAACACTGTGCAGAGTTCTCACTACACTAACTTGTAGTTTTAGCTGAACAATGTGAGCAGGACGCACTACACTAACTTGTAGCGTTAGCTGAATACTGTGCAGAGGTCTCACTACACTAATTTGTAGCTTTAGCAGAACACTGTGTAGAGGTCTCACTACACTAACTTGTAGTTTTAGCTGAACACTGTGAGCAGGACACACTACACTAACTTGTAGGTTTAGTTGAACACTGTGCAGAGGTCGCACTACACTAACTTGTAGTTTTAGCTGAACACTGTGAGCAGGATGCACTACACTAACTTGTAGCTTTAGATGAACACTGTGCAGAGGTCTTATTACACTAACTTGTAGTTTTAGCTGAACACTGGGAGCATGATGCACTACACTAACTTGCAGCTTTAGCTGAACACTGTGCAGAGGTCTCACTACACTAACTTGTAGTTTTAGCTGAACACTGTGAGCAGGACGCACTACACTATCTTGTAGCTTTAGCTGAACACTGTGCAGAGATCTCACTACACTAACTTGTAGTTTTAGCTGAACACTGTGAGCAGGACGCACTACACTAACTTGTAGATTTAGATGAACACTGTGCTGAGGTCTCACCACACTAACTTGTAGTTTTAGCTGAACACTGTGAGCAGGACGCACTACACTAACTTGTAGCTTTAGCTTAACACTGTGCAGAGGTCTCACTACACTAATTTGTAGCTTTAGCAGAACACTGTGCAGAGGTCTCACTACACTAACTTGTAGTTTTAGCTGAACACTGTGAGCAGGACGCACTACACTAACTTGTAGGTTTAGTTGAACACTGTGAGGAGGAAGTACTACACCAACTTGTAGCTTTAGCTTAACCCTGTGCAGAGGTCGCACTACACTAACTTGTAGCTTTAGATGAACACTGTGCAGAGGTCTCATTACACTAACTTGTAGCTTTAGATGAACACTGTGCAGAGGTCTCATTACACTAACTTGTAGATTTAGCTGAACACTGTGAGCATGACGCACTACACTAACTTGGAGCTTTAGCTGAACACTGTGCAGAGGTCTCACTACACTAACTTGTAGTTTTAGCTGAACACTGTGAGGAGGACGCACTACACTAACTTGTAGCTTTAGCTGAACACTGTGCAGGGGTCTCACTACACTAACTTGTAGCTTTAGCAAAACACTGTGCAGAGGTCTCACTACACTAACTTGTAGTTTAAGCTGAACACTGTGAGCAGGACGCACTACACTAACTTGTAGGTTTAGTTGAACACTGTGAGGAGGATGCACTACACTAACTTGTAGCTTCAGCTAAACAGTGTGCAGAGGTCGCACTACACTAACTTGTAGTTTTAGCTGAACACTGTGAGCAGGACGCACTACACTAACTTGTAGCTTTAGATGAACACTATGCAGAGGTCTCATTACACTAACTTGTAGATTTAGCTTAACACTGTGAGCATGATGCACTACACTAACTTGTAGTTTTAGCTGAACACTGTGAGCAGGACGCACTACACTAACTTGTAGCTTTAGCTGAACACTGTGCAGAGGTCTCACTACACTAACTTGTAGTTTTAGCTGAACACTGTGAGCAGGACGCACTACACTAACTTGTAGCTTTAGATGAACACTGTGCAGAGGTCTCACCACACTAACTTGTAGTTTTAGCTGAACACTGTGAGCAGGACGCACTGCACTAACTTGTAGCTTTAGCTGAACACTGTGCAGAGGTCTCACCACACTAACTTGTAGTTTTAGCTGAACACTGTGAGCAGGACGCACTACACTAACTTGTAGCTTTAGCAGAACACTGTGCAGAGGTCTCACTACACTAACTTGTAGGTATAGTTGAACACTGTGCAGAGGTCGCACTACACTAACTTGTAGTTTTAGCTGAACACTTTGAGCATGACGCATTACACTAACTTGTAGCTTTAGCTGAACACTGTGCAGAGGTCTCACTACACTAACTTGTAGTTTTAGCTGAACACTGTGAGCAGGACACACTACACTAACTTGTAGCTTTAGCTGAACACTGTGCAGAGGTCTCGCCACACTAACTTGTAGTTTTAGCTGAACACTGTGAGCAGGACGCACTACACTAACTTGTAGCTTTAGCTGAACACTGTGCAGAGGTCTCACCACACTAACTTGTAGTTTTAGCTGAACACTGTGAGCAGGACGAACTACACTAACTTGTAGCTTTAGATAAACACTGTGCAGAGGTCTCACCACACTAACTTGTAGTTTTAGCTGAACACTGTGAGCAGGACGCACTACACTAACTTGTAGCTTTAGCTGAACACTGTGCAGAGGTCTCACTACACTAACTTGTAGCTTTAGCAGAACACTATGCAGAGGTCTCACTACACTAACTTGTAGTTTTAGCTGAACACTGTGAGCAGGACGCACTACACTAACTTGTAGGTTTAGTTGAACACTGTGAGGAGGAAGTACTACACCAACTTGTAGCTTTAGCTTAACCCTGTGCAGAGGTCGCACTACACTAACTTGTAGTTTTAGCTGAACACTGTGAGCAGGACGCACTACACTAACTTGTAGCTTTAGATGAACACTGTGCAGAGGTCTCATTACACTAACTTGTAGATTTAGCTGAACACTGTGAGCATGACGCACTACACTAACTTGTAGCTTTAGCTGAACACTGTGCAGAGGTCTCACTACACTAACTTGTAGATTTAGCTTAACACTGTGAAGAGGACGCACTACACTAACTTGTAGCTTTAGCTGAACACTGTGCAGGGGTCTCACTACACTAACTTGTAGCTTTAGCAGAACACTGTGCAGAGGTCTCACTACACTAACTTGTAGTTTTAGCTGAACACTGTGAGCAGGACGCACTACACTAACTTGTAGGTTTAGTTGAACACTGTGAGGAGGATGCACTACACTAACTTGTAGCTTTAGCTAAACACTGTGCAGAGGTCGCACTACACTAACTTGTAGTTTTAGCTGAATACTGTGAGCAGGACGCACTACACTAACTTGTAGCTTTAGATGAACACTATGCAGAGGTCTCATTACACTAACTTGTAGATTTAGCTGAACACTGTGAGCATGACGCACTACACTAACTTGTAGTTTTAGCTGAACACTGTGAGCAGGACGCACTACACTAACTTGTAGCTTTAGATGAACACTGTGCAGAGGTCTCATCACACTAACTTGTAGTTTTAGCTGAACACTGTTAGCATGACGCACTACACTAACTTGTAGCTTTAGCTGAACACTGTGCAGAGGTCTCATCACACTAACTTGTAGTTTTAGCTGAACACTGTGAGCAGGACGCACTACACTAACTTGTAGCTTTAGATGAACACTATGCAGAGGTCTCACCACACTAACTTGTAGTTTTAGCTGAACACTGTGAGCAGGACACACTACACTAACTTGTAGCTTTAGCTGAACACTGTGCAGAGGTCTCACTACACTAACTTGTAGTTTTAGCTAAACACTGTGAGCAGGACGCACTACACTAACTTGTAGCTTTAGCTGAATACTGTGCAGAGGTCTCACTACACTAACTTGTAGCTTTAGCTGAACACTGTGCAGAGGACTCACTACACTAACTTGTAGTTTTAGCTGAACACTGTGAGCAGGACACACTACACTAACTTGTAGGTATAGTTGAACACTGTGCAGAGGTCGCACTACACTAACTTGTAGTTTTAGCTGAACACTGTGAGCAGGATGCACTACACTAACTTGTAGCTTTAGATGAAAACTGTGCAGAGGTCTTATTACACTTACTTGTAGTTTTAGCTGAACACTGTTAGCATGACGCACTACACTAACTTGTAGCTTTAGCTGAACACTGTGCAGAGGTCTCATCACACTAACTTGTAGTTTTAGCTGAACACTGTGAGCAGGACGCACTACACTGTCTTGTAGCTTTAGCTGAACACTGTGCAGAGGTCTCACTACACTAACTTGTAGTTTTAGCTGAACACTGTGAGCAGTACGCACTACACTAACTTGTAGCTTTAGATGAACACTGTGCAGAGGTCTCACCACACTAACTAGTAGTTTTAGCTGAACGCTGTGAGCAGGACGCACTACACTAACTTGTAGCTTTAGCTGAACACTGTGCAGAGGTCTCACTACACTAACTTGTAGCTTTAGCAGAACACTATGCAGAGGTCTCACTACACTAACTTGTAGTTTTAGCTGAACACTGTGAGCAGGACGCACTACACTAACTTTTAGGTTTAGTTGAACACTGTGAGGAGGAAGTACTACACCAACTTGTAGCTTTAGCTTAACCCTGTGCAGAGGTCGCACTACACTAACTTGTAGTTTTAGCTGAACACTGTGAGCAGGATGCACTACACTAACTTGTAGCTTTAGATGAACACTGTGCAGAGGTCTCATTACACTAACTTGTAGATTTAGCTGAACACTGTGAGCATGACGCACTACACTAACTTGAAGCTTTAGCTGAACACTGTGCAGAGGTCTCACTACACTAACTTGTAGATTTAGCTTAACACTGTGAAGAGGACGCACTACACTAACTTGTAGCTTTAGCTGAACACTGTGCAGGGGTCTCACTACACTAACTTGTAGCTTTAGCAGAACACTGTGCAGAGGTCTCACTACACTAACTTGTAGTTTTAGCTGAACACTGTGAGCAGGACGCACTACACTAACTTGTAGGTTTAGTTGAACACTGTGAGGAGGATGCACTACACTAACTTGTAGCTTTAGCTAAACACTGTGCAGAGGTCGCACTACACTAACTTGTAGTTTTAGCTGAATACTGTGAGCAGGACGCACTACACTAACTTGTAGCTTTAGATGAACACTATGCAGAGGTCTCATTACACTAACTTGTAGATTTAGCTGAACACTGTGAGCATGACGCACTACACTAACTTGTAGTTTTAGCTGAACACTGTGAGCAGGACGCACTACACTAACTTGTAGCTTTAGCTGAACACTGTGCAGAGGTCTCACTACACTAACTTGTAGTTTTAGCTGAACACTGTGATCAGGACGCACTACACTAACTTGTAGCTTTAGGTGAACACTGTGCAGAGGTCTCACCACACTAACTTGTAGTTTTAACTGAACACTGTAAGCAGGATGCATTACACTAACTTGTAGCTTTAGCTGAACACTGTGCAGAGGTCTCACTACACTAAATTGTAGTTTTAGCTGAACACTGTGAGCAGGACGCACTACACTAACTTGTAGCTTTAGCTGAACACTGTGCAGAGGTCTCACTACACTAACTTGTAGTTTTAGCTGAACACTGTGAGGAGGACGCACTATACTAACTTGTAGCTTTAGCTGAACACTGTGCAGAGGTCTCACTACACTAACTTGTAGTTTTAGCTGAACACTGTGAGCAGAATGCACTACACTAACTTGTAGCTTTAGATGAACACTGTGCAGAGGTCTCACCACACTAACTTGTAGTTTTAGCTGAACACTGTGAGCAGGACGCACTGCACTAACTTGTAGGTTTAGCTGAACACTGTGCAGAGGTCTCACCACACTAACTTGTAGTTTTAGCTGAACACTGTGAGCAGGACGCACTACACTAACTTGTAGCTTTAGATGAACACTGTGCAGAGGTCTCATCACACTAACTTGTAGTTTTAGCTGAACACTGTTAGCATGACGCACTACACTAACTTGTAGCTTTAGCTGAACACTGTGCAGAGGTCTCATCACACTAACTTGTAGTTTTAGCTGAACACTGTGAGCAGGGCGCACTACACTAACTTGTAGCTTTAGATGAACACTATGCAGAGGTCTCACTACACTAACTTGTAGTTTTAGCTGAACACTGTGAGCAGGACGCACTACACTAACTTGTAGCTTTAGCTGAACACTGTGCAGAGGTCTCACTACACTAACTTGTAGTTTTAGCTGAACACTGTGCAGAGGTCTCACACACTAATTTGTAGCTTTAGCAGAACACTGTGCAGAGGTCTCATCACACTAACTTGTAGTTTTAGCTCAACACTGTGAGCAGGATGCACTACACTAACTTGTAGCTTTAGATGAACACTGTGCAGAGGTCTTATTACACTAACTTGTAGTTTTAGCTGAACACTGGGAGCATGATGCACTACACTAACTTGCAGCTTTAGCTGAACACTGTGCAGAGGTCTCACTACACTAACTTGTAGTTTTAGCTGCACACTGTGAGCAGGACGCACTACACTATCTTGTAGCTTTAGCTGAACACTGTGCAGAGGTCTCACTACACTAACTTGTAGTTTTAGCTGAACACTGTGAGCAGGACGCACTGCACTAACTTGTAGCTTTAGCTGAACACTGTGCAGAGGTCTCACCACACTAATTTGTAGTTTTAGCTGAACACTGTGAGCAGGACGCACTACACTAACTTGTAGTTTTAGCTGAACACTGTGCAGAGGTCTCACCACACTAATTTGTAGTTTTAGCTGAACACTGTGAGCAGGACGCACTACACTAACTTGTAGTTTTAGCTGAACACTATGCAGAGGTCTCATTACACTAACTTGTAGATTTAGCTGAACACTGTGAGCATGACGCACTACACTAACTTGTAGTTTTAGCTGAACACTGTGAGCAGGACGCACTACACTAACTTGTAGCTTTAGCTGAACACTGTGCAGAGGTCTCACTACACTAACTTGTAGTTTTAGCTGAACACTGTTAGCATGACGCACTACACTAACTTGTAGCTTTAGATGAACACTGTGCAGAGGTCTCACCACACTAACTTGTAGTTATAGCTGAACACTGTGAGCAGGACGCACTGCACTAACTTGTAGCTTTAGCTGAACACTGTGCAGAGGTCTCACCACACTAATTTGTAGTTTTAGCTGAACACTGTGAGCAGGACGCACTACACTAACTTGTAGTTTTAGCTGAACACTGTGCAGAGGTCTCATCACACTAACTTGTAGTTTTAGCTGAACACTGTGAGCAGGACGCACTACACTAACTTGTAGCTTTAGATAAACACTGTGCAGAGGTCTCACCACACTAACTTGTAGTTTTAGCTGAACACTGTGAGCAGGATGCACTACACTAACTTATAGATTTAGCTGAACACTGTGCAGAGGTCTCACCACACTAACTTGTAGTTTTAGCTGAACACTGTGAGCAGGATGCACTACACTAACTTGTAGCTTTAGATGAACACTGTGCAGAGGTCTCACCACACTAACTTGTAGTTTTAGCTGAACACTGTGAGCAGGACGCACTACACTAACTTGTAGCTTTAGCTGAACACTGTGCAGAGGTCTCACTACACTAACTTGTAGTTTTAGCTGAACACTGTGATCAGGACGCACTACACTAACTTGTAGCTTTAGGTGAACACTGTGCAGAGGTCTCACCACACTAACTTGTAGTTTTAACTGAACACTGTAAGCAGGATGCATTACACTAACTTGTAGCTTTAGCTGAACACTGTGCAGAGGTCTCACTACACTAAATTGTAGTTTTAGCTGAACACTGTGAGCAGGACGCACTACACTAACTTGTAGCTTTAGCTGAACACTGTGCAGAGGTCTCACTACACTAACTTGTAGTTTTAGCTGAACACTGTGAGGAGGACGCACTATACTAACTTGTAGCTTTAGCTGAACACTGTGCAGAGGTCTCACTACACTAACTTGTAGTTTTAGCTGAACACTGTGAGCAGAATGCACTACACTAACTTGTAGCTTTAGATGAACACTGTGCAGAGGTCTCACCACACTAACTTGTAGTTTTAGCTGAACACTGTGAGCAGGACGCACTGCACTAACTTGTAGGTTTAGCTGAACACTGTGCAGAGGTCTCACCACACTAACTTGTAGTTTTAGCTGAACACTGTGAGCAGGACGCACTACACTAACTTGTAGCTTTAGATGAACACTGTGCAGAGGTCTCATCACACTAACTTGTAGTTTTAGCTGAACACTGTTAGCATGACGCACTACACTAACTTGTAGCTTTAGCTGAACACTGTGCAGAGGTCTCATCACACTAACTTGTAGTTTTAGCTGAACACTGTGAGCAGGGCGCACTACACTAACTTGTAGCTTTAGATGAACACTATGCAGAGGTCTCACTACACTAACTTGTAGTTTTAGCTGAACACTGTGAGCAGGACGCACTACACTAACTTGTAGCTTTAGCTGAACACTGTGCAGAGGTCTCACTACACTAACTTGTAGTTTTAGCTGAACACTGTGCAGAGGTCTCACACACTAATTTGTAGCTTTAGCAGAACACTGTGCAGAGGTCTCATCACACTAACTTGTAGTTTTAGCTCAACACTGTGAGCAGGATGCACTACACTAACTTGTAGCTTTAGATGAACACTGTGCAGAGGTCTTATTACACTAACTTGTAGTTTTAGCTGAACACTGGGAGCATGATGCACTACACTAACTTGCAGCTTTAGCTGAACACTGTGCAGAGGTCTCACTACACTAACTTGTAGTTTTAGCTGCACACTGTGAGCAGGACGCACTACACTATCTTGTAGCTTTAGCTGAACACTGTGCAGAGGTCTCACTACACTAACTTGTAGTTTTAGCTGAACACTGTGAGCAGGACACACTACACTAACTTGTAGCTTTAGATGAACACTGTGCAGAGGTCTCATCACACTAACTTGTAGTTTTAGCTGAACACTGTGAGCAGGACGCACTACACTAACTTGTAGCTTTAGCTGAACACTGTGCAGAGGTCTCACCACACAAACTTGTAGTTTTAGCTGAACACTGTGAGCAGGATGCACTACACTAACTTGTAGCTTTAGCTGAACACTGTGCAGAGGTCTCACTACACTAACTTGTAGCTTTAGCAGAACACTGTGCAGAGGTCTCACCACACTAACTTGTAGTTTTAGCTGAACACTGTGAGCAGGACGCACTACATTAACTTGTAGGTTTAGTTGAACACTGTGAGGAGGACACACTACACTAACTTGTAGCTTTAGCTGAACACTGTGCAGAGGTCGTCCACTACACTAACTTGTAGTTTTAGCTGAACACTGTGAGCAGGACGCACTACACTAACTTGTAGCTTTAGATGAACACTGTGCAGAGGTCTCATTACACTAACTTGTAGATTTAGCTGAACACTGTGAGCATGACGCACTACACTAACTTGTAGCTTTAGCTGAACACTGTGCAGAGGTCTCACTACACTAACTTGTAGTTTTAGCTGAACACTGTGAGCAGGACGCACTACACTAAATTGTAGCTTTAGCTGAACACTGTGCAGAGGTCTCACTACACTAACTTGTAGTTTTAGCTGAACACTGTGCGGAGGTCTCACTACACTAACTTGTAGCTTTAGATGAACACTGTGCAGAGGTCTCACCACACAAACTTGTAGTTTTAGCTGAACACTGTGAGCAGGATGCACTACACTAACTTGTAGCTTTAGCTGAACACTGTGCAGAGGTCTCACTACACTAACTTGTAGCTTTAGCAGAACACTGTGCAGAGGTCTCACCACACTAACTTGTAGTTTTAGCTGAACACTGTGAGCAGGACGCACTACATTAACTTGTAGGTTTAGTTGAACACTGTGAGCAGGACGCACTACACTAACTTGTAGCTTTAGATGAACACTGTGCAGAGGTCTCATTACACTAACTTGTAGATTTAGCTGAACACTGTGAGCATGACGCACTACACTAACTTGTAGCTTTAGCTGAACACTGTGCAGAGGTCTCACTACACTAACTTGTAGTTTTAGCTGAACACTGTGAGCAGGACGCACTACACTAAATTGTAGCTTTAGCTGAACACTGTGCAGAGGTCTCACTACACTAACTTGTAGTTTTAGCTGAACACTGTGCGGAGGTCTCACTACACTAACTTGTAGCTTTAGATGAACACTGTGCAGAGGTCTCACCACACTAACTTGTAGTTTTAGCTGAACACTGGGAGCAGGACGCACTACACTAACTTGTAGATTTAGCTGAGCACTGTGCAGAGGTCTCACCACACTAACTTGTAGTTTTAGCTGAACACTGTGAGCAGGACGCACTACACTAACTTGTAGCTTTAGATGAACACTGTGCAGAGGTCTCACCACACTAACTTGTCTTTTTAGCTGAACACTGTGAGCAGGACGCACTACACTAACTTGTAGCTTTAGCTGAACACTGTGCAGAGGTCTCACTACACTAACTTGTAGTTTTAGCTGAACACTGTGAGCAGGACGCACTACACTAACTTGCAGGTTTAGTTGAAAACTGTGCAGAGGTCGCACTACACTAACTTGTAGTTTTAGCTGAACACTGTGAGCAGGATGCACTACACTAACTTGTAGCTTTAGATGAACACTGTGCAGAGGTCTTATTACACTAACTTGTAGTTTTAGCTGAACACTGGGAGCATGATGCACTACACTAACTTGTAGCTTTAGCTGAAGACTTTGCAAAGGTCTCACTACACTAACTTGTAGTTTTAGCTGAACACTATGAGCAGGACGCACTACACCATCTTGTAGCTTTAGCTGAACACTGTGCAGAGGTCTCACTACACTAACTTGTAGTTTTAGCTGAACACTGTGAGCAGGACGCACTACACTAACTTGTAGCTTTAGATGAACACTGTGCAGAGGTCTCACTACACTAACTTGTAGTTTTAGCTGAACACTGTGAGCAGGATGCACTACACTAACTTGTAGCTTTAGCTGAACACTGTGCAGAGGTCTCACCACACTAACTTGTAGTTTTAGCTGAACACTGTGAGCAGGACACACGACACTAACTTGTAGCTTTAGCTGAACACTGTGCAGAGGTCTCACTACACTAACTTGTAGTTTTAGCTGAACACTGTGAGGAGGACGCACTACACTAACTTGTAGCTTTAGCTGAACACTGTGCAGAGGTCTTACTACACTAACTTGTAGCTTTAGCAGAACACTGTGCAGAGGTCTCACCACACTAACTTGAAGTTTTAGCTGAACACTGTGAGCAGGACGCACTGCACTAACTTGTAGGTTCAGCTTAACACTGTGCAGAGGTCTCACCACACTAACTTGTAGTTTTAGCTGAACACTGTGAGCAGGATGCACTACACTAACTTTTAGCTTTAGCTGAACACTGTGCAGAGGTCTCATCACACTAACTTGTAGTTTTAGCTGAACACTGTTAGCATGACGCACTACACTAACTTGTAGCTTTAGCTGAACACTGTGCAGAGGTCTCATCACACTAACTTGTAGCTTTAGCTGAACACTGTGAGCAGGACGGACTACACTAACTTGTAGCTTTAGATGAACACTATGCAGAGGTCTCACCACACTAACTTGTAGTTTTAGCTGAACACTGTGAGCAGGACACACTACACTAACTTGTAGCTTTAGCTGAACACTGTGCAGAGGTCTCGCTACACTAACTTGTAGTATTAGCTTAACACTGTGAGCAGGACGCACTAGACTAACTTGTAGTTTTAGCTGAACACTGTGCGGAGGTCTCACTACACTAACTTGTAGTTTTAGCTGAACACTGTTGAGAGGTCTCACTACACTAATTTGTAGTTTTAGCTGAACACTGTGAGCAGGACGCACTACACTAACTTGTAGGTTTAGTTTAACACTGTGCAGAGGTCGCACTACACTAACTTGTAGTTTTAGATGAACACTGTTGAGAGGTCTCACTACACTAATTTGTAGTTTTAGCTGAACACTGTGAGCAGGACGCACTACACTAACTTGTAGGTTTAGTTTAACACTATGCAGAGGTCGCACTACACTAACTTGTAGTTTTAGATGAACGCTGTGAGCAGGATGCACTACACTAACTTGTAGCTTTAGATGAACACTGTGCAGAGGTCTTATTACACTAACTTGTAGTTTTAGCTGAACACTGGGAGCATGATGCACTACACTAACTTGTAGCTTTAGCTGAACACTGTGCAGAGGTCTCACTACACTAACTTGTAGTTTTAGCTGAACACTGTGAGCAGGACGCACTGCACCATCTTGTAGCTTTAGCTGAACACTGTGCAGAGGTCTCACTACACTAACTTGTAGTTTTAGCTGAACACTGTGAGCAGGACGCACTACACTAACTTGTAGCTTTAGATGAACACTGTGCAGAGGTCTCACCACACTAACTTGTAGTTTTAGCTGAACACTGTGAGCAGGATGCACAACACTAACTTGTAGCTTTAGCTGAACACTGTGCAGAGGTCTCACCACACTAACTTGTAGTTTTAGCTGAACACTGTGAGCAGGACACACGACACTAACTTGTAGCTTTAGCTGAACACTGTGCAGAGGTCTCACCACACTAACTTGTATTTTTAGCTGAACACTGTGAGCAGGACGCACTACACTAACTTGTAGCTTTAGATGAACACTGTGCAGAGTTCTCACCACACTATCTTGTAGTTTTAGCTGAACACTGTGAGCATGACGCACTACACTAACTTGTAGCTTTAGCTGAACACTGTGCAGAGGTCTCACTACACTAACTTGTAGTTTTAGCTGAACACTGTGAGGAGGACGCACTACACTAACTTGCAGCTTTAGCTGAACACTGTGCAGAGGTCTCACTACACTAACTTGTAGCTTTAGCAGAACACTGTGCAGAGGTCTCACTACACTAACTTGTAGTTTTAGCTGAACACTGTAAGCAGGACGCACTACACTAACTTGTAGGTTTAGTTGAACACTTTGAGCATGACGCATTACACTAACTTGTAGCTTTAGCTGAACACTGTGCAGAGGTCTCACTACACTAACTTGTAGTTTTAGCTGAACACTGTGAGCAGGACACACTACACTAACTTGTAGCTTTAGGTCAACACTGTGCAGAGGTCTCACCACACTAACTTGTAGTTTTAGCTGAACACTGTGAGCAGGACGCACTACACTAAATTGTAGCTTTAGCTGAACACTGTGCAGAGGTCTCATCACACTAACTTGTAGTTTTAGCTGAACACTGTGAGCAGGACGCACTACACTAACTTGTAGCTTTAGCTGAACACCGTGCAGAGGTCTCACTACACTAACTTGTAGTTTTAGCTGAACACTGTGAGCAGGACGCACTACACTAACTTGTAGCTTTAGCTGAACACCGTGCAGAGGTCTCACTACACTAACTTGTAGTTTTAGCTGAACACTGTGAGCAGGACGCACTACACTAACTTGTAGTTTTAGCTGAACACTGTGCAGAGGTCTCACTACACTAACTTGTAGCTTTAGCAGAACACTGTGCAGAGGTCTCACTACACTAACTTGTAGTTTTAGCTGAACACTGTGTGCAGGATGCACAACACTAACTTGTAGCTTTAGCTCAACACTGTGCAGAGGTCTCACTACACTAACTTGTAGTTTTAACTGAACACTGTGAGCAGGACGCACTACACTAACTTGTAGCTTTAGGTCAACACTGTGCAGAGGTCTCACCACACTAACTTGTAGTTTTAGCTGAACACTGTGAGCAGGACGCACTACACTAAATTGTAGCTTTAGCTGAACACTGTGCAGAGGTCTCATCACACTAACTTGTAGTTTTAGCTGAACACTGTGAGCAGGACGCACTACACTAACTTGTAGCTTTAGCTGAACACCGTGCAGAGGTCTCACTACACTAACTTGTAGTTTTAGCTGAACACTGTGAGCAGGACGCACTACACTAACTTGTAGCTTTAGCTGAACACCGTGCAGAGGTCTCACTACACTAACTTGTAGTTTTAGCTGAACACTGTGAGCAGGACGCACTACACTAACTTGTAGCTTTAGATGAACACTGTGCAGAGGTCTCACTACACTAACTTGTAGTTTTAGCTGAACACTGTGAGCAGGACGCACTACACTAACTTGTAGCTTTAGATGAACACTGTGCAGAGGTCTCACTACACTAACTTGTAGTTTTAGCTGAACACTGTGAGCAGGACGCACTACACTAACTTGTAGTTTTAGCTGAACACTGTGCAGAGGTCTCACTACACTAACTTGTAGCTTTAGCAGAACACTGTGCAGAGGTCTCACTACACTAACTTGTAGTTTTAGCTGAACACTGTGTGCAGGATGCACAACACTAACTTGTAGCTTTAGCTCAACACTGTGCAGAGGTCTCACTACACTAACTTGTAGTTTTAACTGAACACTGTGAGCAGGACGCACTACACTAACTTGTAGCTTTAGCTCAACACTGTGCAGAGGTCTCACCACACTAACTTGTAGTTTTAGCTGAACACTGTGAGCAGGACGCACTACACTAAATTGTAGCTTTAGCTGAACACTGTGCAGAGGTCTCATCACACTAACTTGTAGTTTTAGCTGAACACTGTGAGCAGGACGCACTACACTAACTTGTAGCTTTAGCTGAACACCGTGCAGAGGTCTCACTACACTAACTTGTAGTTTTAGCTGAACACTGTGAGCAGGACGCACTACACTAACTTGTAGCTTTAGCTGAACACCGTGCAGAGGTCTCACTACACTAACTTGTAGTTTTAGCTGAACACTGTGAGCAGGACGCACTACACTAACTTGTAGCTTTAGATGAACACTGTGCAGAGGTCTCACTACACTAACTTGTAGTTTTAGCTGAACACTGTGAGCAGGACGCACTACACTAACTTGTAGCTTTAGATGAACACTGTGCAGAGGTCTCACTACACTAACTTGTAGTTTTAGCTGAACACTGTGAGCAGGACGCACTACACTAACTTGTAGCTTTAGCTGAACACTGTGAAGAGGTCTCACTACACTAACTTGTAGTTTTAGCTGAACACTGTGAGCAGGACGCACTACACTAACTTGCAGCTTTAGCTGAACACTGTGCAGAGGTCTCACTACACTAACTTGTAGTTTTAGCTGAACACTGTGAGCAGGACACACTACACTAACTTGTAGCTTTAGCTGAACACTGTGCAGAGGTCTCACTACACTAACTTGTAGTTTTAGCTGAACACTGTGAGCAGGACACACTACACTAACTTGTAGCTTTAGCTGAACACTGTGCAGTGGTCTCACTACACTAACTTGTAGTTTTAGCTGAACACTGTGAGCAGGACACACTACACTAACTGTAAATAGTCTAGCTGCCTGACTGTGGTACTAATAGGATCAAAAGAACACCAGCAATTTTCTTCAGGTAGCTGTAAATACTGTAACAAGACAAGCCTGCCTGTCAGTAGAAAGATAACAGGAACAGATCTAGCTAAACTGAATACAGTGTATATATATATATATATATATATATATATATATATATATATATATATATATATATATGCAACACCTGGGATGCATATATATATATATACACAATACACTGTAAGTGCAGCTAACTCACTGACTGTCCTGCCTAATCTAGCTAACTTAAATGAAATGACACTGTCTCTCTCTCTCTCTATCTCTCAGCACGCCGGAACACACTACACACGGCCGCCGTGCAGGCGGCCTTATATAGTGTGGGGCGTGTTCTAAACCCCCTGAGCCATAATTGGCCAAAGCCACCCTGGCTTTGGCCAATTACAGCTCTCTCTACCGACGGCGCTGTGATTGGCCAAGCATGCGGGTCATAGTGTATGCTTGGCCAATCATCAGCCAGCAATGCACTGCGATGCCGCAGTGAATTATGGGCCGTGACGCACCACACGAATTTGGCGCGAGCGGCCCATAACATTCGCAATTCAGTGAACGATCTAACAGCCGATGTTCGAGTCGAACATGGGTTTGACTCGAACACGAAGCTCATCCCTATTCCTGATGATTCACAGCTGGCACTACATTGTGCATGCACACGATCGGCTGGCTGGGGTTGACTAGCCCTGTAGTCTCCTGTGAAGTGTGGATGTGCCCCAGGAAGTGGGGGAACAGGCGGATGAAGGTGCTTAGCCCAATGTCATCCTTTCCACGCAAGGAATAAAAATTGGGAACAAACTACTTTCTTGCCCTCCAAAAAATATTTCTAAATGTGTAACAGGGATGGGGAAGGTTAGATGAAGGCTATGGGTAATTTTTTGGGACCTCTCTAAATAGCTCCAAAAACATAATTGTCCCCATTATTGTATCTGCAGAGTGGAATAGTAGCATGAATTTACATTCTATGAATATATTTTTGAAGTAAAGAAAGAGTGCAGAATGCTGAGAAATGGAGAAGCAACCCTCCCACCACCCAAAATAAAAACAAACTCAGAAAAAATCATTATAATGCCTGATTGTGTGGATTTGCTCATTTGAACAGTGGTTCTTTTAATTTGCATTGCTCTATTCCATATTACCATATATACTCGAGTATATGTCGACCCGAATATAAGCCGAGGCACCTAATTTTACCACAAAAACCTGGGAAAACATATTGACTCGCGTATAAGCTGAGGGTGGGAAAATGCAGCAGCTGCAGGTAAGCAATGCCCATCTGCAGCCTCACTGTGCCCAGTTGCAGTCACACTGTGCCCAGTTGCAGTCACACTGTGCCCAGTTGCAGTCTCACTGTGCCCAGTTGCATTCACACTGTGCCCAGTTGCAGTCTCACTGTGCCCAGTTGCAGTCACACTGTGCCCAGTTGCAGTCTAATTGTGCCCAGTTGCAGTCACACTGTGCCCAGTTGCAGTCTCACTGTGCCCAGTTGCAGTCACACTGTGCCCAGTTGCAGTCTCACTGTGCCCAGTTGCATTCACACTGTGCCCAGTTGCAGTCTCACTGTGCCCAGTTGCAGTCTCACTGTGCCCAGTTGCAGTCACACTGTGCCCAGTTGCAGTCTAATTGTGCCCAGTTGCAGTCACACTGTGCCCAGTTGCAGTCACACTGTGCCCAGTTGCAGTCTCACTGTGCCCAGTTGAAGTCACACTGTGCCCAGTTGCAGCCATACCTTTTATTACTAAAACAGCGTGTGTCTCCCACTGTGTAATGCATTCTGTTCAGCCGTCCATTGAAACAAAGCCCGCCCCGCCTCCTCCTCGTCTGTAATAGGAGAACACTGATACAGTTTCCCAGCATCGTATCAGTGTTCCTCTATCATGGACGGACTAGGAGGAGGCGGGGCGGGCTTTGTTTCAATGGATGGCTAAACAAAATGCATTACACAGCGGGCGACACCTTTCATTACTAAAACAGCTTGTGTCGGAGGCAGGAGGTGGAGCCTAGCGGAGCAGACATGCATTGTTAGAGCTCCACACCGCTGAGGAGAGAAGAGAAGGACAAAGCGGAGCCTGCAGGCTCAAAAGGTATCCATTTGAACCTTTTTGCCCCAGGGAACAAATTGTGAAAGTTTGGGCAGGAAATATGGTACTGGGAGGAAACCGTGGCAGAAATAAAAATCACCTCACAAAGAGCTCACAGGCACTCACTGCAGCTGAAGCAGCTCCAGTCACCTCACAAGATACAGCATCAGGGCGCTCTCACAGACAGAAAATGTCACAGCAAGACTCTCCATTTGAGTCAGATACAGAACAAATCCTCTCACAAACTTCTCCACAAGCCTCCTCAGTATCCCCAGTAATATTATTACAATTTGAAAAGATGCTTCATAAGGCTTTAAAACAAACCTCAGACCAAATAACAAAAAGCCTAACCATAGAAATAAGAGAGTTGGGAAACCGCACCGCAGCCTTAGAAATAAAAATGGATGAAATTGAAATTACAACCCAAGAAAATATAACAGAATTGGAACAATTAAAAAAAGAGAATTTAATACTTCAAACTAAGCTCGAAGATTACGAAAATAGAGCCAAACGTTCAAACTTACGCATAAGGGGAATACCTGAAACTGTGACAGACCTGCAATCTACTATTACTGCTCTATTACAAGAACTAAAGCCAGATATCCCTATTGAACGTTTAGAACTGGACAGAGTAAACAGAGCCCTCACAGCCAAAAAGAAAGATGGACCACCACGTGATATAATCACAAAATTTCATTATTACAGAACGAAAGAACAAATACTAATTGCTGCAAGAGAAAAAAAGGAACTTAATTTTCAAGGACACAATTATCAAATTTTTGCTGACCTATCCCAACTTACTATTACTAAAAGACGATCCATGAAACCCCAACTAATGGAACTGCAACGCCACAACATTATGTATCAATGGGGCTTCCCCTTTTCAGTCAGATTTAACTACCAAGGTACAATTTACAGAAGCAGATCAGCAGATGAACTACAACAAACCCTTTTAAAATTAAATCTGACAGAACCCACAAGCAGCAACACTCCCACACGCAGAAGAATGGTATCATCTTCACCTTCAGGCAGCACCCAGAAAATTTCAGAACAAAATGGGAATCATCATTCTCACAAAAGAGGCCGTTATGCCACATCATCCATGGACCAAGAAGATTCAATGGACTGACATCCTAATTCCTGATATCTCTTCATTTATTATACTAAGAGATGGTTCTCTATAAAAAACCTATATTTATAACTGAATGTAACTGCATTCTGATAGTCACACACTGTGTGGGATCATGTTACATTCCAGTTATATTTCTTATTACTTCTGATTCATATAGCCTTAGAATATATAAGTGAAATAAGGAAATTCTTGTTCAGTTATATATTATCAGGTAATAACAATAGATTTATTACTTTTTAGGACAAATATGTTCAATAATCCAGAAGTAATGGAAGCTTTTTCTTTCTTTTCTTAAAACAAATATATTATTACCTAACTAGTTCCTAGAATTATGTTTTTGTTTATTCTAATCCGAAGCAATACAACCTCAATTTTATGAGTTAACATATCTAAACAGTTGCATATGAATAAAATATGTAATTGTTTACTCTAAAAGGGTTAAAATCCCAAAATAATTCAAACTATCTTCATCAATACCAAAGTTACTAACAGTACCTTTCTAACTGAATTATTTAGCCTAGGGCAAGACTAACCATATACAACCACCCTGGAATAAATAATTTCAACAAAAACTATATTCTGCACTCCAATTAATGAAACATCATTTTGATGTCTTTTGACATAGCACTTCTCTCCTGTAAGCGGAAGATGCGTGTACCCCCATTAGCCCTCCTCATTCTCCCAACCATATTATGTGGGAGTGTGACGAAGGCACTTATTCCCCTGAGAGAGATATTTATTCTCTTTCACGGGTAAATTGTGATTACTTGCAAAAAATAATTTATACAATGTATCATCTAATCTCATATGTTTTTTGTTTACTCTTTACTCCAGAATTCACTGGTTTCTTTTCTATCTATTCATCTCTTCAGTCCACACAGGTTGATCTGCGCAGTCAGCTCTGCATAACAAAAAGTAAGTCAAAACTATTTGATCTATTGCCATGGCACCACTGAATATACTTTCCCTGAATGTTCAGGGAATAAATGTCCCTCAAAAAAGGACCAAAGCCTTCCGTACTTTCCATAACAAGAAGGCTCACATAGTATGCCTCCAAGAAACACACTTCACCAAAGATTCTACTCCAAAATATATTTCTCCTTTTTATCAACAAATTTACACGGCTTCTGCCTGTACAAGCAAAGGGGAACTCTAATTGCATTTCACCGATCCACACCATTCACCTTATCATCAGAAATTAAAGACCCAGAAGGTAGATACCTGATACTCATGGGTTATATAATGGATACAGCAATCACTGTGATTTCCTACTACGCTCCTAACAAACAACCTACACCATTCCTCTCACATTTATTACAAGTGATTAATACACACAAAATAGGAACAGTGATAATGTGTGGGGATTCGAACCAGGTCCTCCTCCCATTTCTAGATAAATCACCTTTTACACCATCCAAAATAACCTCTAGATTACCTTTTTCTCAACTTCTTTCCAAATACAATCTGGTAGATTCATGGAGAGAAAGTAACCCAATGAAAAAGAAATTCACTTATTTCTCACACCCTCATCAAACCTTCACCAGAATAGATCATATTTTTCTAACAATAGGAATGATACCAGAAATTATTGCATCAGATATAATTCCGATTCCGTGGTCTGACCATAATGCAGTATACACTACTATAGCCTCAGCCATACCAAAAGCGCATGACCCAACGTGGTACTTACCGGACATAATGCTGAAACACCCACTACATCAGATGACCATTGAACAAGCTTTAAAGGAATACATATCAATTAATAATACAACAGACATCTCCCCAATAACACTGTGGGAAGCTCATAAGCCTGTCTTGCGTGGTACAATACAAAGACAAATGGCACTATTTAAACGGGAACGCAAAAATCTAGCAAAAAAACTAGAACTCAATTTTAATGCAGCCTACATATCATTTCAAGATAATCCATCTCAGAGTACAAAATCTCATCTGGAAACATCTAGATTGGAATACGATCTATTTCTCACTGAGTCAGTTGATAAATCCCTCAAACGCTCCAAACACAATTTCTACATGAATACAAACAAACCAGGTACATATTTGGCTCGGGCATTAAATTCAACTAACAAATCTTTCAAACCAATACGTTTGAAATTATCAAAAAATGTTTACACTTGTAATCCAGTTAAAATAGTCCATAAATTTCACTCACATCTCGCAACTTTATACAAGACAAACAATGAATTTAATCCTACAGAGGCTGAATCCTTCTTCTCAAAAATAACCTTACCTGAGTTATCTCAGAATCAAAAAAGCAGTTTGGATGAGCCTATAACTATAGATGAAGTTGCTAACGCCATAAAAGACCTAAAACTTAACAAAAGACCAGGCCCAGATGGCTACTCGGCTTTATACTATAAAACATTCTCAGAAATACTCTCTCCCATTCTCACTGAAACTTTTAACAAACTTCTAGATGGACATTCTTTTCGGCAAGAAACACTAATGGCAATTGTTTGTATGATCCCAAAACCCCTTTCTGATGATACTTCCTGTGTGAATTATTGGCCTATCTCTCTGTTAAACCTCGATATTAAACTATTAGCAAAAATAATAGCAAAACGCCTCAATAGCATTATAGGAAAATTAATACATAGAGATCAAGTAGGCTTCATGCCAAATAGACAGGCAGGCGATAATATACGCAGGGCAGTGTTATTGGCACATATTGCTAAAAAACGGAAAATCCCTTTATGTTTTCTATCTCTCCATATTAAGAGGGCATTTGACACAGTATCCTGGCAATATATGCAATATTCATTACAAAAATGGGGTTTTGGACCCCACTTTTTAACATGGATCAAAGCATTATATAATAAACCCAAAGCCTATATAAAATATGCTGGATACAAATCTGAAGCCTTTAATATCGAAAGAGGTACCCGACAGGGTTGCCCATTATCTCCCTTATTATTTGCCCTTATACTCGAACCCATGGCCCAATACATCAGAACAAACCAAACTATAACTGGCATTGAAGTAGGAGGTATTACACACAAATTATGTATATTTGCAGACGATATATTACTTTTTCTATCATCACCACAGGTCTCTGGTCCTAACTTAATACCAGCTCTTGATGGGTTTGCAGCCCTATCCGGCCTTATGATTAATCCTAAGAAATGCCTAGTGCTTAATATTTCACTCACAAACATGGAATTGATCCTGGCTAGGGCTGCACTCCCATTCACATGGGCAGAAAAATCAATCCCACATCTTGGAATTCATTTAACAGCATCTCATTCTGACTTATTCTCAACCAATTATCCTCCTGTATTAAGACAGATCACAAATCTAATAAAACAATGGTCGCAACTTCCTTTATCCTGGATAGGGAAGATTAATGCAATCAAAATGACTATTCTACCCAAATTGCTTTATCTATTCAGAGTCCTCCCTATTCCAATTCCTTCCTATTTTTTGAGAATAGTACAAAAAAGAGCAACTTCGTTTATATGGGGCTCTTCTAAACCACATATACCTATACACACACTACATCTTCCCAAAAATAAAGGAGGCCTGGGATACCCTAATTTTACTAACTACTACAGAGCAGCACATTTGGCCAGTCTGTCCAAATACCATGCAAAACAGGAAATCCCATTATGGGTATTTATAGAAGCTTCAGAAAATGACCCTCTATTAATATCAAATTTATTATGGCTTGATCCTAAAGACCGCTTTAAAATTCATAATCCCATAACTAAACACTTCTTATCTCTCTGGGATAAACTAAAAACCAAATATCAGTTACAATCTCCACACAATCCTCTCCTTTCTTTAATCAGAAATCCAGCCTTTTATCTGGCATGGATCTACCCAAATTCTTTTAAAGCTTGGACAACATCAGGCATTCAGACACTAAATGACTTCATAGCATCTAAATCATTCCTTTCATTCCCATCGCTTAGAGAAAAATATGATCTACCAAACTCTGAGATATTTAGATATCTCCAAATCAAAAATTTCTATACACCATTCCTAAAGGGGGATACACCATTATCCCAATTATCCATTTTTGAATCAATCTGTACAAAAGATCCATTTGCTAAAGGTACAATTTCATCACTTTATAATCAATTATATGGAGTAGCAAATCTTAATAGACCCTCTTACGTTCAGAGGTGGGAGGAGGACCTGGGACGAACTTTAGAAGACACAGACTGGTCTAACATATGGCTCACATTTAAGTCATCTTCACCCAACATCTTAGCACTGGAGACAAATTATAAAGTCCTAACTCGCTGGTACCTTGTACCCGCTAGAGTGGCAAAATATTCAACTAATACCTCAGCTCTTTGTTTTCGAGGATGCCCAGAAATAGGCACATATTTACACATATGGTGGACATGCCCAGTAATCCAAACCTTCTGGAAGGAAGTCTTCGTGATTGCATCTAAAATATTTAAAAAAATAATACAACCAGATCCATATTTAACTTTACTTAATCTAAAACCGGAATGGTTAACACTCTCTCAATTCAAACTTATGATCCAACTAATAACGGCTGCAAAACAAACAGTGGCCAAGGCATGGAAATCTCCTACATTGGTACTAGCAGAAACAATTCATAGAATGAATAATACAATGTCCCATGCTAAGATGATAGCCATCGATCAAAATCAAATTCCAAAATTTGAAAAACTTTGGCATCCTTGGATAAAACAACAGTTCCTGTCAAACTTCAATGACTCTGTCCTGTTGCCATGGTAACAGATTAAATGACTTACAGAGACACCCATTCTAAGGCTTCAAAGAGAACTAAAAAGAATAATAAACTGACGAGCGGGACAACCTTGTGGACCATACCTCTACCTTTCAACCCTTTTTCTTCTTTCTCTTTCCTTTTCTCCACCTTACGATTAAAGCTCATTATCAGAATTTATTTGACCTATATACACTCTACTTGTAAACAATATGTATAGTAGGTATAAATCATTTAAATACCTACAAAAGTAACTAAGGAAATGATATATATCTTTAATTTAGGTTTACGTGAACCCAATGTTTAATATTTGAAATTTCATGATATTTACCTATATAAACCCTACTGTAAAACAATGAGCTTACTTTATAGATCCTTGTAAACTTACTTTATGTATCTTTATAACATTGTATACTCAATAAACTTCTTTTGACAAGGAAAAACAGCTTGTGTCTCCTGCTGTGTAATGCATTCCCCGCCTCCTCCTCGTCCGTCCGTGATAGAGGAACACTGATATGATGCTGGGAAACTGTATCAGTGTTCCGCCTATCACAGACGAGAAGGAGGCGGGGCGGGCTTTGTTTCAATGGATGGCTGAACAGAATGCATTACACAGCGGGAGACACGTGCTGTTTTAGTAACAAAAGGTACTGCTCACTCGAGTATAAGCCGAGGGGGAGTTTTTCAGCCTAAAAAATGGGCTGAAAAACTTGGCTTATACTCGAGTATATACGGTATTTGTTCATCAATCTCCTCTCTCTTGTACACTTATTGACAACTATGAAGAAAAGGGGGATGCAGGGATTAAAGCAGTGCCAAAGAAAACAATTGTACTTAGATAAAAAACATGAATTTTTTTTAACAAAGTTTTAAAAGAAAAAATGAAGATTACATAAACAGGGTGTGCATCACATATAAGACATTTAAAACCATTTGTAGTGAAATTTTACGAGATTCGGCCTGGAAATGTAACGGCCAATCCCGTGAACAAGTATTTGAGGGTCCTACATGTTTAGCCAGAAGTGGCTTCCTCAGGGACAGATGGTTATACCTATATCGCTACTATACAATCTATAAAGAGAAATTAACAATCAAAAAACAGTATATACAATGTTACAGCCAAGATAGAGTCAAATACATTGAAAAGAGTTGAGATGTGAGTGGACAATTTACTATGTTTGCGAGCTGTCAGACATGAACCTGCGAACACCACCCAAAATGCAGCCGCAGGTGCCGCAGCGCACATCAGCACGCCAACCCACCCACCACCCACCCCCCAAAGCCGAGCCACCCACAGGATGAGAAAATTGACTACCTGTAGGTCACCAGGGACAAGCGCAGAGAGCCTCAGGAGCTGCACCACAAGCCCGGGGTACAGTAAGCAGCTGCAGGGGGCAAAAAAGAGGACCTGGCAGAAAATATCTAAAAAAAAAGGATAGGTACAGCGATTTTAGTGGACACCGAAACCAATTAGGGTCCACAAATCAACGTATGTATGTCGGGTGTCCTGTACATAAGCCTTTTATATAAATATTGTAAGTATTAGCTAGAGACTATGTTAGTCCAATTATGTACTCGTTGATTTGTGGACCCTAATTGGTTTTGGTGTCCACTAAAATTGCTGTACCTATCCTTTTTTTGTAGATATTTTCTGCCAGGTCCTCTTTTTTGCCCCCTGCAGCTGCTTACTGTACCCCGGGCTTGTGGTGCGGCTCCTGAGGCTCTCTGCGCTTGTCCCTGGTGACCTACAGGTAGTCAATTTTCTCATCCTGTGGGTGGCTCGGCTTTGGGGGGTGGGTGGTGGGTGGGTTGGCGTGCTGATGTGCGCTGCGGCACCTGCGGCTGCATTTTGGGTGGTGTTCGCAGGTTCATGTCTGACAGCTCGCAAACATAGTAAATTGTCCACTCACATCTCAACTCTTTTCAATGTATTTGACTCTATCTTGGCTGTAACATTGTATATACTGTTATTTGATTGTTAATTTCTCTTTATAGATTGTATAGTAGCGATATAGGTATAACCATCTGTCCCTGAGGAAGCCACTTCTGGCGAAACATGTAAGACCCTCAAATACCTGTTCACGGGATTGGCCGTTACATTTCCAGGCCGAATCTCATAAAATTTCGCTACAAATGGTTTTAAATGTCTTATATGTGATGCACACCCTGTTTATGTAATCTTCATTTTTTCTTTAAAAACTTTGTTAATAAAAATTCATGTTTTTTATCTAAGTACAATTGTTTTCTTTGGCACTGCTATAATTCCTGCATCCCTCTTTTCTTCATATGATTCTCTAATTATTGGGATGAGGTGCCGTGTCACATTGAGGACTACCCAACCATTCCCCCTTTTACTTATTGACAACTGTTTCCATGTATCATGGCATGCATAATTTTACCATTTCTAACTAGTTAACATCTGCTCTCCCTTGCACATCTCTAATAGTTGGGAGTAGGGATGAGCTGAACATGCCCCCTGTTCGGTTCGCACCAGAACATGCGAACAGGAAAAAAGTTTGTTCGAACACCGTTAAAGTCTATGAGACACGAACATGAGTAATCAAAAGTGCTAATTTTAAAGGCTTATACGCAAGTTATTGTCATAAAAAGTGTTTGGGGACCTGGGTCCTGCCCCAGGGGACATGGATCAATGCAAAAAAAAGTTTTAAAGTGGCCGTTTTTTCGGGAGCAGTGATTTTAATAATGCTTAAAGTGAAACAATTAAAAGTGTAATATCCCTTTAAATTTCGTACCTGGGGGGTGTCTATAGTATGCCTGTAAAGGGGCGCATGTTTCCCATGTTTAGAACAGTCTGACAGCAAAATGACATTTCAAAGGAAAAAAAGTCATTTAAAACTACTCGCGGCTATTGCATTGCCGGTCCGACAATACACATAGAAGTTCATTGATAAAATCAGCATGGGAATTCCCCACAGGGGAACCCCGAACCAAAATTTAAAAAAAATTATGTGGGGGTCCCCCTAAATTCCATACCAGGCCCTTTAGGTCTGGTATGGATATTAAGGGGAACCCCGGCCAAAATTTTTTAAAAAATGACGTGGGGGTCCCCCTAAATTCCATACCAGACACTTCAGGCCTGGTATGGTTTTTAAGGGGAACTCCGGCCAAAATTTAAAAAAAAGGCGTGGGCTCCCCCCAAAAATCCATAACAGACCCTTATCCAAGCACGCAACCTGGCAGGCCGCAGGAAAAGAGGGGGGACGAGAGAGCGCCCCCCCTGAACCATACCAGGCCACATGCCCTCAACATTGGAAGGGTGCTTTGAGGTAGCCCCCCAAAACACCTTGTCCCCATGTTGATGAGGACAAGGGCCTCATCCCCACAACCCTGGCCGGTGGTTGTGGGGGTCTGCGGGCGGGGGGCTTATCGGAATCTGGAAGCCCCCTTTAACAAGGGGACCCCCAGATCCTGGCCCCCCTGTGTGAAATGGTATCATTTCACTAAAAAACTGTAAAAAATGTTAAAAATGACAAGAGACAGTTTTTGACAATTCCTTTATTTAAATGCTTCTTCTTTCTTCTATCTTCCTTCATCTTCTTCTTCTTCTGGTTCTTCTGGTTCTTCTGGTTCTTCCTGCATCGGTTCTCGTCCAGCATCTCCTCCGCGGCGTCTTCTTCCCTTCTTCTCCTCGGGCCGCTCCGCATCCATGGCATGAAGGGAGGCTCCCGTTCTTCTCTTCATCTTCTTCTCTTCTTCATCTTCTTTTCTTCTTGTCTTCTTTATCTTCTTCTCTTCTTCATCTTCTTCTCCGGGCCACTCCGCATCCATGGCATGGAGGGAGTCTCCCGCTGTGTGACGCTTCCCCTCTTCTGACGGTTCTTAAATAACGGGGGCAGGGCCACCCGATGACCCCACCCCCCTCTGACGCACGGTGACTTGACGGGACTTCCCTGTGTCGTCACGGGGAATGCCACAGGGAAGTCCCGTCATGTCCCGCGCGTCAGCGGAGGGCGGGGTCACCAGGTGGCCCCACCCCCGTTATTTAAGAACCATCAGAAGAGGAGAAGTGTCACACAGCGGGAGCCTCCCTCCATGCCATGGATGCGGAGCGGCCCAGAGAAGAAGATGAAGAAGAGAAGAAGATGAAGAAGAGAAGAAGATGAGGAGAAGAGCGGGAGCCTCCCTCCATGCTATGGATGCGGAGCGGCCCGAGGAGAAGAAGGGAAGAAGGCGCCGCGGAGGAGATGCTGGACGAGAACACCGGAGGAAGAACCAGAAGAACCAGAAGAACCAGAAGAAGAAGAAGATTAAGGAAGACAGAAGAAAGAAGAAAGAAGAAGCATTTAAATAAAGGAATTGTCAAAAACTGTCTCTTGTCATTTTTAACATTTTTGACAGTTTTTTAGTGAAATGGTAGGGGTACCCCCTTACCATTTCACACAGGGGGGAGGGCCGGGATCTGGGGGTCTCCTTGTTAAAGGGGACTTCCAGATTCCGATAAGCCCCCTGCCCGCAGACCCCCACAACCACCGGCCAGGGTTGTGGGGATGAGGCCCTTGTCCTCATCAACATTGAGGGCATGTGGCCTGGTACGGTTCAGGAGGGGGGGAGCTCTCTCGTCCCCCCCTTTTTCCTGCGGCCTGCCAGGTTGCGTGCTCGGATAAGGGTCTGGTATGGATTTTTGGGGGGACCCCACGCCGTTTTTTTTTAAAATTTTGGCGCGGAGTTCCCCTTAATATCCATACCAAATCTGAAGGGTCTGGTATGGAATTTAGGGGGACCCCCACGTCATAATTTTTTTTTAAATTTTGGCCGGGGTTCCCCTTAATATCCATACCAGACCTGAAGGGCCTGGTATGGAATTTAGGGGGACCCCCACGTCATTTTTTTTTTTTTAATTTTGGTTCGGGGTTCCCCTGTGGGGAATTCCCATACCGTTTTTATCAATGAACTTCTATGTGTATTGTCGGACCAGCAATGCAATAGCCCAGAGTAGTTTTAAATGACTTTTTTTCCTTTGAAATGTCATTTTGCTGTCAGACTGTTCTAAACATGGGAAACATGCGCCCCTTTACAGGCATACTATAGACACCCCCCAGCTACGAAATTTAAAGGGATATTACACTTTTATTGTTTCACTTAAAGCATTATTAAAATCACTGCTCCCGAAAAAACATCTGTTTTTAAAACTTTTCTTTGCATTGATCCATGTCCCCTGGGGCAGGACCCAGGTCCACAAACACTTTTTATGACAATAACTTGCATATAAGCCTTTAAAATTAGCACTTTTGATTTCTCCAATAGACTTTTAAAGGGTGTTCTGCGGCATTCGAATTTGCCGCAAACACCCCAAATTGTTCGCTGTTCGGTGAACTTGCGAACAGCCGATGTTCGAGTGCTCGAAGCTCAACCCTAGTTGGGAGTTGTTGTCTTGCGTTCGGAACCTGAAATAGGCCAACAATTTAGAAATTTGGTCTATTGGAGGTTGTAATCAGAGCTTACCTTTGTTTTCCAAACTGCACTAAGGAAAATCCATTTTTTCCTTTAGACCAGTGGTCATCAACCCTGTCCTCAGGGCCCACTAACAGGCCAGGTTTGCAAGATAACTGAAATACATCACAGGTGATATAATTTGCTGCTCAGTAATTGCAGTATTCTAGTCTGCATCTCCCCAAGGTAATACATAAAACCTGGCCTGTTAGTGGGCCCTGAGGACAGGGTTGATAACCGCTGCTTTAGACCCCATTCACACTGAGGCAATTTTTAGGCATTTTAGCTCTGGAAATAGCGCCTTTAAAGCATCTGAAAACTGCCTCCCATGCTGCCTAAATGTGAAAGCCCAAGTGCTTTCACACAGGGGTTGTGTGATTGCAGGACGTTAGAAAAAAATCCTGCAAGCAGCATCTTTGGAGCGGCTTGGGAGCTCCCAAAACGCTGCTGCCCATTGCATTGAATGGCCAGAGATTCGGAAATGCCACAACACGGGCATTTTTAACCCCTTCTTCGGCCGCTAGAGGGGGCTAAAAGCATCCCGCTAATGGCCGAAAAGCGCCGCTTAAACAGCGGTAATGCACCGCTAAAACGAGTGGTTTGCCACTAACGCACGGGCGGCCCCAGTGTGAAAGGGGTCTTAAAAAATGTCTATTACAGTATATGCATACAGCACATATCTTGATATGTAAATTTAAAAATATTTTGTTTTATAATTATTAAGAGGCATATTTATGAAGCAGTGAATGTCTTTCCCCAAACATTCATTCTCATTTAAAACACATGTACTGGAATGATCCACCTGCTGTGAATGTTTGCTAAATATCAGATTTACTGCTTTATACATATGAAAAAATTTTGTGTTGGATTTATCATGTAGCTGATAACCAAGTCTCCTGTTATGTATGCTATTTTATATATATATATATATATATATATATATATATATATATATATATATATAAAATTTATTTATTTTTTTGCTAATTATAAAGGGTAGAATTAAACTTTTTCTCTCATTTTCAGTAATTTGATTTTTTTTTTAAATATTGTGTTCAAATTTCTATTAATTTTTGATGCAACAACTTGCTTGCTAAAATGTGTTACTCATGTGGCCACAATTATTCCTGTAGAAATGTTCATATGATCTTATTCTCAATTGCATTGTATATATTTTAAATGAGTCTAAAAGTGTAGTTCAAGTTTATGTGTTTGGCAGAGAAAGAGATACGAATCTAATAACATTTGTCTCCTGCGGTGACTTTTAGAACTGTGCAATGCATTAACTACAATATGGCCACAATGAATATATGATTATAGAGAAACAGAATGAGGGATGCTAGATTCGTGTTAATAACAAAGGAAAGTAATGCAACATTCCAAACTTAATAATGCTGAAATGTAATCTACTTATATTATGCCTTCCCTGGTTACTCTCTTCCCTCTCATCACTCTAATGAAATTTTTAAATAAAGCCTTTCGGTTTTCAATACACACCTCATTTTGGGCTCAATGATGTTATCACAGGGTCTATCACAGGGTCTATGTGCTTCTCTATGCAATAAAGACAGATCACGACTGTTGGAGGGGTCCAGCAGGATGCTGTACATAGCTTCCTGAAAACATTACAGCGCCCTGCCTCAGTACTCTTCTCAAGAGCCCTCAGCCCCGATTCAAGCAGTGGGATGGCTCTTGGGAAAAAATATGCAAACATCGAAATTATTTGATTTGTGCATGTCAGTCTAAGAGAGTGGACATTCCTAGGCAAGCTGCATTTGAACAGAGACCTCCCTAGGTAATGCCAGTACATGATATTGAACCTCCACGATTAAAGAAACTAAAAACCAATAAATTAAAGGGTTGAACCAAGGACAGTAAGGCTAGGGAGGTAGGGGTGATATAATGCTGGATGTCCTATAGCCAAGAAGTGGGATAGGCTCCATCTGTCCTGCTGTAGCTTCTAATGCACACTGTGAGAAACTCACAGTGTGCAGTAAAATCAGAGCAATTTTAGTACAGTAGAGGAGCCAGTTCAATTGTGCAAGATTGAAGCTAAAGCTAGAGTTCAGCTTTAAAGGAAGACAGCAAAAGTGAAGGAGTTTTCTTTGTCAGCACTAGAAATATTATGCTCTGATATGTCACTATCATTCTGGAAAACAGCTGGTGCTACCACAATTGGGAGTATTCTACATGAAGGAAACCTACGTACCTTCTAAGACCTGCATGAGAAATACAACATCCCCAATAAGGACTTCTTAAAATACCTAAGAGTGCAGCACGCCCTGGCATCTATCATATGGTCAGACCAGCCCTTCACTGACGACATCATACAAATCTATGAACACCCTGCATCCTCTACAAAGGGATTCTCAACTTTCTACAAAACTCTGGACTCCACACAGAACCCCAAAAAATTACCATCAATGGGGAAATAGCAGAAATCTCGAATTTCTCAGCAGACCTGACATCTTGGCACCTCGCAACAAGCTTCACTCTGAAAGCCTGTAGATGCATCTCACATGGGGAAACAGCACAGAAGCTACTTCACAAATGATGTTACACATCAACAAAATTATCCCGGTAAACATCTGGTGGTCCTGCTCCCTGCTCCTTTCCTTTTGGCAGTCTGTTCAAACTCTCATCATCAACCTTACAAGCAAGCCTGCAAAAATCACTCCCCAATTAGCAATGCTGGGCCTGGGGATAGAAACATGGGTCATCCCATATTATATCATCCTCACCCACATCTTATGCTGTGTACACATGACCGGACTTTCGACGGACTGAATCACGTCTGACTTTTCGACTGACTTTTCGAGGGACTTCCGTCGAATCGGACTTGTCTACACACACCAAAGTCCGACAGATTCGACCGTGATGACGTGCGACCAGACTAGAATAAGGAAGTTCATAGCCAGTAGCCAATAGCTGCTCTAGCGTCGGTTTTCGTCTATCGGACTAGCATACAGACAAACGTATTTTTCGACTGTACTCGAGTCCGTCGTAAAGATTTGAAACATGTTCTAAATCTAAAGTCCGTCACATTTTCGACAGGAAAAAGTCCGCTGCAGGTCCGATGAAGCCCACACATGGTCGAATTGTCCGACGGATTCGTTCCGTCGGACAAGTTTGGTTGAAAAGTCCGACCGTGTGTACACGGTATTAGACTCAATAACAAGGAACTGAAACAACACCTCTCCGCCCTCTCCTCAACTGGTCCATCAAATCCTCAACCAGCATCTCCAGAGCTTATGTTCGCCAAAGCAAACCTGACTCTGCCTAAATTCCAGAAAGACTGTGCCCCCTGGTTCAACTACTCCAACCTGGACTTCACCTCCTTACCCTGTTAGCTATGCTACTATCTTACTAAACCCTATGATATCCCTCTCTCTGCCTCCTTGATGTACGTTTAAAGTTACCTACTAA
This sequence comes from Aquarana catesbeiana, assembly GCF_042186555.1. NCBI lineage: Eukaryota > Metazoa > Chordata > Amphibia > Anura > Ranidae > Aquarana > Aquarana catesbeiana. The sequence continues at coordinate 294,829,697 of NC_133328.1, forward strand.
CTCACCACAACACTTTCCTCACTCCATCCGGAACAGAATCCTGGACTGCAATATATAGACTTATGATCCTGTTTTGATGCGTTTGTATTCACCATTGTTTCTGTGATTAGCTTCTTAATATTACATCACCACTGCCTTACGATGCACTTGTAAATAAAATTTTGTAAGACTTCAATAAAACTTTAAGTTAAAAAAGAAAAAACTTTATCTATAAATATTAGTATCCAGATATATTTTGTGCATTTAGGAAAGAATCCAGGCCTATTTTTTAAAACAATCTACAATATACTGAGCTGAACCAACACACATTTTCACAGCTCTTATTGTGAAGAAGCCTTTCCGCTTTTGGAGGTTAAATCTCTTTTCCTTCAGATGTAAAGAGTGCCCCCTTGTCCTCTGTGATGACCTTAAAGTGAATAACTCTATACAAAGTTGATCATATCCCCCCTTAATCTTCTGTTCTCAATAGAGAATACATTCAGTTAAGCTAATCTTTCCTCGTAGCCGAGCTCCGAGCATGCTTTTTATCGGTTTGGTTACCCTTCTCTGCACTTTCTCCAGTTCCCCAACATCCTTTTTGTGAACTGGTGCCCAAAACCAAACTGCATATTCTAAATGAGGTCTTACTAATGATTTGTACAGGGGGGAAATTATGTGTCTCTCTTTCTCTGTAGTCCATACCTCTTTTAATACAAGAAAGGATTTTGCATACTTCCTCGCAGCACTTCTCACACACGCCCACAACTGGGTCATTTCTGACAACACCAACTCCTTGGTTGATTTAGAGGCAGCATACTTAGATTCCTATGAAACCCTGCATCTACCATATCAAGGCCCCTTGAGCCCCTTTCCCTCTCACCCTAGCTATGAAGGCGGTGCTCAAGGCCTGGTGCTCCACTGTACCAGCAGGCACCTCAGTCATTCCTCAGTGGTCACCCCATACACCACTTCAGTTTAACCCAGGTTTGTCGGAATTTCAGTCTATTCTGGATCCAATAATTTGGGCATTCAAAGGCATTAAGACACTTACAGACATTTGTACAGATGGAGATCTGACCAAATTTGACAGTCTGAAACACCACTTCGGTCTGTCTAACTCTTATTTTTTCATATACTTACAGCTCCGCCATACCTACCATTCTCAATTTGGAGCAACTGCGAATGTGGTGCAAAGCCATTGCCCATCTTGTACAGGGCTCTCCTGCCTTCTGTACCCTTTAGCATTAAACAGCTCCACTCTGCATGGCAGTCAGTTGCTCCTGACATTGATAATGAGCATTGGGAGGATGTGTAGGATTATTTATTTTCCCAACTAGTGGCCTGTCAGGATAAACTGATTAAATTCAAAATAGTGCATAGACTATATTTGGCACTGTATAAATTGCCTAGACTATACCCTGGGGTCTCCTCTCAGTGTTGGAGATGTGTGGGTGACCATGCAAATTTTCACCACATTTTTTGGACCTGCTCAAATATTAAAACTTTTTGGTCTGAGGTTACTGGTTTCGTCATGCAGCTCCCAACTGTTGAGTGTTGATGTATGTTTGCTTGGGCTGGTGGGTGCATTGATCCCCCCCTTAGGCTTCTAGGACCCTTGTCAATCTGTTGCTTTTTTATTCCCGTAAGGCCATTACCCTAGCTTACAATTTTGGAAAATCCAGGTAAATAGGTAATACCCCTTTATAAAATAACTGAATCTCGTGGGTGCTCTCAAAAGTTCAACAAGGTGTGGGACTTAAGGCTAGATTCTCCATCCACAGCCACATAGTATCTGATATTATAGTTATTGGGTGATTGCATTCTCTATGATTTCAGGACAAAGGTGATCTGAGAAATCTCAGTGGTTATCTGGGGAAATAAATGTGATATATTCATTAATGTTTGTAATGTGCTGCACCATGGGTATTGGGGATAATGCAGAGGCCCTTCCATTTTTCTTTTTTTTTTCCAAAACTAATTTTTTAACTGTGTACTCCTTCTAACTGAGGTGAGTGGAGATAATTAGAGATGTTTGTTTTGCTGTTTACCTCGAGCCGGGGAATGCCCAGAGGCTCTGTTTTGTACCACTTAATTCTTTAAATCCAATAAAATGAATAAAAAAAAAAAAAAAAAAAAAAGAAGAAAGGATTTTGCTTGCTTTGGAAAATTCAGTTTGGCATTGCATGCTTTTATTGAGCTTATGATCTACCAGAATACCCAGGTCCTTCTCCACCATTGCTTCCTCCAGTTGTACTCCCTCTAGTATGTATGATGCATGGATATTTTTAGCCCCAATGCATAACTTTACATTTATCAATATTAAACCTCATTTGCCACCTAAGACTCTAAGGATGGGATGATTTCTTTATGCGATCTGATTTGTGACATGCAGGGGCTAGGGACCTAGGTTGCGGGGTGGGAGCACACTGGTGGGTGGCTTCTTTTCCATTTTCCCATTTTCTATTATTACAAGCACTGGTCGGAGTCTGAGCTGGGATAGTTTTCAAGCTGACCTGGAGCCATCTAGTCATACCCTGTGGTTTTTCCTCTCCTTTTTATTGTACTTTTCTTTTTAAATCTTTCAACTAATCCAATATTACACTAAACTCTGAAATATTGACTATGATCTTGAATCATAGACTAAGTATAGAATCATAGACTTAGAATAGGTGCAAAAGATTAGTTATATGTGAAACATCATTTTTTTGATCCCCCTTATCTATGATAAATACAGGATCTTATTAATAGACAGCACGCTTATGCATCCAGTCATTGCTATCAGTCAAATGTTTATACTATACTTTGCACTATTTCATTGATAGGGTGTACTCTATGTGTTTGTTCTGGTGTTTATTGGCTTGATGATTTAGGCATACTGGTATTCATTTTGAATGCATTGCTAAAAGTTTAATAAAAATGATTGAAAATACATTTTCAGATTTTTACTCTGTTGGATTTTTAACAAACTTTATATTGTGCTGTATCCGACAGGAGTAAATGTACCACTGTTAGCGAAATTTGGTTGTACGCAAAGCACACAGCCAAATCTCCTGTTAATAACAATTTCGTCTAAATGATATAATACCATCTCACCTTTTGATCGTATCCATCCTCTGGTGTGTGCCCCATCCAGACCACTAGACAAAACACCTCCTCATCGTTCCAGCTCCAAAAACCCACTGCCCCCCAGCCTCTCCCAGCTGTCTGCGTGAGCCACTTTATTAGCATATCAATAGGAGGTCCCAAAAGCTCAAGGGTTCCGCCTCCAACAGCCAAACACCTCTTACAAAGCTTGTGACCTCACAGGATATCAATGACCATATAAGGATTTAACAACACAGGAAAATGCAACAACCAATGAACAATGACTACAGGAGTCTTATGGGTGTGTCTGAGCAGAGACAGGGTGCATGCATGTTTTTAGAAGCCACATGGCTTTCAAACATTAACCCTGTCTCCAACCAGAACCCAAAAGACTCCCGTATTTCCGTTGATAGAAATCCCTATTATACATTGTTCCAGAGAACAATGTATACCTGGATTATTCTACTGTCTTTGTGGACGAGAGATTATCGGCAGGCGTACACTCGTTGGGCCACAAATGTGTTGATCAGGCACACAGGGGCAACACGAGAGCACACTCGTTAAACCAACAATGTCTTTGCAGAGCGAACACACCCCCACCAGACGATCGTTCTGTGCATCGCACAGGGGCCCTTAGCTGGCGGACATGTCCCCACTCCACAAACATTTCTCTACATCCCCAAAGAGCTTTTCACTACCAAACGGATCTCAACCAGGGTTGGTCTGCCCCAGTCAGCTATTAGAGCGGGCTGTGATTGAACACACACACTGGGAGACGTATGACAACACATTAATATAACATTTTCCACAACACCACTCAATGGTGGGTGGCAATATCTAAAACTTCAAAGTGGGGAGAAACAGGATGTATGCATTATCATGGAAGAGCTTGCCAGCAGATGCCTTAGGTAGACTCCATTTATAACTGAAATATGAAATTTGGTTGGTTTGCCAATGTAACAGTTTTATATCTCGAAATGCCACCTTAGTGAAAAGAATATTGATGATGTGCAGTATGTGTAGCAAATGTATTTGTAGCGGCCACCTACTTTCATGTATGTGAGTTTAAATTACAAAGTATGGTTTCAGGTAAATTTGGGCAGGCTTGTATTGTGATTCCAGGCCTAGTTGTTTATTTTGGAAACTGGGAGTGTCAGTGTAGTGCAGGGTGTGGCCACTTGTGCTTGGACCCAGAGATGCCTCCTCTTGCATTCAGTGGAAATGGTTCTGGAAGAGAGGTTGGACTTGGGATCTGAGTGACAGGCAGCTTGTAAGTGAGTTCTGGCCAATCATTAATTTGTCTGGCAGGAGGCAGGACTCTCAAAAAAGCTGGGGTCACATGGTGCAAGGGAGTTCCAGAAAGGGAAAGCCCGGAGAGAGAGGGTCCCCTGCGGGGAGCCAAGCAGAGCCCCCCCCAGGAGGGGAGACCAGGACACACGGAGGAGGGGAGCTGGTAACACAGCACAGCATGTAGTCGCTGGTGTTGCTGGACGCCTTTGTGGGGAAGGGAGCGTGCCAGACTGGAGAGAAGGGATAGAGAAACCATTACGGAAGTAGTAGCAACTAAGTGGAAGACAACTGGGCGATCGATTGCTTGTGAGTGGAACATGGACTGTTGATCAAGTGAGTGAAAGCCCAGGGGAAGGGTACTACCAGAGGCTGAGGGATAATGGTACGCAAGTCATTGAGACAGGTGGTGATGGCCTGTGACTTTGGGTTCAACAATGCCCCGGGATTCCAATCAGTCAGGCGGGAGGAATTATTCAGACTAATCTCTTCCTTAGCTCAACTTGGAAGTACTATACAGACGGGAAGTATTGGTCAAAAGGCGGCGGTAAAGCTCCAAGCACAAATAGAGATACAGATTGTTCTAAAAAGTTCTACAGGTGAAGAAGTTATTCAGAGTGACGCTTTACCATATATTCTCTAGTAAATCTACTTCTGTCTTCCCACCGAAGAAGTCATTCAGAGTGACTTCTCATAGTCCGCATTGTTCTAAGTCTTTGCATGAGAAGGCAAAGGAAAGAAAGGAAAGCAAGAGAAAATTACAATATGGACTGTTTTCTATTCCTGTGGTCTGCGATGGGCTAGATGGTAAATGTAAATTACGGATAGAACACACAAATTGCAGCTCCTTCGGGGGTAGTGCGCTACATGGAGGTCCCACCGAGATTTCTGTTTCATATTTGACCACTAGCCATCTCCCATAGCAACGGAGTCTGCATTTCAGTAACTGTTGCCAAGATAGTCTGCAGTATAATAGTGCCTGCCACCAGGTGTCGCTGGGGAGGACTTTGAAAATGTGCAGCTACAGTTCCTCGTGCGCTGAACCAACAAGTGAGGGGTGGAGCCACGCCCCAGAGGAAAAGTTTGTCAGCGTTCAGCATGCCACGCACCAGACCAAAACAGGCAGAGGAAGATGGTGGAAGGTGTTGGGAGTACACCCGTCATGCAGCGGTTACCTGAGTTATGACCGATACCGGTGTTCATTTGGAGCTCACCGGAGGACTGGCACTGGGAGTGCTTGAATGAGTGAAGAGACTTTGCATGTTGTGTCCTGGATGTCGGAGGCCTACGGTGGGAGTCGCCGCCTGGGCTCAGTGTGGGCATTGCAGTGCTCAGCTAACATGACTGGGACCCGTCCAACAGGAAGTCAGATACTGTGTCGCCAGTCTTACAACCGGACTTTGTCTGCCGCAGATGCAGGTGACTCGGAAGGCTGGAGAGGGTCGTATGTCACCTGCTGCAGCAGTGGAGGAGCTCCCATCTGATTCGACTGAATTGGAGCCACCAGAGGATCAGGTAGTATCTAATGGGGGAGCCTGTAGCCTGGCTGGGGACCCAGGGACTGCCGGAGTTAGTGTACAGTCTTTGGAGGAAACCCCTGAGGAGCCGGCTGACAATAAGTCCTTTGTTGTACCTGTCCGGAAGGAGCCTAGTTTGCAGGAGGGGGATCCCTCGGGTGAGCCGGACAGGGTAAACAGAGGCCGGGCTGTAGATTGGGGGTCACCGCAAGTCCTGGAGAAATATGGATCTATGGGCAATCTATTCAAGTGGTCATCCCCTGAAGAGGCTGAATCTAGTGATGAGGAAGAATGGTTCTTGGAGAGTTCTACCTCAGTGGAAGCTTCTACGGGAGTGTCAGAAAAATCACTCAACACATATAAAACCCCAGTACCCCCTTTCAATGTCTCAGCTACTGTCCTTCCTACTAGGGCAGCCACGTACCAACAGTGGGTCAGTAGAGCTTCTGACTCATGCGTTTTGCCTGGCTGAGGAATGGCTAAGGATTTACCCAGACTTTCAGACTTTCCAGCGGGAAGTTCAAAGGAAAGTGGCTCAGGAGTGGGGCCTAGATTATCCTTATGTTCCTGAATGGATTATGGAGATTGTTGAAAGTTCCCAAGAAGCGTGGAAAGATGATCTTGTTTGGGACTATCTTCATGTCCCTAAGCCCAAGCGGACACCTGATAGTGAAGTCTGGGTCCGATTTAAAGACATTCACCGTGAATGGAGACTTGGGAGAGCAATTTACAAAGACAAAGTGTTGGTGGTAATTGGCGGGACAAAACACCCGCAGTTACTCTATCTCAGTAAGAGGACAAGGGGACAATCGCAAAAGGTTACCTGACCCAAGGTATTACTTGTAAGCAGGACTGCTGGAGAGGTAGTCACAAGTGTACTTTAGTACCCATATTGACTGCGGGAAGGCGGATGGGTTAGGGTGGGTTTTCCCCAAAAATAATCTGTTTAGCAGGAGACTCGCATTCAGGGTGCCTGACAAGGACAAAGTTAAGGACACTAGAGTGTGCTGTCTCTGCTAAGTCCCTTTGCCACAAGTACTTCTACAAGGACTCCTGTTTAGGAGCCGAACAGAAAGTTATTTTCCAACAGGCAGATGTATTCATTTGCTGAGCATGTCTGTTCAGGGTGCACTCCTTTTGAGGGAGCGACGATCCTGACAGAAACATACATGCCATAAAAGGAAAAATTTGTATATTTGTTTGATTACCCAATAGAGGATGATAACCCCTCTGGTAATGTGTAGCTAGTAGTAGTTAGAAATATTTTTGTGTCTTCTTTTAGGTGAATTGAAGATGTGACGGCTGTCTATCTTACAGATGAAGGCCTGCGGTAAGCAAAGTATTCCTCCTTCGGGAGCAATGCTCTGGTTCTGCTTGTATGGAATGTTAGCTGTAGGGATCTACAGTTAGGCCATGTAAATCGTATAAGAAAATATGTTGTGCGACATTTTTGTACATTGATATTGATGTTATTCCTGTTTCAAGTTTATTTCCCTTTTCCCCATTCCATTTGATTTAATGAGATGCTCTTACCTCCTTAAACTTAAGGAGGTACTCTAAATTCATTCCCCACAACTGGGGACAGTCGTGATTTAAGTGGGGGGTGTATGTAGCGGCCACCTACTTTCATGTAGGTGAGTTTTCTGAGTTTAAATTACAAAGTATGGTTTTAGGTAAATTTGGGCAGGCTTGTATTGTGATTCCAGGCCTGCTTGTTTATTTTGGAAACTGGGAGTGTCAGTGTAGTGCAGGGTGTGGCCACCTGTGCTTGGACCCAGAGATGCCTCCTCTTGCTTTCAGTGGAAATGGTTCTGGAAGAGAGGTTGGACTTGGGATCTGAGTGACAGGCAGCTTGTAAGTGAGTTCTGGCCAATCATTAATTTGTCTGGCAGGAGGCAGGACTCTCATAAAAGCTGGGGTCACATGGTGCAAGGGAGTTCCAGAAAGGGAGAGCCCGGAGAGAGAAGGTCTCCTGCGGGGAGCTAAGCAGAGACCCCCCCTACGGGGAAGGAGGGGGGGGACCAGGACACACGGAGGAGAGGAGTTGGTGACACCGCATAGCATGTAGTCGCTGGTGTTGCTGGACGCCCCTGTGGGGAAGGGAGCGTGCCAGGCTGGAGAGAAGGGATGGAGAAACCATTACGGAAGAAGTAGCAACTAAGCGGAAGACAACTGGGCGATCGATTGTTTATGAGTGGAACATGGACTGTCGATCAAGTGAGTGAGAGCCCAGGGGAAGGGTACTACCAGAGGCTGAGGGATGTTGGTACGCAAGTCAGTGAGACAGGTGGTGATGACCTGTGACTTTGGGTTCAACAATGCCCCGGGATTCCAATCAGTCAGGCGGGAGGAATTATTCAGAGTAATCTCTTCCTTAGGTGCATATATAGTGTAGCGCTAATTAAAACCAATAAGTTTTGAATTTAAATATTGCATGCACAAGAAATAATAACAAAAATGACTGCATATATCCCAAATGTTGGTGTGAGACACCCTAGCAGTTATCTATTGAATATTAAAAAAGGTTTTGAAAAAAAGTTTATAGTCCCATAGAGATGATAGTGCTGTTCACCACGTGGATAGCTGGTAAGGAAGTGACATAGATATGATGGATCCCCCGCGTAAAAGCAATGCAGGCTTACCAGAACGGTTGGACTCATATAAACATATGTCTCATGAGTCAGTAAAGCTTGTATTGCCAACAGACAATGAAGTAGGGTCTCTCAGCCAAACGATATGAGATCCAAATTGCATCAAGGACTCTAGACAGAGCTCTTCTACAGTAGGTGACCGCGATATTGTGTCAATCTCGCCGCACTTCTCGGCGAGATTTGACACCTACGAGCCCCGTCGTGGGAGCCAGCGCCGAGATGGCTCACTCATCGGGAAAGGAAAACTTTGTTTTCCTTCCGTGATGAGTGACAGGCAGTGCTGACAGCTGTCTGGTATGAATCCTGAGGCGGGAACACCGCGCCAAATTTTAAATGAAAAAACCAGCGTGGGTTCCCCCCTCGGGGGCATACCAGGCCCTTAGGTCTGGCATGGATTGTAAGGGAAACCCCCTATGCCGAAAAATCGGCGTGGGGTCCCCCCCCAAACTGGCTGTTGGTTGTCGGGGTCTGCGGGCGGGGGGCTTATCGAAATCCGGGAGCCCCCCTTAATAAGGGGGCCCCCAGATCCCGGCCCCCCACCCTGTGTGAATGAGTTTGGGGTACATGGTACCCCTACCCATTCACCTAGGGAAAAGTGTCAGTATAAAAAAAACACAGTACACAGGTTTTAAGAATAATTTATTAGTCAGCTCCGGGATCTTCTTCCGACTTCGGGGGGTCTCCTTCCGACTTCTCCCGGTGTTCGGCCTCTTCTCCCGGGCCCCGCCGCTATCTTCTTCCAGCTCTATTGCCAGCGAGGGGCCCGGTCTGCTGCCGCTGTCTTGTCGCCGCTGTCTCGCCGCCGCTGTCTCGCCACTTCTTCTCTTCTTCCCCGATGTTGACACGACGCTCTCTCCGGCTCGAATGTTGTGTGTGAGCTGCGGAGCCATTTATATAGGCGGTAACCCCGCCCCCTTACGACGTCATGGTCCCAGCATGCGCAGGGACTCTGGCGTCATAAGGGGGCGTGACCCCAGAGTCCCTGCGCATGCTGGGACCATGACGTCGTAAGGGGGCGGGGTTACCGCCTATATAAATGGCTCTGCAGCTCGCACACAACATTCGGGCCGGAGAGAGCGTTGTGTCAACATCGGGGAAGAAGAGAAGAAGCGGCGAGACAGCGGCGGCGAGACAGCGGCGACAAGACAGCGGCAGCAGACCGGGCCCCTCGCTGGCAATAGAGCTGGAAGAAGATAGCGGCGGGGCCCGGGAGAAGAGGCCGAACACCGGGAGAAGTCGGAAGGAGACCCCCCGAAGTCGGAAGAAGATCCCGGAGCTGACTAATAAATTATTCTTAAAACCTGTGTACTGTGTTTTTTTTATACTGACACTTTTCCCTAGGTGAATGGGTAGGGGTACCATGTACCCCAAACTCATTCACACAGGGTGGGGGGCCGGGATCTGGGGGCCCCCTTATTAAGGGGGGCCCCCGGATTTCGATAAGCCCCCCGCCCGCAGACCCCGACAACCAACAGCCAGGGTTGTCGGGAAGAGGCCCTTGTCCTCATCAACATGGGGACAAGGTGCTTTGGGGTGGGGGGGGCCCGCAGGGCGCCCCCCTCCCCCAAGGCACCCACCCCCCCATGTTGAGGGCATGCGGCCTGGTACAGCTCAGGAGGGGGGGCGCTCGCTCGTCCCCACCCCCCTTCCTGGCCGGCCAGGCTGCGTGCTCGAATAAGGGTCTGGTATGGATTTGGGGGGGGACCCCCACGCCGATTTTTCGGCATAGGGGGTTCCCCTTACAATCCATGCCAGACCTAAGGGCCTGGTATGCCCCCGAGGGGGGAACCCACGCCGGTTTTTTCATTTAAAATTTGGCGCGGTGTTCCCGCCTCAGGATTCATACCAGACAGCTGTCAGCACTGCCTGTCACTCATCGCGGAAGGAAAACAAAGTTTTCCTTTCCCGATGAGTGAGCCAGCGCGACATTCACAGTATCCTGTCGCCGAGAACCGAAACACAATCTCGCGGTCAGGTACTGTACATGTGACTTGGTCTTACTGTCCTATATCAATGATTCCCAACATATCTATTGCATCTGTCTTACATCCTTACAGACTGTAGGTCATAATCTCTTCCTTAGCTCAACTTGGAAGTACTATACAGACGGGAAGTAGTGGTCAAAAGGCAGCGGTAAAGCTCCAAGCACAAATAGAGATACAGATTGTTCTTAAAAGTTCTGCAGGTGAAGAAGTTATTCAGAGTGATTCTTTAGAACACACAAATTGCAGCTCCTTCGGGGGTAGTGCGCTACATATTTAATATTGTATATCAAAAATAACATATCTTTTTAAACTTTATATGGTGAGAAAATAACCAGTATTTTAGAAGACCTAAATCTTTTAAAAGAAACAACCTCCCAGTGACAAACGTGTGTCAGACCACTGCCACCTTCATCAGCTTGTGAAAAATGACTGGTCAACTTCGCACCGCACTGTCACTGATATGCAACAATGACACTCTCAGCCTTCACAAAGATTTACCAGCTTGCGGGACCCCAATCTAGGTGCCAACAGACTGAGAGCGATTGTCACTGGGTTTAGTTGACTAAGCAAATAACTCTTTAAACTGCCACCAATTACTTTTAGCGATAAGTAGTAAACATTTATAGAATAGGTGCAGCGCTAAGAAATGTCCACAGATCCCTTCTGATCATCAATTGAAAATGTTAATGATAAGGTCCATAGGGTACAGCAGAAAGCCGTATAGGAGAGAATCACCACCACCGGCACCCAGACACACTGCCTCTTACCCTCCCCTTTGGAATCTTATTACAGGGGTTAAATAGGCATTGCATGGAAGAGGAAAACCTCAAACCACCATAAACGACCAAACACCAGCAAATATAGCAGACTGGAAGCAGGATGGATAATCCTATCAACACTCATTCCCCGTTTTCACAACATTGAATCCATGTACATAATTTGCCCCATGAAATAGAAGTAAATGTGCCTCATAGTGCAGTAAGCTTTATAGATTGCTTTATTAATAAAAAAGTGCTATATTGCACTCACATGCTCAAGGTGAAAAACAGGCACCGAATAGTAGTATAAAACCACCAGCAAGATGGCCACCGCGTCCCGGCATACACTCTGGCCACGTTATGTCACAAGCTTCTCTCTACGCATTTCATCATATGTTTGATGTCATCAGGGACGTGACTTAACGTTCATAGAGGTGCATTATATTGGCAGAACGTTGAAATCAGGGCAGAAATTGGATGCGTTTCACACAACCCAACCACCTGAGCCACCCCCGGCCGGAACATCACTTCAGCCTCAATACTCAAATTGCCTGACTGAGCAAACTTATATTAAAAGGTTCAATTATCAACTTACTATCAGACATCATTTAGACTTACTGATAGCAACCGGTTTGGGAACAATAGTAATTAAAACGGAACGGAATTAGAATTGATTTGCAGGAAAACAGCGCAATCTTTTGGACTAAAGCCAAATTACAAGTAAAAAACTGTAATTTACATTGCAATTAGTACATCCATGATAAATAAACAAATTCTTTAAATGTCATTCAAACATACACTTAAATATTTCTAGAGCAAAATAACCCATAATAAAAGAGAAAAAGAGAAAAACCAGCAAAAACAGTACTACCACCAAAAAAATGTATAAAAACAAAAATTTTAATTTGAAAAGCATAATAAGGAAACTCGATGCATTACTAATGAATGCATTCACATCCCACTCGACAATCAAACCGAATGGATTATAGGCCTTAGCCCTATAAATCCATTCGGTTTCAAGCTTGGACAAACCCCTAGTCATGTGACTACCTCTCCAATTCCCTGTAAATTTGTCAACCCCCAGAAATAAAATAAAGTAGTAAATGTTCACAAGATTAGCAACAGCATCTATGATTTTAATATAAATGTCTGTAACACACGCTATAACAATACACAGGTATAGTCAGAGATTTACCAGGTAGTAGTGCTCTTCAAGAGACAGGGAACATTTTAACAATTTTCAAAATATTGCTTTGTAATGAAAAGGTACAAAAATGGTGCAAAGAAAAGATTTATAGAAAAAAGGTATTACAAAGAGAACGGACAGTACTCAATTTTCTCTGTCACAAAGAGAACAAAGAGACAAGTGTTGAAAAAATGACAATACTTCAAGCGCTGGTTCAGCAGACTCTAGTCAACAAGCAAAGTGGTATATTGGTTCTTATGACTTGACAGGTGTTCCTTGGTTTAATGTTAAGACGCGTGCTGTCAACTGTGTGCAGTCCCTTTTTCTGGACCTCAAAGGGGTGTTGACAGAAAGGACTTGACCAATCATCAGGTCTAAGGTGTGGCTGCTGGGATGTCACTGTGTTTATGACTGTGTCCCAGATACTGTTTTCTATAGGTATCAATATCTTTAAATACTTACATGTTACATCCTGTCTAGTGTGCAAATACATTTTGAATGGATATAAATGTGACAGGTTTCTGATGCTCAGTTCACCAAGGAGAGAAATTGGGCTGGTTCTGCCCTTGGTTCTCCTAGGGTTGCAATTTGCTGGCTTAAAATGCTACTGATTAACCGATGGAGGTAAATACAGTGGGTATAAAAAAGAATTACCCCCAGGGGTGTTGCTAGGTTGGAAAGAGACCAGGGGCTTCAGCCCGGAGGTAAAGTGGGGTGGGGGGAGGGAGTGAGGTGGGGTGGTTGAGGGGCGAGCTCGGGAGGGTGATAGGCTCACTTGCTTAACACTGACCTACCTGACATACACTGAAATTTTTGACACATACACTGACTTACCTGACATACACTGACCTACCTGACATACACGACTGACCTGACTGACATACATGACTAACCTACCTGACAAACATGACTGGCCTATCTGACATACATTAATGACCTGACTGACATTCATGACTGACCTGACTGACATACATGACTGACCTACCTGACAAACATGACTGACCTACCTGACATACATGACTGACCTGACTGACAAACATGACTGGCCTACCTGACATACATTAGTGAGCTGACTGACATTCATGACTGACCTGACTGACATACATGACTGACCTACCTGACATACATGACTGACCTGACTGACTTTCATGACTGACCTAACTGACATACATGACTGACCTATCTGACATACACAGATTGTTGCTGCTCAGTGCTCAGCCTTATCTGTAGTGTGCGTCCGGGCCCCAGCATTCACCACCACTCAGACAGCCCTGCGGGCACCAGGCAGCCAGAGCCAGGATAGAAGAGCCGCCCTCCCATTTACACAGAGCGAGTGGTTTAGCTGGGATCTCCAAGTGCCCGGCGCGGCCGCAGTGTCATTCCCACCTCCATTTTGTTGTTTTGCAGCCTGAAATGAAGACAGACACTGTTTTTGTTTTATCCAGCTATATTTACTAGTGCAACTTATAACATCCAAGTAAAAGATAGAACACCAACATGTCAGAATAAAAAGAAAAAATTCAAAAACAGAATCACTTTGCAAAAAGGATCACCCCCTTATGTCAGTATTTTGTTTTTGCTTCAATTACTGCCTTTAGTCTCATAAGATTAGTGTTGGGCGAACAATTTGAGCCGAGCAAAAGTTTGCAGCTTGTTGGAGTGGAGATAGATAGAGCAGGGCTCAGTTTGCTACTAGCGAGTTAAGCCCCGTACACACGATTGGATTTTCCAACGGGAAATGAAGTGCGAACTGAAAAGTGCAAACTGAAAAGTGCTAAATGAAAAACGCGAAAAGTACAAATCAGTGCTCACCAAACTTCTACTAACAGAAAATTAGCAGAAGGAGCCCAAAGGGTGGCGCTAAAGAGCTGAAAAACCACATAGTACGTCACTACGTTCGTAATTGTTGGCCAAAATATGTGTGACCATGTGTATGAAAGAAAAGTTTGAGCCAACATCCTTCTAACAAAATTCCACGGTTTTGTTGTATGAAAGTCCGATAGTGTGTACGAGGCTTTAGTGCAGTGGTTCTCAACCTCTCTAGTGCCGTGACCCCTTGATAAAATTTCCCAAGTTGTGGAGACCCCCAACTGTAAAATTATTTTCATAGCATGAGTTGTCAGCACCCAAGGCAAGACAAGTAATTTGCCCCCCTAACCCACGGACATTTAGTGCTCCCTGAGTCCCTTCCACTCGTACAGTATTAAACCCCTTATGGTACATTTTAGGATGTACCACTCTTTTTCTTTGTTCTCCTTTCTTTCCTTTTTATCTCTCTCTATCCTAATTTCTTGTTTTTTTCTCCCATCCCTCTTTCTAGCCATCTTTTTTGTTCTCTCTCTTATTCTTTCTCTCCATTTTTCATTGTTTCTTTCCCTCTCTTCCTCTCCCTTCCATGTATTCTACATTTTTACTCCTTCTCTTACTCCTTGGTGGGGGGGATGGGATGAGTGGCAATGTTGGCAAGGAGTTCTGATCAGCCAACTTAGGTGCTCATGCTCTTAATCAAGGTCATCTGCTGATCTGAGAACTGTAGTGGGGACTTTTAATGGCAACTATAATCACAGGTAGTTTTACTCACTGTGTCTCTGATTTTGTGGTGTCTCGTAGCAGTGACACCTATGCCGAAATCAGGAGATAGGGTCTCCTCCAGCCCCTCCCACTTCACATTCCTCACCAGTCAGCTGGCCTCTAGTCTCTGCCCCCCAGTCATGCCATGAACTGAATGGACAGCTGCGAAGAGGCTGAGTGGGCGGCTGTGGGCTCCAGGGACAGCCCTGCTGGACGGCCACAAAAAGGCTGGAAAAGCGGTGCGGGCTTCAGAAACAGACAAGGATTTGGTGACCCCTGGCAAATCATCATTTGACCCCCAGGTTGAGAACCACTGCTTTAGTGTTCTCGCTTATTGTGACTCTGAGTGTAGAGTGTTAGTGTAGTGTTAGTATAGTGTGTGAGTATAGTGTGTTTGTATGGTGTAGTGTAGTGCAATGTTTAACACAGCATTACATAACATTTAGTGCTGTATACAGTGCTGTATATCCTTTTTTCTGGTTGCTGTGGGGTTTTTTTTGGGGGGGGCTGTCCCTTTTGCCCCCTGCCTGGCCCCTTTTTTTCAATTGTTAGCCACAGTGTTTCTGACTGTGACACTGGTGTTCCCCCCTTTTTTTTTATTAGTTTTTCCATTTTTGTCAGTGTCAATCCTTAATTTAAAGTGCACCAAACACCACTTTTTATTCAATAAAGTACATCCAATCACACATTTCCCAGTTTTTATTAAATTTGGGTAATAACCCCCCCCCCCCTTCCATCATGCCAGGGAGGCCAACAAGGAGAGGTAGACATTTCCATGCCACTATGAGGGGGCCAGCAGCGTTTGTGTCCACAGGCAAAGGTGGACGACATGGTCCGTCCTTGGGCAGGGCACATTTGTTTAGTGATGTTGCCCATGCTATCCAGCCACAGCATGCAGAGAAGGTGGTGGACTGGCTTACTAAACCATCTTCATCCTCCACATTCTCTATGACCCAAGCTGACACTAGTGCACAGTCCACCACAGCTGCCAGAGTGGCTTATTCTGCCTCCTTGTCCACAGCTACTCCTGCCAAAGCCCCAGCATCATGCACGGAGAAGTCAGCTGAATTATTTGAACACAGTGTCAGCCACTTGCTTTTTGAGGATACACAGACATTGCTTGATTTTGATGTTGGTTCTGAGGTATAGAAAGGGAGTAACATGAGCCTACAGAGAGGGGAGAACACTGATAAACATCAAATTGGCAGTCATGTTCCCCCAGCTGCAGGGTATTGCCAAGTTGGCTGCAGTAATGATGAGGATGGAGGGGATGATGTTGAGGTCACTGATGTGACTTGGGAGCCGGACAGAGCAGAGGAGGAAAGTGAGGGTGAGGCACAGCCCCAACATGGCAGGATGTCCTCCAGAGGCAGCCATCATGGAAGAGTAGAGAGAAGTCACCCTGTTCCATCAGATTGTGGAGCTGCTATCTCCCGGCCCACTTCCCACAGCTCGGCTGTGTGGGCTTCTTGTAGCACATGTGCAGCCTATCGCACTATTGCAATTTGAAATCTCTGGCGCAAGCAGATGAAGCGGGGCAAAAACACCAGCCATTTGGATACCACATGCTTGACAAGACATTAACCTCCCACCACTCAGCCTGATGGCAAGAGCACCTGCCAGCAGCACACCACCAGCTGTAGAGTATAGCAGGCACATTTCTCTGCCCCAGCTGCTGCAGCAAAAAAAAATACACTCCCTGCCACCCACATGCCCAGCTTCTAAATTCCAGCTTGTTTAAAACCAACACCCACACAGACCAATTTTTCTGCAACTATTTGAAAGGGGCATCAAATTTAAGTTTTCTAAAGCAAGGAAGGCCAATTCTTTCTTTCATCAAGAGTACCTCTAGAAGGTTAAGGGGTGAAGGCACCACCAACACCCAAAGCCCAATTTTTCTGCACCTGTTTCTTTTATCCAAAGTCTGCAAAAGAGACACCAGACTTTATCTAAAAAAAATTGTTAATCTTGGTCTGAGTGTACCATAATTTTGCTTCTTCACATAAGACTTGCTCACTGTGGTGCTATTTCCATCCAAAGTCTGCCAATGAGACACCATAAAATATCCCAAAAATCTCTAATCTCGCTCTGAGTGTAAAACATTATGGCCTCATCATACAGACTGGCTTCCCAAGCCGTTGTTTGCAAAATAAAGTAAGCTTGCAGGGAAAATCAGTTTCAATTTCTTTTTTTTTCTTTACAAATGTCAATTTTGCTGCAGCAGGTTCTATACAGTGTACAGATGTGCCACTTTACAGGCTGACTAAGGGGACACCCCCCCCTCGCCCCGGGCACTATATTTAAAGACATTTTTCATTTTTTTTGTTTCACTGTAAGCATTATTAAAATCAGTGCTTCTTTAAAAACTATCTTTTTTAAACTTTTTTTGCATTAGTTCATGTCCCCCAGGGCAGTAGCCGGGCCCCCATACCCTTTTTATGGCCACTAACTTGCATATAAGCCTTCAAAATGGGGACTTTTGATTTTTCACATTCGGGTCCCATAGACTTCAACAGGGATTGATGTTCGGGTCCGAACTTTTGCGATGTTCGAGAGTTCTGGCGAGAACCAAACTGGGGGGGGAGGGGTTTGGCCCATCTCTAGTTGGGATATTTCTCTTCTATATTTGCACATCTAGACCTTGCAATATTTGCCCACTTTTCTTTGCAGGACTGCTCAAGTTCAGTTAAATTTGATGGTGACCATTTGTGGACTGCAGTGTTCAAGTCATTCCACAGATTTTCAATGTGGTCTGGGCCCTGACTAAGCCATGCAAGTACATTAGTCTTTTTCTCCTTCATTTTTGCTGTGTGCTTTGGGTCATTGTTCTGCAAAGAAGAGTGTGCAAATATTGCAAAGTCTAGCTGTAGAGACAAATTCTAACAGACTAAAGGCTATAATTAAAGCAAAATGTGGTCCAAAAAAATACTGACATAAGTGGGGTGATCCTTTTTCCAACTCATTGATTTTGTCTTTGAATTTTTTTTATTTGTTCTGACATGTTGGTGTTATATCTTTCATTTGAATGTTATAAGTTGCATTAGTAAATACAGCTGGATAAAACAAAAACTGTGTTTGTCTTTATTTCAGGCTGCAAAGCAACAACATGTGATTATTTTAAAGCGGGTGGTTATTTTCTATACCGACTGTATGTCCTTATTCTGGCTGTAGTGTTATTATTTCAGAAGTTATGAAATACACCGGGGTTATTCATTCTATCAGAGGAGAGAGGCAGAAATGTGTATTGCTAGAGACTTCAGCTAAGGTATTTACAATGGGGTTGATCTGGCAAGATATCTAGTTGTTTTTTATTGATTGCTCAAGCTTGCAAGTCTGACGGTTTTACGAGGGACCCCAAGACTAAAGTCTGGATTCTGGTAATACGCCTAAGAGGGTTTGCATGTGTCCTCTCAAGGAACTGATAAGAATGTTCTGGTCTGCAGCTAAGAGTTGTTGATTGTATATACTGGAGGGGAAGGTTACTGCAGCTATGTCTCTTATTCTGAAAAGTTGGTATGGGGGGTATGGAAGAAACTGAGACCTGAACAACATGGCCGCCGCATACAGCTTTTCGTGTAGTAGGACACATGACCATTACACTCCCTCCTACTATTAATTAGTTACCCCTTGCCATATATATACATTGCAGTTTAAAAGTGGTTTACAAGGGTTATGGCTTTTCAGCCAGTGGCTGGCTTTCTTATGAAAGTGATCCGAGCAGCTTATTAGCCACTGAATCGCTTTCTGAAGCGGTGGGACCTCTCCTCCCTCATCTGTGTTTTTTAGGCTTACCGTTAATGCCATCTTGCCCGGAAAATGATCCAGCGGTGTGTCTGGCTGGTCACAGAGGCAGTGAGAGACTAGATCGTCTCTGATTGCCTCTATGACCTTGGAGGACTGGATGGATGTCATCATGTCACTTACGGTCCAGGGCGGTAAACAATTTTTTTATTTCAAAGCAAAAGACCGAAAAAATATATGTTTTTGATCTTTTGCTTTTAAAAGTAAAGGAGAGATTTGAATCCTTTTTTACCCCAGATCTCTCCATAAAGAGGACCCGTCATCCTTATTTGTATTACAGGGATGTGTACTTTCCTTGTAATAGGAATTAAAGTGATCCAAAAATAAAAAATAAAGAAACAGTGTAGGAGGGGCAGTGAGGGCAGCATACAAAGAAACAGATCCCCTCCATTTTCCTCCTGCAGCCACTGAATGCCGGCAGGAGGGAGAGGAGAAGGAGCTGGCAGGAAGATGGAGAGCACTAATTGCTCTATATGCCACCCCCACCGCTACTCCTATGGGTCCCCTGTGACCCCTATACTGTAGATACGCCAGTGAAGCTAGTACATTCACCTGATCCAAATCCTGCTGGGTCTACCAAACCTAATAGTAGCAGGCCATCCATAAACAGAGCAAACCCAATCCTGATTCCTGATAATCCTAAATTTAGCTAGTAACTTATTTATTTATTTATTTTTACAGCATGTTTTTATTTTCTTTATGTAAGTCTTTTTTAGGATACTGCAGACTACCAGGAACTTCCAGGATAGAGGAAGTTTACTTAACCAATTGAAATATAGAAATATATATAGATATAGAGATGTATTTATCTAGTTTTATATCTGATCTGCTCATACCACCTAACTACCTGAAATGAGAAAAAGGGACATTTTAGCGTTCATTTACTAAAGGTAAATAGACTGTACATTTTGCAATTGAAGCTGTATAGTGCAAATAAATGTTTTCTCAGAGGTTAGTCGGTGAGGTGATGCTCTGCTGACTTCCATCATCCAATCATGTTCAAGCAAAATGTTTTGTTTTGTTTTTTTACATTTTTCTTGCACGTTATTAGGTATTCTTTGGAAAGTGAAATTTCACCACATTTGCTAAGCTCTGGAGAAAATTCCCCTGCAAAATGAAACTTCCCTTGCAAAGCCTATTTGACTTGAGTAAATCAAACACTTTGTTGTACAAAAGATGCAGACAAGGGTAATACCCCTGCCACACCTCACATTATACCAATCACAAAAAGTGATATGCAAAAAATATTGGCTAAACTCTTGAGTCCTTTTTCACCAGTATTTGTACTTTCTATTGGCTTTTCAAAATAACAAAAATAATTTAGAGGTTGGATAAAATATTTTATGCATATAGTACTCTTGGTAGTTAGGTAGTTGGGAGCAATGTCTACTTCCTGAAAACCAAGAAGAGAAAATTAGGAACTTTAATCAGGAAGGAGAACTCTTAACAACCTTGCTGATTGCTATGGTGTTGCTGTTGTCACATGCCTGTTTTATTTTACACAAAATGGATATCAAAACACTTTGGCACGGCAGTACCAGCTGTGTTTCATCCAGCCTCAAGTTTGTGTATTCTGAAAGCTGCAGGTGCCGTTGTCCAAATACAATGTTTTGAAAGGGGAGAGGAATCTGTTTTTTGGGTAAAAAAAAAAAAACAACTCTGTTTGGGCAGCTTTACCTTACTGTGTAATACAAAGAAGGCCTCAAGCTATGCAAATAGGTACACCTTTAGTAGCTGACATGCAACTAACATCAATGTATTCACAGCTACAGTCAGTTTTCACCACTTTTTTAGAAATTGTATTTAATGCTAAAAAAAAAAAAAAAAAAAAAAAAAAAACAGCAAAGAGCAATAGTAAACAGAATGTGAATACATTGTTGGAAGTTGGAATCTGAAGACATATTAAACCAAGTAAAGGTTATTTCATGGTTTTAGGTAAGGTGAAAAGGGAATAGGCTCAGTGGAGCTTGCTGTTCAATCAGTAAACTTCTTGAGAAAATAAATGAAACTGCAGGATTGCTCTGTACTAAAAAATGTGTTTTTTAAGAAAGAAAAACAGGTTTTCTAAAGCAATGCTGCCACCTGTTCGTTGTTTATAGATATCAGGTTAAAAATAATGACAGAAGACTACTGGCAGATTGAAATGGATGATGTGATTGACTAGGTACAAAGGTCTCAGAATGCATGTCAAGATTCCAAGCTCATTTATTTTTACCTGCATCTCCAGCAAATGTGTGTATCTTGCGTTAAATAATTATTATGGTCAAAAAAAAAAAAAATTGAAGGCACAAATGTGCATTTATTTTCTTCTCTCTTTTTCTTCCCAGCCCCCCCCCCCCCCCACATACACCCAATATGCTGTGTGGTGTGTGTGCTCTCTCTTTCTTCATATACTGTGTGGTGTATGTGTGTATATACAGTATGTATATGTAGTTATTTGGTATGTATTTATAACATAGTTATTGTAAGTTATAATTGGCAAACTTTCAATACATGTATACTGCTTTCTGTTCGCTGTCTGTCAAATGGTATTACTGGAAAACCAGCATTTAATCAGTAATTGCAGCCATTAGCTGCAAGCGCTGATCAGTGCATTGTGGTGGGGGGAAGTCCCCCTGTAAGAATAAAATAGCACAGCGGGATAGATTTCTACATCACACATTGTTATGTTCATGCAGGGATCTGTCAAGTTTTTTTTTGTTAAACCCACTGGTAGAAATGAAAAAACTGAACATGTATGCCCAGCTTAAAAATTAGATTTAAGTTCAGGGAAATGCAAGGTTTGTCCTGTATTCTAACTATTTTCAGTGAATGGGTAAACCAAATGGCCCGTTTGCCTGCCAAATTCATGGGGTCCCCCTTATAGTACATACCAGACCCTCACCTAGGATGGAGTTTATCATGAATAAAGGAAATGCCCTTTGTTTACAAACAGATAGAAGCTGGTTAGGAAATGTGATTTGCCAGCTGGCAATTTAAATGTTTTTTTTCTTTGTAAATGCAAATTTTGCTTGTATAAGGGTACAATTTCACAGATAAATTTAAAGCATTCCCCCAGACATGTTTTTTAAAGGAATTGTGCATTTTTAATATTTCACTTAAAGCATTTTTAAAAGAACTGCTCCTCCCCAAATGGTATTTTTTTTTCAAATTGTTTTCGAATTGATACATGTTCCTCCTTGCAGTGCCCAGCTCCCTGCACCCTTTTTTGACAATCTTTTGCCTTAAAAATTAAAGGAATTGAATTTCAGGATTTAGTTCCTATTGACTTAAATAAGGTTTGCATTACTGTTCTCAATTCCAAAATGTTTTGGCCAGCTTGGCAAATGTCCCACGATTCGAACCCAGGCACATTCAAAACATCCCTATTTATAACAATGTTATTGCTGAGTGTAAGAACATTGTTTCCCTGGAAGCTCAGTTCTAGGGAAGCAACTGTCAGCACTGAGAAGACCCTCCATACTAAAGGAAAGCCGGGAAGGTGCCGGCAGGGGCCAGCACTGAGGCAGGTGGAGACAAAGAGGTGCAGGCACTAGAAACTAGTACATGGGTGACAGTCAGGAAGGATAGAGGGGGAAGTGCCAGGGAGGCCAATCCTGGGCTGGAGCATCCCAATAAGTACGCTCCATTGAGTGACATTGGTGAAACTGGTCAGGAACCAGCACTGCTGGAGCTGAGGGACTCTCCTGGCTGCCAGGGGAAGAACTCCTCCAGTGAGAGTGGGGGGGGAGCGAAGGGAAAGGATAGACATATTCTGGTGGTAGGTGACTCAATTCTTAGAAGGACAGAGAGGGCAATCTGTGACAAAGACCTGAAGCACCGAACACATCATCATGGATCAGGTGGACAGATTACTGGGAGGGGTTGGGGAAGACCCGGCTATCGTGGTGCATGTTGGCACCAAGGACAAAGTCAGAGGCAAATGGAATGTCCTAAAGAACGATTTTAGGGACTTAGGAGCTAAATTAAGGAAAAGGACCTCCAAGGTAGTATTCTCAGGAATACTACCGGTACCTCGAGCCACACCAGAAAGGCAGAGGGAGATTAGGGAAGTAAACAAGTGGCTGAGGAGCTGGTGTAGTAAGGAGGGATTTGGGTTCCTGGAGAACTGGGCCGACTTCTCAGTCGGTCACCAGTTCTATAGAAGGGACGGACTGCACTTAAATAAGGAGGATGCAGATCTGCTGGGAATGAAGGTGGCCGAAAATTTAGAGTGGTTTTTAAACTATGCAACGGGGGGAGGGTCCAGAGGTAGAGATAGTCAGCAATGAACATATTCCAGAGGGTAGTATTGGGGGCATTAGTGGTAGGTTGACTAAAGCACATAAACCCGAGGTAAGTATAGTAACAAGTCCTATTTGCAATCTCGGAACACCGAATAAGAGGACAGAATGCGACCGGTCTAAAATACGTGGTATGTTCACCAATGCCAGGAGCCTGGCGGACAAGATGGGTGAACTAGAGATATTGTTGAATGAGGAGGATTTCGATTTTGTGGGAATTTCAGAGACCTGGTTCAACAGATCTCCTGATTGTATGCAACCATTCAAGGGTATTCCCTTTATCACAGGGATAGAGAGGGTAAAAAAGGGGGAGGGGCATGCCTATATATCAAGAATAATGTACAAGTGAATGTGAGAGATGACATCAATAAGGGAGATAGGGAGGAGGTAGAATGCTTATGGGTAGAGCTCCAAAGGGATGAAGCTAAGGGAAAAAAATAATACTGGGAGTATGCTGTATGCTCCCTAACCTGAGGGAGGAGGGAGAAACGGACCTCCTATCACAATTTGCTTTAGCAGCAAGGATAGGAAGTGTTATCATAATGGGGAATTTTAATTATCCAGACATGAGGTACAAAATACAGAGACATTGCTGGAGGAAGTAGCAGAGGAGACTGGAAACCATTAATACATCAGGGATTATCCAGCCTCCAGAGTGCTGCACAGTGGCAGATACTGTGAATGCTCCATACCCCAAGGGGGGGGGGAGTTCCGATGAGTGCAGCCACAATAAGAGCACGGATAAAGCACGCATGCTGTGATCACCTTTACAAAGTGAAAATACCAAAACAATTATTGTTTTCCCCAGCACAGAAGCACTTTAATATTTTTTCTATATTTTTTTGGATATTTAAAGTTGGGACTACACACATATTATGTTTTTAATTTTTAATGCTTAAAGTTTTTGCACAGAAGCACTTTAAAGTACTAATGGGGATATTCATATTTTAAACATATTTTTTGATGGACTTGTGTCTTTTTTCAACCTCACCTACTATAGCTATAGGAATAAAAGTGAAATGTGAAATTGCCCTGGGGTAAGCTGCTGTTGGAACTAAAGTGCTTTAAAGTATAACTTAAGGAAAAACTTTTCCTTTAGTTTTGGACAGTTTAGGGAGATTCATCCTCTCTATTTGTCCTGTTTGCCATTAGCATTTAAAAGTGAAAGTAAAAGAAAATTCCACATTTAGGTTATCCCCAGAAAAGTAATAGAGAGGAAATCTTCCAATTGGGACCTGGGGGTCCCCAAGAGATTCCCCTAATTTTCAAGGATTTTCCCCTCACTTCCCATTTTAGCTTTGAGGAAGTGAAGGTAAATCTCCCCAATGGGGCTCAGAGGGCAAAAAAATTAACTAACGGGGGTTATAACCCTTCTGTACTCTATTGAAAATGAAAAAAAAAGTTTTGTTTATAGTTCTACTTTCACGCCACAGTACATCTCCAGTGCTCAAACACTTTTTGACAGTGATTAGCGGGCCCCAGCCTCCCCCAAATCCTGACCTACTAGACCCTGATTGGGTAAGTATTACTTGAAAAGAGAATATTTAAACATTTTTATTTGTGTATTGTGTGTTTATTTAGAAGGAAGTAGGAGTGGTGGACCAAGGAATAGTGTAGTAGGATGAGCCAGTGTAATACTATGAAACAGCTAGCATTGAGTATAGTTGGAAAAACCTGCGCATTGTAAGAGTAGGATCATGACCGGAGATACTAAATGTCTCATCTAATGGCACACATTCCTTTCAGTGAATCTTCTAATTGAGACCCCACTTGGAAAAGCTTTAGGGATGAACAAAACAAAAAAAATATTTTCCCTGAAATTTCAGCAAAAATCTGATTTCTGGTGAAATGTATTGGTGTCTTTAGGAAAAGTGAATTCAAAGAAGTTTTTGGTAGTTTATATGGTTTCAGTGGGCTTTAATTGTTTCCTGAGACTTACAACACTCCTTTCAACCATCCTGAAAGGTTTCTTGAGCTAAATAAAGCTTCATTGTTTTATTTTATTTTTTTCCACAGAAAGAAAATAAAACAGACAATGAAAAAAGAATAAAACATTTAGAGCAATGGTACACATGGTACAGAAAAAAAGAAAAAAAACTATAAATAAATAAATACAAAAAGCACCAAAAAATAAGCTACCCTAAATACAAAATAAACTAACACCCTTTAAATAAAGAAAAAAAGAAAGTGTATTTGCTTTGAAACTAATTTTGCCAATGCAGCTTGGTAAGTAAAATGGAGTTCTCGCTTCTCTGATGGTGAAATCATTATTTTCCCTGCAAAATCAATTTTGCTAAAATCAGACTGATCATCCCTACAGCTTAGATCCAGAGATTTAAAGCACAAGCATTGTCTGGACAGTGATTCAGGCACTAGGCCAAGTAAATATGCTAGCGGGAGGCAAACTACAACACATAAGACAATAAATTTATTGCAAGCAAAATGTTTTAATTATCAAATCTAATTTGTGGTGGTTGTCATTTAACTGCCAGTGGATATGATTTATTCATAGTTTTATCTTTTTTTTAAGTGGTTTAATGCTAATAGGGTATTGCAGTTTTTTGTTTTCACTGAAAACAGATGAGTGAAGTGTTTTATAAAGAAATAGGTTCATACATAATTTTTTAGTTCATTACTGACAAATTCATTTTTTTTGCATGCAAATATGTATCAAAACATGCAGGGGGGTCTATTTACAAAAAGTTCACTTTGCAAATGTTTTATCATTCACACAAAATAAATAATTCACCATGTAATGTTTGTAATATGTGTTAAATATCAGTTTCCATTTGCTGCCTTTTGCAAGGCAAATGTAACATTCCTTAACATTCGATCCTAAGAGAAAAAGCCCTAGGAACATTTGACCAAAAGAGTTTAAAAAACATTCGACCAATAGACAAAGTAGCCTAACACTGTAGGCCAGTGTTTCTCAACCAGGGTTTCTCAGAACCCTAGGGGTCCATGAGAAAGGTCCCCTGGGATTCCGCCATGATCCGCCGTTCATCACAAGCAGATGAATAGTGGATCACATCCCCGAATAGCTGACAGGCTGCAGCAAAGAGATAACTGACATCACTGTCCCGCGCCGATCACAGCCGCCCCTCCCCTCCATCTCAGGTGCCTGCATGTGAATGTGTGACATCACTCAAGAGGAACGAGAGAGGAGAGTGGGCAGGAATCATTCCAGCAGCATTTCGAGCATTCCGAACATTCCAGCAGCATTCCAGCAGCTTCCCTGAGCTACTCTGCATGAGGAAATTACTAAAGATTCCATTATTGGGCCCACCAGTTTCCTCCTGGCCCCCCTATACTGTTCCCTCCTGCCCCCCTATACTTTTTCCTCCTGGCCCCCTAGAACTATACTGTTCCCTCCTGGCTCCCTATACTGTTCCCTCCTGCCCCCTGAACTATACTGTTCCTTCCTGGCCTCCCTATACTGTTTTCTCCTGGACCCCTATGAAAGGTGAGAAAGAGTTAACAAGACTGAGACATTAAATGTTTGAAAAACATTTAATAGCTGACAGACGAATATCTTCTTTTTAGGGTCTTGTTTGTCACAATGACCATAGAATAGATAAAGTCTGATAAGAACTGGTTGTGAACCTATGTCTTCAGACAAAGTCAACCATCAGCATTTCGTGACCTATGAACTAGTTTAAATTACTTCCCAAGTGATGAACTTTGTCCTCCTCCCTCCATCCCTTCTTTTAAGTTGTGCAATCTTCTTTGTCTTTATTTATATAAAGGTACAGCCCATACTACCATCGAAGCTAAGCATACTTTGAAATGGCTATTTTGTCTTGTGCATTGAATGGTTCCAAAGCTCTGACACAATTCCCACTGATCATCCAGTAACTAAGCAGAACTGACCCTTACACCCCTATACTGTTCCCTCCTGGCCCCCTATACTATTCCCTCGTGGCCCCCCTAAACTATACTGTTTCCTCCTGGCCCCCTATACTGTTTCCTCCTGGCCCCCCTGTACTGTGCTGATCTCTCCTGGTCTCCCTGTACTGTGCTGCTCTTTCCTGCCCCCCCTGTACTGTGCTGTTTTCTCCTGCCCCCCTGTACTGTGCTGTTCCCTCCTGCCCCCCCTGTGTACTGTTCCCTTCTGCCCCCCCTGTACTGTTCTCTTCTGGCCCCCTTATGCTGTACTCTCCTAGCCCCCTGTACTATGCTGTTCTCTCCTGGCCCCCCATACTGTTTCCTCCTGTCCCCCTGTACTGTTTTCTCCTGGCCCCCTATACTGGTCGCTCCTGGCACCCCTATTCTGTACTGTTGTCTCCTGGCCCCCCTACACTGTTCCCTGCTGGATCCCTAAACTGTGCTCTTCGTCCTGGCCCCCCTCCCATCATACTGTGCTGTACCCCCTGGCTACCCTATACTGTTCCTTCCTAACCCCTGCACTTTTCTCTCCTGGCCCCCCTGTACTGTGCTATGCTCTCTTGGCCCCCCATAAACTGTTCCCTCCTGGATTTCCTATGCTCTGCCCTGCTGATCCCCTGTACACAGCTTATCTCAAGTTTGACCCAGAATTGAGCATCTGTGCAAAAGAGCAAGCACACATCTCACATTAACCACTTCAGCCCCGGAAGGATTTACCCCCTTAAAAGAGAAGTATGTGTTTTTACAAAATGGGTCCGATGCTGCATCTGTCCTTGCACTGAGAACCGAGCAGCTCAGCGGCTCGCTGAGAGGCTGAAATGGGTATCAGTCCAGCCACCTGGCGGATACAGACTTTATTGTCGTGATGATTCAGTGCCTATACTGATTCCTGTGATGTCAGCAGAGAGGGCACCTCAGACCCCTCTCTGCTGAAATCAGGTCACAGAAGTGCAAAATTAATTGCACTCCTGTGAACTATAGGAGAAGCCCAGCCAAACGAGCTGAGGCTGGACTTCTCCTTTAACCGGTTCCCGACAGGCTCACGTCTATTTACGGGAGCAGAATGGCATCCCTGCGTGAAACCCTGTACGGGGTTTCCATTAAGAGCGGGGGACCCGATGCGCATGCACGAGTGTCAGCACAGGGATTTGTGTGTGCAAACGACATGTCTCCTCTCCTACTCAGTCCTATCCCCAAACAGTTAGAACACACTGAGGGAACACACATTTAAGCCCTTGATCGCTCCCTAGTGTTAACTCCTTCCCTGCCAGTGTCATTGTTCGCCAAGCTAGGACCCTCAAAGCTCATTTTTTTTTGGTTTTTGTTTTTTTTGGGGGGGGTTTATGTTCATGTTTTAGGTTTTATTTTAATGTTCATAGCAGGTGAGGCTCTATCTCACCTGCCTCCCCTGACTGCACATCCCTGCTCTGCAACATTGTATCATTTCTCTATAAGGCCTTATGTACACTGCTGCTGCTAAATGGAGGTTTAGAAGCAGTTGGGCGTGTTTTTCAACTGCCCCTGAACTCTCCTCTATGTTATCTTATCTGTCCATGTACACAGGATCGTTTACAGTCGTTTCTAGGCAGTTGAGCTTAGAGGCATTTTTTCGAACGCGTTCAGAAGCTGAATTTACAGGCATTTAAAGCACCAAACGTGGCTAAACGCGTTTCGTTTACAGGCGTTTTTCATTTTTGACTATTTTTTTTAATGCTTCTAAACACAAACGCGACAAAACGCTGCTAAACATGGCATGTAAACATTGCAAAACGGACGTTTTAAATGTCGGTTACTATCTGTCAAGTTAAATAGTTCAGGAGAGGTTGTAAAAATGTTTCCTGTACATGAAGCCTAAAAGTTCACCTCCTATATTCATTGGTTCATAAGGCCCCTTTCACACAAGGCATCATCTGTTCAGTCACGTTTTTCTCCCATAAAAATCTGATTTAGTTTACATCAGTTAACATCAGTTTTTGTGTCATTCTTCAGTTCAGTTAAAGGATAAGTTCACTTTTTGTAGCATGTTACACCCATATTCAGGGTGTAACATCTAACATGTTACAGATGCACCGGCCCCCGCTCCCCCTTTCTGACAGCTAGCGGAGGATTTTCTCCCCCCACTAGCTGTCACAATCTTCAAATGTGCACAAGCTGCATTGTTCTGTGAATGGAAAAACTACAAAGTCCAACAGTCTTTGTGGCTGTCGGCTTGTAGTTCTCAATGAACTACCATGGTGCTGTTGAGCCCTCTAGTAGTTCATTAAGTCTTCCTGTCAGGGTGTAACTGCCTGGCTGTATCAAAGGTAGGGCCAGACAGATACACAGACCAATACGCAGGACCGTGGCATTACAGATGGTGGGTGTAATGCTTTACAGGTTTATTACAAAAAAAATAATAAACGCAAAAAAATGTGCATTTATCATTTTTTGTAAAGGTGAACTTATCCTTTAAGTTCAGTTTGCATCAGTCTACGTCCAATCTATTCTGTTTAGTACCGTTCCGCTTACATCCATTTGTCATCCATTTTTCATTCATTTACATCCCTTTTTCATCCTTTTTACATCTGTTTGTCCATAGAAATGAATTGTTGTTCATTTTTCTGCAGTCCATAGGCAAAAGAAAAACAGGGCAGAGGTAACACCGTGTGAAAGGGGCCTTACACATCAGTGGTGAGCACAGCAATCTCCATACACTTTGCAGACAGTGTAAAGCATTCCTTCTTATTTTTTTCTGTTTCTGTTCAAATATCTTTAGCTTATTGTGTTGGGCTATTTTTTCTATTGGACAAAAGAGCTTCACGTCTTCTGGTCATTCTTGATGCTTTTTTCTGAAAAATGTTAGGGAATGTTACACTTATACGCGTACACACGACCGGACTTTCCGGCAGAAAAGGTCCGACAGAATAATTCCGTCGGACATTCCGATTGTGTGTGGGCTTCATTGGACTTTCTTTTTCCTAAAATTCTGACGGACCTTTCAAATCTTTCCGACGGACTCTATTCCTATTGGGAAAACCGTTCGTCAGTATGCCAGTCCGAAGGACCAAAAACGACGCAAGGGCAGCTATTGGCTACTGGCTATTGAACTTCCTTTTTCTAGTCCTGTCGTACGTCATCGCGTTCTAAACGAACGGACTTTGGTGTGACCCTTTTCCAAAATTGTGCTGCACTGCTCTGCATAAATGTTAACAAGCACCATTGAAAACAATGTGATTTCCATTGTCATATGACTCTGTGTGACTCAAGTCGCATCTGAAATTGCACTAGTGTTGGGGACTTGGAGATCCATGCCGGTAACAGTGGGGAGAACTTCTGCAACATCCGTCTATCAGGACATTCACAAACCCTGCTCGTCCCTGCTTGGGATAAATTGCATTATACCCTACCCCGCAGATATCCGGACACCAAAGATGTAACCACATACCTAACTGAGACACAGGCCCTGCGGATGTTGAGTGGGTCTCCCCCCTCCCTCCCTATTTTGATCCACCTACTGACACTATCTGATGCTCCATGTTGCCTCCCCCCGGTTGTTTGGCCAACCTTGGTTGGGGTGCTGCTCCTCCCCCCCTTCCGGGTAGTACTGGCTTCGTGGGCAGTGGGGGGGGGGGGGTGGCACTGCTGGGGTGTGAGTTTTTGAACGGTGTTGCATTGAGGGAAGTGGGGTAGACTCGAGTGACAATAGGCTCCTGCCTGACTGGGGATGGTTGGCTCTGTCGCCGCCGACACATCCCGGAAAAACAAGTTCATATATTCCATAGCTTTTATGGGGTATTATGGTTACAGTTATTAACATTTTTTTTTTTAGGCCGAATAAGTGATATCTATGTGCTTTATACAATTACAACATAACTTTTATTTGACCTGTCTTTGTATATTAGCCATCAGTATTCTTCCATTATCATATCATATAACAATCGGGATGGGGGGAGAGCGGTTGGTGAGCCCATACGTCGGCTGTTTCTTTCCGTTACCCCACATAGGCCCGCGCTCGATCCCCAGATCTTCTCTGGTGAGCGTTCTAGCACCACAGTGCTACATTCTTAGATTGTAAAATTTACACCCATTAGGGGTGTCCCGATCTCCTACTCTACTTCTCTTTCTTCTCTCATCTTTCTACCTCTCCTTAGATTTACCCTCCTCTTCTTCTCCTACCACTTCCTCTTCCTTTCCCCCCCCTCCTCCTAACCCCCCTTACTCCTTCCCTTTTTTTTTTTTACCTGAAAAAAGACGTATGCTTCTACAGGATCTATGCCGTCTTAAGATTGACTTAGCATTTGTGCAAGAGACATACTTTAGAGGAGGCAATCTTCCCATACAGAAAAACTAATTTTTCCCGAATGTGTACAATTCCATGAATGGGTCCACCAAATCACGTGGTGTCTCCATACTCATTTCACGATCCATTCCTTGGAAATGTGTGGACGTACAAGCCGATCAGGAGGGACGCTATTTGTTGCTCAGGGGTACGATTGGCGGCATCGAGGTGAATCTAACAAATCTTTATGTCCCTAACAGCCAACAGGATCATTTCATCACCAAGACGTTAGACTTATTGCTTGAATTCTCTAAGGGCCAACTGATACTGGGGGGAGACTTTAATGTTCCCCTAATTCCCTCTGAGGATACCTCCATGGGACATTTCTCAATCACCCCTGGCATGTGGAAATGCATTGCGCGGTCGTTACATAGGGCACAACTCGTAGATGCTTGGAGAATCCTCCACCCGACTGAAAGGGACTACACCTTTTATTCATTGCCACATAAGCTGTACTCGAGGATTGACTATTTCTTAATCCCTCACTCTCAACTTCATGCAATCCGAGCTTCCTCGATTGGAGCTATTACATGGTCCAACCATGCTCCGGTCCTACTGTCTTATGCCCTGACTGACTCCCTCGCTGCTAGGCCTAGGACTTGGAGGTTAAATGAAAGTCTTCTACAAGACGCAGAGGTTCTCCAAGACATAGTTAAGGAGCTGGACTGCTATTTTCAAACCAATGACACCCCTGATAGTAACCCGGGCATAGTTTGGGAAGCCCACAAGGCGGTGATCCATGGGGTATTAATGAAACACAGAGCGCGCATTAAGAGACAGCGCAATACACAGTTGACGTCGCTTCTTGATGACTTAAATCTAGCTGAAGCCCGACACAAACACGCTCAAACTCCCTCCTCAGAAGCGGAGATACTGCTATTACGCTCAAAAATTACTGACCTAATGATGTTCAGGGATAAGGCAGCAATACAGGTCTGCAGACGGGTTTCATACGAATCGGGTAACAAATCCCTGAAAGAGCAAGTGCTTGCAAATTATATACCGCACGTCATAACATCCTCCGGTCGAAAGATCATTCTCCCATGGAATATAGCAGGGGAATTCAAAGATTTTTATGCGTCACTATACAACCTCTCGAAGCCATCACCCCCTCAATCCCACATAGATGACTACTTGATTAAATCAGACATGCCCAAACTGTCCACGGAAGATAGCGAGTTACTTGACGCACCCATCACTTTAGAGGAGATACAGTCGGCGATAGGGGCCACAAAGCTAGGGAAAGCTCCCGGACCAGATGGGTTAATTGCTCAATATTATAAAACTCTACTGCCATCCCTCAGGAACTTTATGCACAAATTTTTCAACTCCTTAGGCTCTGACGTTGCATTCCCTCGCCACTGTCTCTCGGCACACATCGTGGTTATCCCCAAGGAGGGGAAAGACCCGACAGCATGTGGAAACTATAGGCCAATTTCCCTTCTCAACACGGACCTCAAAATCTTTACGAAAATACTATCCACTAGGATCCAATGTTATCTCCTTGATCCATTTAGACCAAGTTGGCTTTGTCCCAACCAGGGAGGCAAGGGACAACACAGTTAAAGTCCTTAACCTCCTACACGCGGTCAATAAAGATAAAACTCCCTGTGTTTTCCTAAGCACAGACGCGGAGAAGGCCTTTGACAGGGTAAACTGGCATTTTATGTCTTCCGTTCTAAAGCATATAGGGCTGGGCAACACCATGTTACATTGGATAAACTCGATTTATGCTGACCCCTCAGCTTGTGTCCGAGCCAACGGGGTTCTGTGGAACTCCTTTGAGATCAATAATGGAACACGTCAGGGTTGCCCACTGTCCCCGCTCCTTTTCGCCCTGTCATTGGAACCTTTCCTGCGCACTGTGCGCGCCAACCCGGACATCACTGGAGTGTGGATGGGAGAAGCACAGCAGAAGATTGCCGCATATGCGGACGATATGCTGTTCTCACTCACGAATCCAATAATCTCCCTTCCAAACCTCTTAAGAGAATTCACAACATATGGTAGTCTTTCGAACTTGAAGATAAATTTCAAGTCCGAAGCCATGGGTGTAGGTTTACCCCCGCGCCTTATCACAACTCTCCAATCCAGCTTTAAATTCAAGTGGACGAACACTGCCCTAAGGTATCTGGGTACATATATCCCCCCCAAAATGTCACAGATATTCCACCTGAATTTTCCCTCGCTACTGGCGGTGGTGAGGACACTGCTCGCCAAGTGGCATACGGGGTTACATTCGTGGTTCGGTAGATGTAATTTTCTCAAGATGTGTATTCTTCCTAAATTTCTCTACCTTTTACAAGCTCTCCCGATCCGAAGCCCCACTAGATACTTTGACCAGACCAAAGCTCTGTTTTTTTACTTTGTATGGGCACATAGGAGGCCTAGACTTAATAGACGACTACTTATGCTACCCAAACAACACGGAGGCCTAGCAGTTCCGGATATTCGTAAATACCACCAAGCGACTCATTTAACCAGACTGATTGACTAGAATCGTCATCAGCCCACTAAATTATGGCCCCCGATTAGAACAATCCCAGTTTAGCATACCTCTGAACAGAGCTCCCTGGTGCTATAACATATTACCAAGAGACATGAAAACCCACCCCCTGATAGGTACGATTCTGCGAACCTGCTCTATCCTCTTTACCAGATCCCGCCTTATGACACCTGATTCCCTGCTTTGCCCAATATTGGGAACCTCGCAGTTTACTCCCGGACACTCGGACCCCATCTTTTTTTTCCCTGAGAAGCTTGGGTCGCTTTCAAGCTTCCCATTTTCTTGTGAACGGTAAATGGTTGACCACATCTGAACTTATGAACCCAGACGGACCATTTCGTTTGGATCATTGGAGGGCCTTTCAACGTAGCAATTTCCTCAAATCTTAATCCTCCCCCGGGGAATTTTGATCAAACCCTAACCACTTATGAGACCAACTGCTCAGAGGAGGGCGTCACGCCATACGCCTTATCGGCTACCTATCAACTGTTGATTACACCACCTGATGGCCATAAACTGAAATGTTTAGAGATGTGGGAAAGGGACATGCAACGTACCTTCACAACGCGTGAACAACAAAATATTCTTCACTTCACATACAAATCCTCAATATGCACAAAGATACAGGAAACTAACTACAAAATCGTTACTAGATGGTACAATACCCCAGCAAAACTACAAAAGATTTTCCCGTCTACCTCAGATCGCTGCTGGAGATGTCAGGGCGATCGGGGTTCGATCTTCCACATCTTCTGGACGTGCCCTAGGTTGGAGCATTTCTGGAAGACCATACAACACATAATTCAGAAGTTCACTGAATGCCAAATCACGGCTGACCCAGCCTTTTTTCTACTCCATGGCTCCAACATGTCACGTAAGACATACAAAAAGACACTACTCCGTCACTTACTCGATGCCGCCAAGTCGTGCATCCTCTTATGCTGGAAATCCACACAATCTCCAACCATCAGCCAGTGGCTTAGGAAGGTGGAGGACATTAAAAATCTGGAGGATCTAATCCTAACGGCCCACCATCAGACGGAACAGTTTACTAAAACATGGTCCATTTGGAACATGTTTATTTTCTCGGATGAAGGTAGGGCACTTATGGAAGGGGACACAACAACTAAATTAGCCTCAGTATAGATTAACGGCGGCTCGAAGAGACACGCAGAGGTCAACCCTCCTTGATGTTCTGAGCTCATCGCCTGATGCCGCGTACACACGGTCGGACTTTTCGTCTACAAAAGTCCAACGGACGCTGACGGACTAAAGCTGGCTGGTAATCCGATCGTGTGTGGGCTTCTCCGGACTTTCAACGGACTTTTTTAGCCTCAAATCCGACGGACTTTAGATTTGAAGCATGCTTCAAATCTTTACGTCGTAAGTACGACGGACCCCGAAGTCCGCTCGTCTGTATGCTAGTCCGACGGACAAAAAAACGACGCATGCTCATAAGCAAAAACTAAACGGAAGCACTCGGTCTAGTAAAACTAGTGTTCGTATTGTAGGTAGCACATTCATCACGCTGCAAAATCTGTGATCGTTCAATGCAGCGCATTTTATTTCTTCTTTACGAAGGCTCTAAAGAACGAAGGTGTTTTGCTGTTCATAATCAGAGTTCTCCCAAACTGATTTCTGGATTCTTTTTCTCTTTGATCTCATGAATGATATAGTATGCCTTTTTAAAACAATGTTTCCATACTAATAATACTTTTTCCCCCTTTTTTTTTTTTTTTTTTTTTTTTTTTAGGTTTGTAAAGTTAACACAAAGAACCCATTATTATTTTTTTTTTTTATAGTGTTTATTTTTTAGTTTTTAGATAAAGTTAACCCAAAGCACCGTTTTTGGTTACGTAATTTTTTTGATTTTCAAGACTTACCACTTGAACATTATTAACATTAGTAATGTATTTTTGGTGTGTTTTTTTTCAAACTCAATGAGATTGTTGTCCCTTGTTAATTTAACATTGTGTGTAAAATCAATGATTTCAAAGAAAACACATAAAGTCTTTTGCTAAACTCAAAAAATATCCATTTATTCATGGTCAAAATAAAATAAAGAGGAAGTCAACGCTGGAAAAAGTCGGTGTACCAGAAAATTGGGATCTTGAGGAGTCCATATAAGAGGGAGCACAATCTGGTCCAAGAATCCCAGAGATCAACAGCACCAGCAGATGATCTAGATGTCCCCAGACTGTGGTCCTACAACAGCCTGCGTCTTCTGTCAGACCAGACTGAACCCAGGTCATCATTTTCTTCTCTTCCCTGCAGCCTTTCCTCCACGCTGCCCTGCAGCCTTCCCTGTAGCCTTCTTTTGAGGCTGTGGCTCTGGTGTTTCAGTTGTGGCAGGAGGAGGAGGAGGAGGAGGAGGAGGAGGAGGGGGGGCTGCCTCATGTAGTTGGGTGTTTTGTGTTAGCGTGCCCTGCAGCCCCTTATGGATTGTTTCCCCAAATAGGCGCTCACAAATGAGGCGCTGCTCCCTATTCATCTGAAGAAGCCTGCTGGCTAAGTAGCAGCCATAGGATTCTTCCGCTTCGGGGGGGCTCCTTAAAAAACGGGTGGCCTCTTGCATGAGGCGCAGGGATGCGTCCTGTGTGACCATCCCCTTCCTGGCCCTTTTTTTGGGAAGGTGGAGGGGAGGCACTTGGGATTCGGTCAGGCTCCTACTGGGCCCAGCCACCTCACTTGGCCCAGCCACCTCACTTGGCCCAGCCACCTCACTGGGAGCAGCCACCTCACTGGGAGCAGCCACCTCCTGCCTGACACTGGGCCCAGCCTCCTCCAGGATGATGGTGAATCCGGCCTCCTCCAGGCTGTCCATGGGCCCGGTCTCCTCCTGCCTGCCACTTTCCCCACATTCCTCCTGGATGGACTCATCCTGTGTATAAAAAAAGGACAATAGTTTGAGTATATTTTTTGGGGTTCATCAATGACACACAGTTTGCTTCTCATGAATAGCAAATTCAATGTGAATACTTCTCTTTAATAAAAGAGTCTAATCAGACACCCTAATTATTTCAAGCAGGTGCCAAACATATTTAGCCACTACTGTCAATTGATATGTATACCCAATTTTGAGTGCCAAATTATTTTAGACAATTATAACATCCAGTTAACATCATTAATATTAGTACAGTAAATATTTGTTAAAATAATTTACCTGACTCCAGATGGTCATATCTGGTTCATCCAGGATGGAAGACCCAGCTTGCTCCTCATCAGCCTCTGCTGGGGTGGAGGGAAGGGTGGAGGGAAGGGTGGAGGGAAGGGTTGAAAGTGATGGCCTGGCTTCATTCTGGTCATCCAGAAAACGGAGTTGATTGTAGTACCACAGCCTGGGTACATAAACATCATCTGCTGATGCTCCTGATCTCCTTGATTCCTGGATCTTCTTATGCTCCCTCTTATACATGTTCCTCAAGCCCCCAATTTTCTTGAGCAATGTCTCCATTGTTACTTCCGGGATGGTCGCCTGGACAAAGGCCAGAAGTCTCTCCAGCG